>NC_084988.1:19722208-20322208 GCF_963691925.1 Scomber scombrus
ATGAGTAAATAAGAAATAGTGCTTTTGAGACATAATACAGTTCAATATTAACCTTCTCTCATTAGTTTAATTACTGGTCCTGCACACACATACAGGTGTTTTCAATGACTGACCATTTAGACCACTGCAGCTAGCTGGGGATGATGTCACCTACTCTATGTAATAAAAACAATGCCCTGCTATAACAGGTGCAATAAATTAACAAGAAATGAAAGGAGCTGTCAATGAAGCACAGTCTGACCACACCTACTGAGAGTCCTGACAAGAGGTCTGAAAACACTGTGTAAGAGGCGTGCAAGGTGTATGTTTCTTAAAGCAGTGCAAACCAATAAATGGTATTTGGATGAAATTATCAATCAAATGATTTTCGTCAGGAAATAATACAATTATCAAGTGCAATAAACATGTGCAAGCTTCAACTCCAATATTTAAATTCTATATCTTTTGAGCTGCATTCTCTATGCTAACGAAATTCTAAACAGCTTGATGGAAGTGGAGTTGTTGAAACACAATAAACAGCATACAATTGAAATGCAGTCTATTTGTTTTGATTATTTTTCATTTGAATAAGCTCTGTTCCAAGTTTCCAAACTTCAGTATATGCCTCAGGGGATGAGAGGAGAGAGAGGAGAAGGGTGGATACTTGGGATAATCCATTTTGAGTTCAGTTGTTGTGGTTATTAATCATACAGTCTATGGTTTTAACAAACAAATCCAAAAAATTACAGTGTTTGATGGCAGTGACAGAAAACACAGGCACTCCAGCTAACTGGGGTCACGTTTGTGTGTCTGCACCACTGAAAATGTCTCTGGAAATGAATGAAAATGCAATATGCTTTTTCCCTGTAGGAGCAGAGACTGAGGTATCTTCAGCAGGGAGGCAGATCTAACCAGGGACAAACACAGGTGGGATCCATATGACGATCAGAGACATTATAATAATTATTCCAAACTGATTGCCATATGCTAAATGAATGGATGTAAATTTGATAAAGCAGAGAAAACCTAATCATTCCCCTCTTAAAATGTGATAAAAATACAAATTAGTTTGTGTTTTTCTTTCTTATTCTTTTTCTCTCTTGTTTAGTCTGAAGCTGAGAAGCTGCAGCGGCTGAAAGAGCGAGTGGACACCCAGGAGTCGAAGCTAAAGAAGATCAGAGCCATGAGAGGACAAGTCGACTACAGTAAACTGATCAACGGAAACCTGTGTAAGCCTAAACACGATGCAGAGATGATGACTATGGATTACAGGCACTGCAGTTTTATGACTACATATTAAAAAGACTGTATGTACTTTACCATGAACTTAATCTGGTGAAATAGTCTCGCTGCTTCAAGCCTCCACAAAGCAGGACTACCAAGTATGGAGCTAACATATTACAATATGTACTATAGATTAAATATGTTTGGCTCTTTTACATATTGCTGTAGAATCATACACACTCAAAAACAGATAAATTGGGTTTCTTGATACATAAAGACAGATAGCACAGATGCCATTTTATTTTAAATATTTGTCTGATTTGCTCTCCTCCTGGTTTCTTTCCCCAGCTGCAGAGATTGACCATGTTAGCAGCCTGTTTCAGGAGAAGCAGGCAGAGCTGCAGTCTGCTGTGGTCAGAGTGGACCAGGTAACATGGAGGGGGTTAGGGTTAGGGTTAGGAGGTCAGAGACTCATAGTCAAGCTTAATTTATTTGGTCAAAATGCAGCTTGAGCCAGTTGTATTTACGCTCTTTTAAAAATTGTCTTACCAGTTGACTCAACAGTTGGAAGATCTGAGAAGAGGACGCCTTCAACTGCATACTGTAGCACCGCATCATGGGGCACACACGGGACACCATGGCACAAACACTGGCCAGAAAGGATCACCCCTGTCCGGCCCTGCAGCCCTGGAACTGAGGAAGCTCTACCAGGAGCTGCAGGTAAATTCAACTTTCTCATAATCTCATCAGAAATAGGAATGAACAGCGTTGAAGTTCTTTTGTTTGGGTCATAAAATAAGTGTTGTGATGCTCCCTGTGTTAGGCTCGTAACCGTCACAACCTGGAGCAGAGCAGCAAGTTGGTGCAGAACAAGGAGCTGCTGAACAAGAGGAACACCCAGGTCACAGTGATGGATCAACGCATCGGAGACCTGAGAGAACGACTGCATAAGAAGAGAGCTGAGGTACAACTCTTAAACTTTATCGTTGATTGTTTTAGCGCTTTATTGACTTCTTTTTTTTTGCCTTTCATTTCTCGTGACTTACAACTTCTGTGTATGCTTGCACCTCCTCTCTAGTTGTGTCGTATGAATGGAGGCGTCCTGTCCCCCCCTCAAACCTCTTCCCATCCTGGCGTTGGAGTTTCAGGTCGAGTGGCGGCTGTCTGCCCTTACATCCAGGTTCCAGCTGAGGCGAGACAGGAGACGGGCTACCCCCTGCCGTCTGACCCACCACCCAAACCCACCCCTCTCAGCCACATCCGCTCCCTCTCAGGTTGGTACAACTATCTTTCTTTCTTAATTGATTGCACTTGTCTCATATCTCTGTCTGAGCTCTAACTTGCTGTCCTTCTATTTCCTTTTCCTGTCTGTTGGCTCCATTTTTTTCCTTGCCCCTTGTCTGTTGATTTTATCTTAAATGTCAATATTAATGTTATTTGTGATTATTGTTTTGTCACTTGTTGACGTGGTTGTGACTACCCTTGTCACTGTGATGTGATGTCATTATGATGTCATCCTGTCGATGTGTGCGGTGGTTGGTCGTGTTACTGTCACCTGTGTCTGATGTTGTCCTGTTGTGTTGTTGTTGTTGTTGTTTTGTGGTTGTTACTGTTGTCGTGGTGGGTGTGGCCACGCAGAGGAAGACAGGAGTGGCATCAGGAAGTCTCCCGGCCAATGGAAAGTGTCAGATTTAGACATCGTCCTGTCAGAGCCCACTGAGACGTGGGAGGGGCCTCGGTCCCCCCAGGAGGGCGACAGTAACAACAGTGAGTCCCTAGGAGGCACTAGAGAAACTCACTCACCGCTAGCCATAGATTAGCAGCACCTGGCTCCTCACTTCTCCGTCTGCACCTTGAGGTGTCATGCATACATGATTCCAACTTTCTTGTATTGAGCCTGAATCTTAAGATGAAAAATGGGCTGAAAAAAACAAAAACAAAGGGTGCATTCAAACCATCCACGCTGTAGTGTTTTTTGCCTACATATGGAACAGATGGGCTGGAGAGAGAACATAATCGAATCAGCTGCAGTAAATGACCTGAAAATGTTTAGGTCATGGATATAAGGACACAGACATGACATCTGATAGCCACCAGCTGTATGGGGTTAGGAAGTCTAATACAAGAAAATAAACTGAGGGCAAACCACAGTCTGGACAGAGACTCGTGTTTAGTTTTGTTTTACTTGTGTTAACAATAGAGAAAGGCAAATTATACCAAAGAGTTCAACGTCTTCAGTAACCTTTCAAGTCTAAATAGACAAAAAAAACACATAAACTTACTTAGATATAAGTAATAAAGAACGAATAATCTCAAGTATGCTTGACAGCAAAGAAAAACTGAACTGTATAATATTCAGTCGACTTCAAGGAATAGCTCTACATTTACTTGAAACCACTCTTATGTTTGCATGATTAATGTGAAGCTACAGTCAGCAGCTGTTTCACTTAGCTTAGCACAATGACTGGAGACAGGAGTAGACAGCTGTCCAAAGCTGTCCTACCTACACCTCTA
Organism: Scomber scombrus; assembly: GCF_963691925.1. NCBI lineage: Eukaryota > Metazoa > Chordata > Actinopteri > Scombriformes > Scombridae > Scomber > Scomber scombrus. The sequence goes on from NC_084988.1 coordinate 19,725,926, forward strand.
AAACTCACTAACATCTCATTTGTTTAATTTGTACAAAACCAAAGCGTCAAAATGACAAGTGATGTTTTATAGAGGATTATGGGCCAGACTATCTTCTGGTCACCTTCGGGTGTCCAGATGAAATGTCCAACTGTTCCTTTAATGTAACACATAATTGAATTAAGTTCATAATATGACTAGTTTAACTTAACTGGCATCTTCCATCTATACTGCTAGCGCCCCCCTTGTCAGCGTTACCTCTCATTAACCACAGACCTACAGTATGTAAAGCTTTCAATCTCTCATCTTTGCTTATAGTAGTATGTAAGCACACCCAGGCTGGAAGTAGCAGAATATTTCCACTCACTTCATTTAACTCTTGGGTATAAGCAAAGTGTCTTGAACTAGCTCTGTTACAAATCCCATTGTATTCTTGAATGCCAAAGCAAATGCCACAGCTCTATTTATTGTCCCTGCTTATGTAATGTAGAAAAATACATTGCTGTAAATCATGTCAACAGTTGATTGGGCAGGCAGGCACAGCAAATGAATGAGAGGAAGTCTGAGGTATACTAACGTGTAGCTAAATATAGTACGTGTGTGTGTGTGTGTGTGTGTGTGTGTGTGTGTGTGTGTGTGTGTGTGTGTGTGTGTGTGTGTTTGTGTGTGTGTGTGTGTGTGTGTGTGTGTGTGTGTGTGTGTGTGTGTGTGTGCTTGTATGTGTGCTTGTGTGTGTGTGTCAGACAGGGAGAGATTTTAGTTGAGGGGAGTGCCGGGTCATGACAGCTGCTGTTGCTGTCATCAGAGAGATTAAAACTCTCTAACAAATGTTAGCACTGCATATCTATTATACTGCATGAGTACATCAGTCATTGGTGCAAGGATTTTTTTAATACAATAGCATTAGACTAAAAAAGGAATTATTTATTTATTCAGTGCAAATTCCACTGACTTGGACTAATATTTGCTGAAAAGTGGTAACGGGACCCAAGAGCCATTTTTTTATCTCTCTGTGAATGAGGAAGTATGGTTAATGTTATTAGAAAAGGCTTCCAAAACTGCTTTTGTTCAAGAAGAAAAATGATTAGACTGTTAAACCATTATGCCAATATGGTTCTTTTATTAACAATCAGATCTGGTCCAGTCAGCGTTTTCACTGCAGCGTGACTGCCTATAGTACACACACTAAATGCAGCATTAATTAATTAAAAACATTAAAGTATGTAAGAATAGTTTGCCATTTCGGTTAATACAATTAGTTGCTTTCTTGCTGAGAGTTATATGAGGACATTAATACTACTTTGATGTCTGTAGAATAAATATGAAGCTACAGCCAGCACCCAGTTAGCTCAGTGCAGTGAATGTAATGAGACTTTGTATCTTTTGGCCTAAATGATATTTCTGGCTTTGATTCAGAATTGATCACCTATTATCATACATATTTTCAAGAGTAATAAGCAAGATCAATCTACATTAGATGAAACCTGAAGAAGTTGCTTTTGAAAAAACCCTGAGCCACCCTTTGTCCTTGTGCCAGGACGTACTGTGATGGTGCCCGTGCTGTAATCTGTACTGTCTTTCCTGCAACACTAAGTGACCTCTTCTAATCTGGGCTCTCAGGCACATAGCCAAGTTTCCGCCTCGCACAGAGCTGACTGTTTGTTTCCTGTCGTGACTGTTTTCTTCCTGAGGTCGGCAGGTTACAGCAGCGGCAGTCAACAAGTATCACAGCGCAGCTTACCGACTACAGGACTCCCAGGTTCGATAGTTAATCAGCATTAGTATGTGATGGTGCCAGAACTGTGATGTGGCTTTACCACTGAGAGCTGAGCCAAATAGTTACAACGCTTAAAATGATACTTTGCTGGATTTTATAATGCTGTGACATTCAGTGGAAATAATATTTAACGGGTTTTCAATCCCACAATAAATGTCAACAACTAACATGGCAATTAACATGGCAGTGCAGACATATTGGATATTGGTAATCAGAAGTTTCTGAGAAACAACAATAAGTTAATTAGTATTAGTCATAAAACAGGAGCCAAAACCCACTTTTGGTATAATGGACTTTATTGAATCTAACCGTCCTCTTAGCTTGCTGTTAAAATTCTTTCAAACTGTAAAGCATTAAGCTCTCTACCTCCAGGATTGTCACTAGTTAACAAGCAGCAGTAGATGAAGACTTAGCGACTGACTGGTACTGTGACCTCAGTGCTGCATTGAGCTGTGCCAGTTCATTATATAACACCACCTCTGTGGAGACAGACGCTGGGTTAAACTGCTACTTTCCAAAGCTAACTGCTACCACTGCTCACAGCACTGGCTTCATTTTGTAATTAAGAGCTTAGCATTTTAGCACAGTCTGTTTTAAACCTCCAAGGCAGCAACTTTCTGTTATTTGGGAGTTTGGTATACACTGTGTTTCTGGGATTTTCTGCACTGGGCTGTACTGTAACAGTCAATTATATGACTGCAATTGTCAGTTACAATGAATGTTTGTCTTTTTTCATTTTCAGATACAGATGTTACCATGACAACAACCATTACGTTTGCTGCCAAGCACATAATCAGAGAGACTTTTGTGCCATTGATATACTACATACAGGATGCTAAACACATGTTTGCATCGCAAAATACGCTGTAATCACCAGTATGAACACGTAGAGTAGTTGTTAAGCAATTTAGCGCTTGTCTCATTGCATTACAGTGTTTGAGTTGAGGCTTGACAACTGAAAGCCAGACAAATTAAAAATAACTTGATGACTTGCAGTCAGTTCAATGTTGAATAGTTGTTATGATTAAATGCTGTCATGTGTACAGCCTGACCTGCACTGTTTTCATGTTCCTATGATGATATGCTTTTTAATTTAGTCATTTGGTTTGTCTTGTTTATTTGTATTGAATCAGTGGAGTTGCACACTGTGTGTACAAATTACTGGTAATTATCATCAAGACTCCTTCATCTTGTTCTCAGTGTAACATATGAACTTATTTTAATACCAACATGCTGTGTCTCCTACTCTATAACCCAATCTCCACTCTTACAAACTCTAACCTATTTTAATATACAATGATACATTAACATCTTCCTCCCGGTTTGTCTTTGTCTCCTCCTTAATTCCTGTTTTATAACATTTGTCCCTTTCTCAACACTTCCTTGCTCTCTCTTCATTCAGCCAATGAAGCATCATGGCCTAGCATCAGTAAGACTGTGCCCGATTGGAAGACCAACAGTCCAGAACAGGTACAGTTTCTACACTTGACATGAAGACATAATAGTTAAAACTATCAATGCAGTCATTCTCATAAATGTTTTAACCGATTATTTCTGGCAAATTATATTATAGAGACACTAAACTATGCCTCATTTTGCTGAGGGCCGCCTTGAGGCTGTCCCTGTCTCCCACTTTAAACACCAGTGCAGTAAAGGAGTGTGTGAACTTTTCAATCAAAGAAAAATCTCAGGAGGAAAATCTAGTAGTCATGCAGGTGTCACAGAGAAACCAGGGTATTCTGTCACGCTCCAGGAAAATCATTGTCAAACTCTCTCATTTCATTTCAATGTCTCTCTCTCTTCCTCTCTCTCCCTCTCTCTCTCAGCAGCTTCCCTCTGGCTATGGCACCTACCCTAGCGCCACCCACCAGGCAGCAGGGCACCACTCTGCTACCAGCTCCCTGCCCAGATCTGCTCCCGGTACGCTGGGCTGGCCCCGATCCAATGCTGCCAATGCCACCTCATCCTCCTCTTCATCATCATCCTCTTCACAACAAATACAGCAGCGCATCGCTATCCCTCCACATGCTATCCAAGGTAATTTTAGGATAAACACTGTTCCTTAATTGATGGGTGTTTGACCTGACACGAACCTTATAAGTGAAACACATGGGACCTAAAAATACTCAGTCAGGGCGATTGTATATTTTTCTTTACTTGTCTCTGGTGTTAGGCCCTGCCAACACCTCCCAGCCATCGCCACTGTCCCCACAAACTGAGCGAACAGATCCTCCTCCAGCGGTGGCTGTACGTCCCTATGTCCCGGACCATCCCTCCAGGCCTCAGTCCCCCAGGAAGGGCCCTGCGACCATGAACAGCAGTTCCATCTATAGCATGTACCTCCAGCACCCTCAGTCTAAAAACTATGGCTCTCTCAGCAACCGGACAACTGTCAAAGCAGGTATAAAATAACTAGGACCCGTGCCCACATTGTGCTGTGTAGACTAAACATACTATTTTTATTGTTGTTGCAATTTCCACAATATACAAGCCATCTAAGCACTATCTGTCCCATTTCCTTTCCTTCCACAGTCTATGGGAAACCCATCCTGCCCACGTCCTCCACTTCTCCGTCCCCTGTCCCTTTCCTCCAGGGAGGAGGAGGAGGAGGAGGAGGAGTAAGAGCAGGAGGAGAGGATGTTACAGATAAAGACGGAGGAAAAATAGGAGGAGGAGATGGCAGCGATGGGCAAGTCCTCCATCCACCCAGCGTGGATAACATCCCTCGTCCCCTGAGTCCCACTAAGCTCACCCCAGTTGGTAGGCACCAGAGGATAAATCAATAATGTGCTATCAATGTAATTTGTTTCCACGCTAACAGATTTAGCTTTTCAAAGATCTTTGTCTTGATTTTATGTCACAGATGGCAACACTGGCTTATCAATTAGTGGAAAAATATGTTCAGAACTGTTTGTGCAATTACAAGGAACAAAAGCAACCTAACAAAGTAGCAGCGTTGACTCATGATGACCTTGCTATTTAAATATCTCTAACCAAAACGCAAAGCGATGATTCTACATGGAGGTTGTTAAACTTTAATCTACTTATAATTTACAAAGCTGATTTTCTTCATAAGCCCGTCCTTAGAAAATACACATTTTGATACTTATCTGGACTATGAACATTTAAATAATCTGGAAAAAAGCAGCAACTAATACAATCTGAAATAAACAAATATTAGATGAAGAAATTGGTGGTTGTATTGACTCCTTGTAAGATAATCTGATTTGCCCTTCACAGCCCACTCCCAGCTACGTTACCAGAGTGACGCTGACCTTGAGGTTCTTCGCCGCCGTCTCAGCAATGCCCCAAGACCTCTGAAGAAACGGAGCTCAATCACAGAGCCTGAGGGCCCTCAGGGACCCAACATTCAAAAATTACTGTACCAGAGGTCTGTACTGCTGTACTCCACCAGATCGACAAATACATTTTCATGAAACTGAATTTGAAACAGAAACCGAATTAAGGTCAACAGCTAATCTGATTGTGGTTTCTGTTGTGATCTGCAGATTCAACACGTTGGCGGGAGGCATGGAAGTCAGCTCAGGTAAGACGCTGCCATACGATGATGATGTGGCTCTGTATGCTGTGTATTTCCAGCTGATAATGGTTCTACCTACTTGATGCTTAACTCATCTGTTTCACTCTTTATTCCAGGCAACACTTTCTACCAGCCTGACTGCATTTTGGGCGACGTGGACAACATCCATTCAGCCAATGGGAATGTAGAACCTGGTGACAAGCATGTCACTTTGGCAGCAGTGGAGGGCGAAGTTAAAAATCTGAACTCAGAATCCCGCCGCTTGTCCCCTCCTTCTGTCGCTGTAGAAACACCCAAAGAGACAACACCAGCAGTAGAAACTACCAATAAAGTGTCACCAACGCCAAAACCTAGCCCACCCCCCGTACCTGATAGGCCGGAGGACCGGAATAATAACAACCAGACAGGTTGTAGTCCTGCCCACAACAATATAACCCGCGCCTCCCCTGCTCCTTCACCACCTGCCCCACCTACACTGCCAAAGGTATGCATAGATTATAGTTACACCTGATACTGGTTATACACATAAACATAACTAGGACCTATGTTTGCTAACATTGAAGCTTTACAATACTTTTTACTCACAGAACTGATAAACACCCCTCTCACTTATTTCTCATCTTTTATAGCATTACGTTGTGCTGTATTCTTTTTCTCTGCCTCTGAATATTTTCTGCTTTCCTAAACAAACTAATTGTTCTTTGTAAAAGTTAATGTGCCAGATTAAGCAGTAAATGCTTATTGAGCTATTCTTTTTCTGCACTATCAACACATTCCTGTGTATGTGTGTTTCTCTCTATCTCTGCTGCAGACTAAGCGAACCAACCTGAAGAAGCCGTCATCAGAGCGTACCGGCCATGGTCTGAGAGTCAAGTTTAACCCTCTAGCTCTGCTGCTGGACTCATCATTAGAGGGAGAGTTTGATCTGGTGCAGAGAATTATATACGAGGTAAAACACAAGATTATGTTAGGGTATTAGTATTATAAAACTTTCTCATTTTCAAGATTTTTAAAGAGATTTATCTATGAGTGGAGATTAAGTAAATTCAAGTTAAATTGTTGTCCAGTATTAATCAGTATTATTTCTCAATGGGCTTGAAAATGGACAAACAACCAGGAGGAGGAGCAGTAACACAAAATGTGGGGAGCAGAAGAGACAGCACTTTAGTGGGAGAACATTGATTGTATGTCAATTTAGAATTCATTGTCATCTGCATAAAAATGTATGCTGCAGCTTCAAATTAGGGCAATTTCAGTGCTATGAAAGCTCAAAAAGGCAGTAAACTGGCTAATGGTAAATGGAGATTAGAGATGGGGGATTCTGAAGCCACAGTCTTCCAGAGTGTAAACTCAGTGGGGGATTGCAAAATCATGTGAACAATAATTTCCTCTGGTCTGACGTAACTGCACAAACATTATGAATCCTCTATTGAGTGCACACATTTTGAGCTGTTACCTTAAGCTGGGCTGGGAACAGTTTGGTTGTAATACTTTCAAGACATTTCTTTGTTGAATGAAAAAACACATTTCTTTATGCAACAGAAGAATTATGCATATGCCAGCAATAATTATACACCCACGCACAGATTGCCTCAATAGATTTACCTTTAAATAGAAGAAGCATAATACCTTCATGGCAATGCTAATTATGTTCAATATCTTTGATCCTCAGCAGTACTGTCATGGGAGATGTAGTCTCAGTTGTCAGTTGTGCAAAGTTTTTGTTGAAGACACACTTTGTATCAGTGTCTTACAGCAGCATCATAGTGAAAACAAAGCCCAAACCACTCATCTATGCCCTGACATCTTTCAGCATTTAGATGGACAAAAGTGCTTACTGACTCTCCGAACTGCAAACTCTAGCTGATGCTCTCAAGGAAAGATTCAAATGCTTCATATCAACAACAAGCTCAGTTTGATGGTTTCATAACCTGCAGCACTAAGACTGCTCAACAACTTCCTAGCTGTTTGAAAAATGTTGCAGTATCCTGAGTGGCACTTCTATAGTTATACCCACAAGAGTATAAATGTTGATTTTAGGATTTTTCCATTGTCACCAGTCATTTCAACACCTTCAAAATAGTCTAATATCTCTATATACAATCATCTTTTCTCATTATCTGTCTTTAAGGTGGAAAATCCCAGTATGCCCAATGATGAAGGAATAACTCCTCTCCATAATGCTGTCTGCGCTGGCCATCACCACATTGTGAAGTTCCTGCTGGATTTTGGAGTGAACGTAAACGCGGCAGACAGCGACGGATGGTCAGTACCTTCAATCAGTCATCCAATCATGTAACAGTCTGGACTAATAACAGATCAGTGGCTGCTGGAGGACTAGAGGGGAAATGAACAAAGTCTGTAGCGGTGATGCTGGAGATCAGCTCACAGGCAACAATGACAAGAAGATAATTACATTTCTAATTCATTTTTGACTCAGCTGCCTAAGCAGTATTAAAAGAAGAGATTAGCAAGTCTAATGAGGATCCGTTTTCAGAAGTTACTTGATTTAATTGCCGATGCATCTGACTGAATTCATGTTTAGTTAATGTCATCCTGTTTCATGATGACATTGATCGTGTTAAGCCTATTACATTTCTAATGCAGGTACAGTATTCAACATCTCTAAGATCATGTTTTAATATTCTCTGTCTCTATTTCATGCTTCCGTATTTTCAGGACTCCTCTGCACTGTGCGGCTTCCTGTAACAGCGTCCACCTCTGTAAGATGCTGGTGGAGTCGGGGGCGGCCATTTTTGCCACAACAATTAGCGATGTTGAAACGGCGGCAGACAAATGTGAAGAAATGGAGGAGGGTTATACGCAGTGTTCTCAGTTCCTTTATGGTAGGTAGATAAAAGAAGAAAGGAAGAAGAGAAATTGTCTAATTCATGGAAAAAATGACAAATACATTTTTCTTGTAGGATTTAAGGATAAACCAGTGAAATTTGCATGCAGACATCATGAGACACTTTTCTTTATTCTCTACCTCTCTCAGGTGTACAGGAGAAGTTGGGAGTTATGAACAAAGGCTTGGTCTACACTCTCTGGGATTACAGTGCCCAGCAGGCTGATGAGCTATCCTTCAGCGAGGGTGATGCCCTCACCGTGCTTCGTCGCCGTGACGACACTGAGACGGATTGGTGGTGGGCGAGACTTAACGACCGCGAGGGATACGTACCCCGAAACCTGCTGGGGGTAAGAAAACACAATTGACACCTCACTTAGAGACATGTGTCAGTTGCCTCTCCACCTGGATAGATAGATAGATAGATAGATAGATAGATAGATAGATAGATAGATAGATAGATAGATAGATAGATAGATAGATAGATAGATGGATGGATGGATGGATGGATGGATGGATGGATGGATGGATGGATGGATGGATGGATGGATGGATGGATGGATACATAGATAGATAGATAGATAGATAGATAGATAGATAGATAGATAGATAGATAGATAGATAGATAGATAGATAGATAGATAGATAGATAGATAGATAGATTACATAAAACATCATCCAACAGAAAATGTTCTAGGGTTAAAAAATGTTCTAACTTCAGGGAGTCCTGAAGCTTATTCCACCTCTAAGGAGTATTAATAAATAATGCAGTTTCTTCCAGTTCTGTATAAGGCATATCCAATGTAATGCTGCAGGTACAGTATCCTATATTTCTAAGTCTTAAAAGTGATGACAAAAGAAATGGTTGCTTTTTTAGGATGGCTTTATAGATTTTTTAAAAAGACTGTTGTTGCCTTTTAGTGGCGAGCTATGCCCACGCCACTTCCTCCTAGAGGATACACTGATGGCTTCTAAAAGTGTCACCTATAATAAATCTAAGAGAAATGTGATACACAGTTCTGCACATACCTGCACATTACGCCTAATGTTTATGTTGTGGGTTAAAGTAGATGTTCAGGGACAGACGCCACAAAGGCTGAACAGAACTCAGCAGACGTAATGCATAATTCACTCTCCCTTGTGGAGTATCACTCTGCTGGGCTAAATATTGCAGTAACAGGTAATGTGCACAATTATGTAGCTACCATCACAACACAGAAGTTATTTTAAACCATGCAATGAATGTTATTACCAGCCCTTTACTTCTGCCCATCTGCACTATAAAGTAACTAAAGGAAGTTGTTCTATAAAACCAGATAGACCAAAATAAGTCTCATTTTACATAAGTAAGCATGGTAGGGGTTTGGATTCCGACTAAATACAGCAAAAACAAACACAGTTCAGATGTAAATGAATAAGAAAACCATATTTGGTGTCAGCACAATTAGCGAAAAACTTAAAAGATTTACTGGAAATGTGGTGGGAAAGTATTTCTTTATAATGAGTATTTATGAGCCACAGCAATAAAACTAGCTGCTAACACTATATGGCCTCACTCCCAAATTCTAAAGGAATGTTTACTGGATCAATAAATCATTTTAATTGTGAAACTGAAGTGACAAGAATAATATTGGTGGCTGTAACAGAGGGTTAGAGAACTATTCATTATTGGACAAAGTTTATTCTTCACACAAGCACTGTACGCCTCAGGGAGTACAGTATGTTCACACTCCATAATGGTCCAAAATCAATTATTTTAGTAGAAGAGCTGAATAGTACATAACTTTAATTAAACTGTCCATCACAGCAACCCTTTACAGCTCCAACTATATAGCTGCAGCTGCACTGTATACATGCTGCCTTCTGCTGTGTACTTTTAGCAATGTAAGTAAGTTCTTGATCAGTTCTTGGTCAGTTTACACAAAACATGTGGTGTCACCAATACTCATTCCCATTCATTTCCATCCAGCTTCTCAAATGGCAGATTTATTCCCATACAGTGTCTTACGGTCTTCCTCCGTGATGTTAAGGCACCTTGCGAGCAATGTTAACATGATGCAGTGACCCTGCCCTCTCTCCTTCTCTCTCCGCAGCTGTATCCAAGGATCAAACCCAGACAACGCTCACTGGCATAAAGCCCAGATCAGTAGCAGCCAACGTGCACGCTTGCAGAGGCCGCATGCACGCAGAGAAGAAGAGCGTGTGGGCGCAGACATTAGGCCAGAAAGAAAAAGAAGAAAGAAGTGACAGAGGAGCAGGAGGAGGAACACGAAGATGGAGCTCGCACCTCTGATGAAGCAACTTTTTGTTTTGTTTTTTGGTTTGTTCGGATGTAACGCTGGAGCCACACAGCCAAATATATTTCCACGTAGTTGTTGCAGAGATTTTAAAAAAAAGATATCGCCTGAATCTTATTTTGAGAAACAGTACAGTAGCTTTACAACTTTACAAGAGTTCAGCCGCATGATAGACACCGAATAAAAAATAAATAAAAAATCCAATTCATCATTTGGATGCAGCTTCAAGTTCCACGTCAGTTCATCCAGCTCCGAACATTAAAACATGAGCTTTGAATTATAGGGCTCGAGCGACTACTCATCCAAATATTCTTGACCTTTGAATGTCACTTTATTTTTGTATGGTGTTAATCTTGTAAAAAAAAAAGACAAAAAAACACAAAACCAAACACCCAGATCATAATACTAAGCTCGTGAGCAGCATAGCGAAAAGATTTGCTCATTCTCAATCACAGCAAACCAAGTATGTTGTCTGAAAACTTTCAATGCAGTACATTTACAGGCTAGATCAAGTAAAAGTATGTGTGGATGTGAAATGTGAAGATGGAGAGAGCGAAGTGAGAAGAAGGGAGCAGACAGTTTTCATAACTTTGAATGTGTGTTAAAGCAAGTCAGGTTGTGTCAGTGTAAAAGGAAAGATGTTAAAGTGCAGCCGAAATACTAAAGAACAGAATCCAGCCAGCATCTGACGCCCGAGATCAACATCATCCCACATAAGCATGTTCACAGTTTAATATTGTGACATGCTGAAAAAAAGAAAAAAAAAGGTTTGAACTGATATCAGAAGAATATTTTGGTTCTGAATGAAAAGCATCAACGTCTCAGCCTTTTAGTATTGTGTATTAATGTTGACTCAGCACTAGCGCATGCTGTCGTATCAACATCTGTTCCACTTTGACATGATTTCTTGTACAGTACAGAAGAAAGAAGGAGAAAGAGAGGAAACAAGAATGTGACTGGAATGTTTGTGAAATACAATGGAATTTGTGAAACCAAAGTACTTAGAGAGGGTTAAGGGGTGACAGAAGAGAAGAAGTCAAATTTGTTTATACGAAAATTTAAATCCACTGTTTGCGAGAAACCATTTATAACAAAGTTAAATATATAAAGAACTCCTGTGGCTACTTATTTTGCAACTTCTTACAAACCCTGGAAAGAAACGTCTTTCTTCAGGGTTGAAAATATAATGTATACAGATTATCACTGTGCTGAGTGGTTAAGTGTGAAAAGGGCTAAATTAGCCCAGAGTGAGTGAATAATCTAAAGCGTGAAAACAACTCGAGTTCATCTCTCTGGTAATTTTTTTTTTCTTCATATTTACATATTTGAGTAGCTGTATGAAATGTATTATTCCCCTGATTTGTGATTTTATTTAAAACAAACAGTGTTTTTCTATTATTATTATTATTATTATTGTTGTTATTATTATTATTATTATTATAAAACACTGCTCTCCTTTCTTTTGGGCTGGGTGTTAGTGCTGCCAACACTCACTGCTGCCACCCAGTGTACACCAAGGCTGTGACGCTGCACAGTGTCATTTCCTTCAACACATGCTGTGTATGATATGAAGCAATAAGTGTGATGTTTGGTGTGAGAATGGCACGTTGTACCATTACTTACTTGTGTATATGCAACCTGTAACTATACAGCTAATGTACAATAATAATAAAGAAAGTATAATCCTTACAGAGAATCAAATCTGTGACTGTGACTCAATATTGTAAAGAATAATGAATTGAGAATAATAGAGAATACAGTATGTAATAGAAAGTAATCAAATGTAACATGCACAAATGGAAGAATGTAGAAGAAAAGAGTAATTACAAAATATACAACAGCAAGACGAATTAAAAACCATTAAGTATGCTGTTCCTCTGATAAGGACTTTATCAAACGTCTCTCTCTTTCTCTCTCTCTCTCTCTCTCTCTCTCTCTCTCTCTCTCTCTCTCTCTCTCTCTCTCTCTCTCTCTCTCTCTCTCTCTCTCACTCTTACTCACACACACAGTGGACTTTAGAGAGGAATTAAAGTTCACCAGTCATTCAAGTCTCTGCAGGTTCTTCACACGTAAGTTTCTGTCTAATTATACCCGCTGTTTGTTGTTGACTTTGTGAAGTACAGTTTCCTCTTATCAAGAGCTAAAACATGCTGAATCAGGTGCAACCTCTAGTAATTAAAAGATACAAACAAAAATGTGACAGGTTACCGCACCAATAACAAATGATACAGAAAAACATGTTTTCCAAATGAAAGCAGTGGATGGAATAATACAACTGTATAGGTTTATTTCGGATCTCAGTGGAACCATGGAAATCTAGCAGTGAATAAACCAGGTCATCACACAGGTGATACACACAGCTAAAATAAAGGGGTTTATAACTTGAATCTTTATCTCCATGTAAGGCAATGTACATCTTACAATCTTTAAGTAAATAATAAATAATATGAAAGAATATCCTATTACATGTCTACTATTGTTGCACAATTATGGGCAGAAAATCTCAATTTTACTTGATTCTATTGTAAAGTATGCTACAGAATTGGGATTATTAATATTATTATTATTATTATGATCGGGAAACTCCTTGCAGAAGAGTGTAATTTATTCCAATAAACTCCTTGCAAATTTCCCCATTGTGGGACTAATAAAGGAATATTTTATTTTATCTCTTAAAGGATCTTGATCTCCCCCTGGTGGTCGGCTGCAGTATATATCATAAGTCCCACCCCCTCCATATTAGCGGACGGGACATGAGCCAAACTAAAAAAATCAAAACTACATGTCAAATAATTTTTTCCCAAACATGGCCTCTCTTATTTTTGACAGTTCTTATAATGCTGATGTTTGTTCAAGTGCTCATCTTTCTGAGAAGTTAGTTTTTAATTAGTTAGTCGACGATATTAAAAAAGGTGATGTGACGTCATGATTGACAGCTGGGACAGCCACTCTCAAACCTCCGCCGCCCAAGCAAGATGGCAGCTCCGAGGAAAGGAAATATTTTGATTTTGCCTCAATTTTGTACAGCGGCAGGAGGTGGAGACATGTCGTCCATATTAATATACATTTTATGTCATACTACTATGCAATGTAATATGATAATATGATACATTTTGTATAAAGAAATAAGCCTAACATTTAATGGAGTGAGGCTCATTCAACAAGATATCCAAACGTAAGTTTTTGCGCTGTTACATAATGACGCAGATAACAGCATAATGTACGTAATTTAGTTGATTTACGTTGCAGTTTACTGTGTCACGTTGCCTTTTGTAACCATAAAGTAGTGCCGTCTACAAGCGCTTGTTGCACAACTTTTCACAGTAGAAGTTCATTCTCAAACAGCTTGAAAAAGAAATACTCCAATAAAGCCTGAGAAAATACAGTTCACATTTAACACATCAAACCTAACAGTAAAACATACACATTCAACTCAACAAGTCAACTAATAACTAATATAAATCATTATTAGTATGTTTTCTCCAACGCAAAGCAATGCATTGTACTGTACATAACAGGGCAGGAAACAACAGTGAGGATATTTATCTCTAATGATCTGCTGCCAAAATACACTGAACCACCTGCTGACCCTGCTTTGTAGAGAAACTTGTAGAAATAGGTTGGAGGTTTCTGACACAACTTCACCTACTTCCAAGGTGCATGGAGGAAGAAAAAAAAAGAAAGTCAAAGCTCCAGCAACGTTGGTCTGCTAATAAAGTTTTCCTATACTACAAGTGTTGCCTGAGCTTTAACTTTCTAAAGAAACGTGTAGCAGGTTGTCTGTAACACATTCTTTACTATTCAGTGAAATCAGTTGCACCATGGCTGAGCATTTCCACGTGAACACGCCTCTGCTGGAGAGCGTCACAATGTCCAAAGTGGTGGGAACCACCGTCTACCTGAAGATGGAAAATTCGCAGCCCTCCGGCTCCTTCAAAATCCGTGGCATCGGACACCTCTGCCAGCAGGTACAAACCCTGAACCCTCTTTTAGTGTTTTCTCTTCACATGTATCATATTAGACACAGACTGCCTGATGTTTCATCTTTTATTTTAAGACCTGTATTGACTGAGTGTAGTGCCACTTTAAGATGTCTTTGCTCTCCTCTTCAGCTTGCCACACAGTCCAAAGGAGTTGTCTGCTCTTCAGGTAACATCTCTACTATAAAACTGCATGTTAATACGCACAATAAAATGCAGTAACAATAGACTGTGTTGACTGTAATATAACATGGCTTTATTCTAGGTGGTAATGCAGGTATGGCTGCAGCCTATGCAGCCAGAAAAATGGGCGTACCAGCCACCATCATAGTTCCCTCCTCGTCTCCTCAGCTGGTGGTCCAGAGACTTCAAGATCAGGGTGCTACTGTGAAGATTATAGGCAAGGTAATGTACACATTTTTATCTATTTTTAGATTTTTGATTTGTGGCATAGATGTTTGTTCTGATCTGATCACGCTTGTCTGATTTGTAATTTTTTTTTCACTCTTTGGAATGAAAAGTAACATTTTCTCCTTCTCAGGTTTGGGATGACGCGAATGCAGAAGCTCTCAGAATGGCAGAAACTGAAGGACTAACCTATGTTCCTCCATTCGATCATCCACTGCTGTGGTAGAAACATTCATCACAAATCATGTGGCCAGTTTCTGCAATGTAGTGCTAATACAATAGTAATTCCTTATATTTTAACCCCTTCTGTGTCCCCCTTTTTCTGTTCACACACACACACACACACGAGTAGGCATGGCCACGCCAGTATTATCGCCGAGGCCGCAGCGTGTCTGGGCCCCAGTGTGAAACCCGGAGCAGTGGTGTTGTCTGTGGGCGGAGGAGGGCTCCTCTGTGGGGTCATCCAGGGCCTGAAGGATGTAGGCTGGACAGATGTACCTGTCATCGCCATGGAGACGGAGGGGGCCGACTGTTTTAATGCTGCTGTTAAGGCGGGGAAGGTGGTTACTCTAGATGACATCACCAGGTCAAGTTCAAATATTGTCTTTTGGCCTCGCTGGAATATCTGAAAATGTGTGTTTAAAGTAAAGTTGAGTGAAGTAAACTGGTTTCTCTCCTTTTGTCTTTTCCACAGTGAGGCAAAATGTCTCGGAGCAAAGACAGTTTGCAAGAAAGCCTTTGAATACAGCCAGTGCAGCGAGCTCACTATCATCTCTGAACTGGTGACTGATCAGCAGGCTCTGCACGCTGTCGAAACATTCCTAGGTGAGTGTGTGTGTGTCTGTGTGTGTGTGTTTCCAGTTTTGAAAGTACTTTCCACCCAAATAAAAACTTACTTAAACTTAAAGATGGATAAACCTCTGCTTCATACTGTCTTTGTGTGTGATTTTGTAGATGAGGAGCGTGTGCTGGTGGAGATGGCGTGTGGAGCAGCACTGGCAGCTGTCTACAGTGGTGTTGTACGCAGATTACAAGATGAAGGTAACCACTCTAAAGCCATCATCGTGCTAATAGAAAGTCACCACCCTGGTTCTGTTATATATCCTGTAAAGCTCCTACTGTGAGCAGAAAATCCATCTCATGACTTTTTTCTTACAGTTTCTTAAAAAATCTTTTGGCATGGTCTGTCCTCCCTCCGTCTGTCTCTCCAGATTCGCCTCCCACATCACATCACATACTGTATATTTACACATCTTCCCCTTTGTGTGAGCAGGCTCTCCCTCTTTGATATCTACCTGGTACATATTCAGTGTAACAATGGTGCAAAAACCTCAGTTTTGTGCCCTGTGCTTGTGGTTTAAATGTGTTTGAGAAATGATGTTAAATTGTAAATTGCACTAAAATTTGTGAATAATAATTTTCTTAATCCATTAATCTGCCAATTTTTTACTCAACTAATCGCTTAGTCTATAAAATATAATATAGTGAAAATGTGGATTATAATTTTCTCAAGCTCATGGTGATGTCAGTCCAAATTCAAACATATTCAGTTTACCATCATGTATGAGAAATAATCTAAGGACAACACCAGATTACTAAATCTTTTGAAACATGTCTGTTTGTAGGTTATGACAGTTGGCTTTAATATTTTCCATGTGAGGACTGACGTAATGAGCTTGTTGATGAACGTGTCTGAGTTATACATACAGCAGTTGACATATTTCTATCTCAGTGCATCACTGGAGCATCTTAAGATATTTGTACTTTATACAATTTTTATAACACTTCTTCAGTTACTCCTTTCTCATAGGAGCAGCTGCTTGGTTTGATTTGTGACTCTACTTTTTAGGTCGTCTGCCAACTCTCTTGGGCCCCCTGCTGGTGATAGTGTGCGGAGGCAGCAGTGTTGACATGAAGCAACTGTCCCACCTCAAACACAAACTCCAGACTTAAACTTCTGTATATGTGCAGGTGTGTGTGTATAGGTACGTAGCAATAATATGACTTGACAGTTTTAGGCTACAACAGCTAAAGACATCACTGTATTAATGCTGTGAATGGTGAACGGAATTCTGGGAAATGAAAAAAAAACACAACAGAAATTGATTTTCTATGCTTAAAAAATGTCTTATTTTTAATTACTAATTAATCATTATGATGTCAATTTAAGGGTTAGTGCTTCTTATATTGCATATTTTTAATATTGCATTAAATACAAAAATACATCTCCCTAGTCACAGTAGAATTCAATGACTAGGTTTCCCCACATGGTGGCGTCACAGTTTACTGTTGTGAATATACTGTACTGACCATCCACAGAAGCTGGGAAAGTAGATCTTTTGATTGAAATGTGCTTTTATTGCTTCTAAAAGATATTTGATGAAGTGAAGGTTTTATCTTAAATGAATCAGACTTTAATTCAGCATTGAGAGTCTGATGCATATCAAAATAATAAATGTCTCTAGTTTTGTTCTTATATTTCTTAATAATTTGAGGAAACCACATGAACATTTTTACACATATTCTTAGTATTTTTCATATATTTGTATTTTTTAACATATAACAACATACTTTTAATACTGGATTGTTACAAGCTGTCATTTTCTACCTTCACAATAACTTTAGTAGTCCAGTCAATTTGTGTGATGTGTAGGAAGATATTGCTATGGAAACAACTCTTCACTGTTCTGTCTGTGTCAGAGAAGTGAGTGGCAAGAGTTGCATTTAACTACCTGTTGATAGTCTTAGCCTTCTAAAGTCAGACAGTTACTTAAGATATCAGGTTGTTCATAAAGTGTATGAGAAGAAAATAAGTGGCCTTCACACTAACTTTATAATCACTTTATATCTCTACCTCGTATATGAGAAACAGAAGGGCAAATGGTTCACTCATCAGAAACATTTCTTTTTATTCATAGAAAAACAAACGGTCCATATAACCCTGTGGAAGTGAATACTGGAGTGCTTTGTGATGATGTTAACGGCAGATGTTGCAGTGCAGGCTGTGGTATTTTTACAAGAGGTGCATTAAATAACCAGAACTGAAATCTGTTTGCAGTAACAGTCACTCAGAAAAAACTATTAACTCAACCTCCACTTGCTAGATTACTGTCACAGCTTTCAGCCTCACTCTGTCTGTGGCTTTCATTAGCGGATGGATTTTTCTCAGTTGTCATGTAGATGGTTTGGTAGTTATCATGTGACCTAAGTAAAGAACTCTGGTCATGTAATACCAGTCTAAAAAACATTTGTCATGTTAGGAATCTGTCTTTAAACTCATTCAGTAAAAACATGACAGATTGTATTTACCATGTTAAACTTCATGATATAATATAATATATCTATCTAATAAATGAGTTAATTGATAAAGGACATCATCTCAGTTGGTTCATGGTTTGAAGGTCTGGGAAAAATACTCATAGACAAACTACTGTGCAGTACATCCTACCACTGCTGTGTATTGCTGTCTTTGCTGTCGTGTGTGATTTAATGTCCTCTTTCTCACAAAGGCAAATAAACTAGAATAAAAAAATGTAGAACAGGATGTTAAGTCTGGTATTATGTGTTTTTCCACTACATCCGTTGTACAGTATATAATTGATTGTGAGAACTGACATGAAACTCTGCAGAATACCTCACTTGTTTACACATTCAAACACACAGTTTCCTGTCTTCAGTCTTCTTGTTGGATCATTCTACAATGCTCGCCTTAAAAGTCACACTAGTTTCAACGAGGGAGATAGTGACAGATGACTGGATGGATTACATGGTTTGCTTTGAGGAAAAATGTGTCGAATGCTTTCTTCATTCTGTACACATATTAACCAGAACATTTGTTTTTCCACATATTAGTAACACAGATCTGAGTATGTTATGACCTTTACTTGACATTTACAGCATTTCAAAACCATCAAGTCTTTTCTGGGATGTGTGTTGCTAAGCAATCAATATCCTTACTTGTTTTGAATAACTTTAATGTAAATGAGGTGATGTAAGTCTGTGTGTTGCGTTTATGAAACCACCGCTCACACAGTCACATTGAGTGGTTTTTAAAAAAAAAACCCACTTGCCCCTCTGATTAACCAATTCTCCTAGTGGTACCATAATAACAGCAGACTGGCTGAATTGGGTAATTCCCAGGAGCACAGGCGGTGTTATCACCACAAGGTCATACATGGAGTGGACATGACTGTAATGTAAATGCTGCTCTCTCTTGCCACAGCTTCACAGTCCATTGAGAAGAGAATATATAGATATTAACCCTTTGATGCCAACACCAGTGAAAAATGACCAGTTTTCATTTTCAATATTTTTTGATACATACCTATAATATCTTTGAAGCAAAATCATGTCATCGCCCAGGATTGTAAGAAATAATCATTTAGTTTTTTGTTATAATTATCAGTCATCATTATTATTATTATCATTATATTTTTTTTTTTCTGGCTTCCTATATAGAGAAAACAACGTTCACATATGCAAGGTAAATTAGCAGGCAGACACCATGATTTTTTTTTTCTAAAAAGGATTAAAAAACATGATCATATTTGTTTCAAATGCATTGTTCTTGCAACAGTTCTGACTATACAAAACAATTCATGCTTGAAATGTATTGAGGTGTTACTTTCCCAGTATAATATACACAATATATCACTATATCTATAACTGATTACAGTGTTATTGACCCTCTAAACAGTGTCAACCTCCACTTGTAGTCCTTTGTTCTCTCACCGAGGACAATCATATCAGTAACCATGATGTGATTATCACACTGATTCTTGCACATGTGTCTGTTGCACTGTGAGCACTAACTGCTGACTTTTCAAACACTGTAATGAACTCTGCTGACAGTCATCATATGAAGCTGATCCCTCAGGCGCACACACTGCATTGTGACCCTTCAGGGCACAGTCAGGTTCATAATCTTCAGACGGTCCTTATTTTCATGGCGCAGATTACAGTCAAGTGCACCCTGCACAGTGTGCCTGGGGTGTGCCCAATACACTTTTGGTGTTTCCCGTGGCGCACTTGGGTACGGGGTGGGATCAAACAGAATATATTATCATACATTATAAATGGGCTAATTTCATCCCCTTAAAGCACCGAGCTCTCCCTGTCATGAAGCACTGACAGTTTGGGAGTCCTGTGGAGAATCTCTCTCACAGGAAACATGAAAAGTTTGTATGTGTAAAAAGTTTTAAATTTAAATATAAATACAGCAGAAGTATTCACTCTTATGGAGGCGCACTCATGAACAAAGATTGCAGTGCTTGACTGAATTGAGTTTGCCACACCCTCTGCTGCACCTTTTCTCCCCCCTGTGGTGCACAGTGATCCACTAACATACCAAACCGGTAGACAACAAACCCAGAGACTTCAGTGCTCTGAATTGCCTCCTCTTCTTGTAGTTGTCACATCTACAACCATACTATGTAAAACATCTGGCATGATTGCAACAAGCCATGTCAGCTGTCATGTCACTGACCTGTGACACAGCTTGATGTGACAGGAGTCAATGATACTGACACATGAGGAGGTTTGATCCGGAGGGAGGTCATTCTGACCTATGACCTATGACAGTACTGCAGCTTTAACGCAACACTGCAAAGGTCAACTTTGAAAAACTGCTGTTTTGAATCACAGGGATTAAGTCTCACCCTCACAGCACTTTGGATCATTGTGCTATGACAGGTATTCTTACTTTCAAATAAACATTAGTAATCACGGATATAACCACCACGATTGTACGTGCCCGTGTCCTACAACAGCACAATGAGACAAAACAGTTAAATAAGACAATAGTAATCAGAAGCACTGCATGACCTGGCAGGTCATTTTTGACTCATGTCTGCAAATATCAGTTATATGTGTAACCCTACTGTGCAACATTGGTCCTCTTTGTCAAAATTGAACCGGTTTGGTATGACTTTTTTATAAAGCATAAGGTATAAATTATCACCCAATTCTGGGTCAGAGCATTTTAGCCAACTGCATTCCAACTTATCACCACAGGTTTTACACATATTTTGTTTGGAAATGATGGTCAATAGGCCCCATTTAAATGAAATTGTACCTCATTTTTTAGGTTAACAAAAAAGTCCTCCAAAATTGAGCACAACAGGCGGGGTAAACAACATTTTTTCTCTACATAGCAGCATTATAAAAACAACTAAATACTTTGTTTCTTAAAATTCTCATCGATGACATGATTTTGCTTCACAGATATTACAATGAAACATTTGTTATGTATCATATAATATTGAAAATGGATACAGCTCATTTTTGACTCATGTGGTGCATACTAAAGGACTGAGTGGGAAACAGCACCAATTATTGATTCTGCCCTTACGCGATTAAGTAATAGTTACATTATTTACATCTAAATCATCTACCTGGTCGGATCTAAGAGTCTCCCTGACACAGCTGTGCTCCCTCCTCTGGTGAGTCTGAGTCTGATTCGGGCAGCAGGCAGACGGAGGAGTTAATGGACGTGCCAGCCCATTTCTATGACAACAGGAAGGAGTTGCTTTGATGAGCCCAGCAGAGGGCATTTGAGCTGAGCTGCAGCTAAAAATAGGACAAAGTAAACAAGAGATAGAGAGGGAAACGGATCGTGTGTGTGTGTGTGTGTTTGTGTGTGTGTGTTTATGTGTAGATATGTCTTTGCACATGTACATGTTTGAGCATATTTGTTTATATGCTTTTTTTTATTACTAAAATTGCAGTTTTCAGCTCTTTTCCTCATGCACTCGGTTTCTAGATATTCTGATATCTGTGTTTTTGATTAATTGCCTTAAAAGTGAGTGAGAAGCTCAAAGATCTAGCCATACTCCTTTCTGGTGTCATTTAACTGTAAGAAAACATTTATTTGGTGTCAGTCCAGCACCCAGTAAAGTAAAGGTTTTTAAATAATACTCTGAACTTGGAAAGCCATAAGTCTCCCTGGAGACTGCTGCTTAGAAAATCTTAATAAGACAAAGCATTTAAAGAGATACATTTGGGCATCTCACTTGGAAATAAAAGCCTGTTTGTGCATTTGCAAATAGACCATGAACTTCAGGAAGGAAATCAAGTTTAATTTGTAGATTTTTGGAAACCTCTGACATTTCTTTTGTTTCCAACTGATCATTCATGTATAAATAAAATACATTTATTTTGTAAGGTTTTTGTAAACCTATGAATTTGTGTATTACATATGTAAAACAGTAACAGTGATGAAAATGCACTGTGAAAGTCAAGGGCTCAAGCATGCTAGATTGCACATGCACTTGAAGCTGATATTAATCTAACATTTTTCTAATGCTTCTTTTGCAGGAAGCTTGTTCAATTTCAAATCTGTTCTGGGCCAGAAATGATCATTTCATCACTGATCAGTTTTGTGTTCATATATTGTCACCCTGCTGGTTTGCAAATCTGTCTTGTTCATACATGTGCATTTTCACACAGTGTTTGTCTTAAATGTCAAATTATTGCAACATCTCAATCTATAAACCATGGTGCTTCAAAGTAGAGACTGAGGCTGTAAAAGGAAAATATTTCAACAGCATCACATTAGTCATGTTTGGCTGACTATTATGACTGTAATGATAGTTTCTGATCGCTTGGATGGCTCTTTTTCTGGCTTGAATATTGAGATCGCTGTCAGTCATCAACAGAAAGATATTTACTGTTACGTCATATCATTCTTAACTGCATTAACTTGGTGGTGCATAAATAGCAGACATCCTTGTGTTGCACTCATGGTGAGGAAATGATTTGCTTTTGCCCTCACTGAACATTGAGAAGCTTCAATCAATCATCTGTGTCTTCAATCAGAAGGCTTTCATGTTTGGTAATGATGATTAAACTGCCTGTAATATTATATTACAGAGCACCCTTCAGATATGTACCTCGTGTTTTTCAGTGTATCACAAGTCTCCAGTGTACATCCTACATGCCAAATAAAGCACATCTGTGTGCACTGACTGAAAATTTGGTTTCTAAAATTAGGGTGACAGCAGAGTGAGGACACAGAGAAAGCGTGTTACAAACACCTCGATTGGGTAACATTTGCACATGTTTTTGACACAGAATAAAAACCTGGCTCTCAGCAGCTGCTGTGTGTATCTGTGGCAACCCAATGACATGGAAGTGTAAACTGAATCTCAAAATGAAACTTAGTGGGTTTTTTTTATATAATTCTATTGAAACAACAGGTTCTTATTAACATTTATACAATAAAGCAGCTGTGTGCTTTCAGAGGCTGACATACAGAATCAAGCAACATCAGCTCTCTGACTGGCTTACAAGGAGTACATTAGCCGAATAAGCTTAATTACAATTTGATTATTGAAATGAATGAAGGTTTAATGAACCTCACTGGGAAACCAGGTCACTGCAGCAGCACAGAGATTAACTTTTATATCAGACTATAATAAATACAAAGTATGGACGTTTATTAGGAAATTACAAGATCATATACTATATGTAGGTTGTGAATACTGAATAAATACAGTGCTTCTTTGTTGTAAGCTGTCTATGTTGTATAAAATTAAACATGGAGCTACATTAAACCATAATTCCAGAGTTAGGTAGCAGACATTTGTGCAAAAAGAAACACAGAAAACTTGTATGTATGTATGTTTTATCATTCATGCAAAACACAGGTTCAGGCAGGAAAATGTATAACAATTCTACAGAACCCCAAATAGGTGTGTTATATATGGATGTACAAAGATATTTGAGGATCCTTTACAACTACTGCCTTGTCTTACTATATGTTTTCTGCTGGTGGAAGCACAGCTGCTTAAGAAAACATCCCAGAGAGCACTGAGCAGATATTCTTATTAGTGACAATACCCGCTGCCTGGCTGGATGAATATTTAATTCCAGTGTTGTATTTAATAACTGACCTTTAAGATTCATAATGCAGAGAAACAAATCATCACCTGATGTTTTTATCCTCCCAGATATCATTATTTTGTGATATCCTGGAGTTATATTTTAATGACTTCCTACGACTCTCAGAAAGTGTTTCATCAACTCCCACAACAAACCTTTGAGCTTGTTGCTATTGAAGAGACTGCTGTTTAGGAATATGAATGTTAATAATTGATTTCTTAAAAGTGATTTTTCTATGCTTTACTGTCCTGTGGTACTGCATTTCTGCTGTCAATGATGAAGTGATATCTGCCAATTCCCTCGTAAATTAGAGAGTGAGATGAGTGTAGGAATAAGCTTTTATTCCTTTTTTATGAGGGTGATGCTGACATAAACACTTACTGTTGATTTTCAGAGCAGCAGCCTGTTTTCAGGAATAAGAGCCATGCTGGTTTCCTCTTCAACCATCAGCAATCAGTCGATGATTAACAACTGAAGTAGTGGGTGAAATGTAATAAGTGGTACAGAAAACCAGCAGCATTAATTCATGTGGAGCAGGACTGAGAACTGCTGTTGAGGTGTGCTGAACATTTTGAAATGTCAGAAAAATGGCCCCTTTAATGCAAAACTGATGTTTTTTCAAGCATGAACTTTTAGGTTGGATTTTTAATATAAGCTTTAAAATCACAACATAACTCCTGAGGCACATTATTAAAATGTATTAGTATCTAATACAACATAATAAATAATAATACAAAGTTGGATTTGCCACACTACATACAGAATTAAACATAATAATACAGCATAGCTTTAGCCTATAAATTAACATCTGGTTTGGCTAAACTACATTATTAATCTGTATTAGTATTTTACTAGCATCATTATTAAGCTGTATTTACATCTATAGGAATACTTAATACTACAGTGAAGCTAACCTAAAGTGTATTATTAAACAGCACTAGCATCTCATAAAGTACAATATAAGTGAATTAATATTTTGTTTGACTACATTATGTTACTATAGCCTACTGCTTTAGCATTTAATACAACATAACACATAATATATAGAATACTGAAATTAACATTTGGTTCAGATAAGCTATTAAGTTGTAAAGACCTATTGCATATTATACACTTCACTACATTGTTTCTATGTTAGTATCTACTGTAGTATAACACATACTTATACAATGTAGTTCATACTGTTAAATTAACTTTTGGTTCAGCTAAACAAGGCTACATTATTAAGCTGTACAGGCTTATTAGCATATTAGCATCTAATGCACCTTAATAATGTATCTTATGAAGCCTAAATCAACTTTTGGGTTCACTAAACTACATTTTTAAACTGTGTTAGTATCTACTGTAGTATAATACATAATTATGCAATGTAGTGTATACTGTTAAATTAACTTTTGGTTCAGCTAAACAAGGCTACATTATTCAGCTATAGGCTTGTTAAATACACCTTAACTACACTAGTTTAGACAACCGTAATTAACTTTTGTGCTGAGTGAACGACATTATTAAACTGTATTAGATCCCAGTTGTCTGTCTCATTGAACATTGCTTTCTGGACCTTGAAAATCTGTGCTATATATTCACAATGTTTTCCCTTTGTTGTAAATTATGGATGTATGATGTGTTTTCAGACAGCAAGTTTCCTCCCCGGTGTCTAATGGACTGTACCACTGTGTGACTCCCCCCTCCACCCCCCTCACAGTGGGCCGGTCCCCCTTCTTCACCGCCCGCGTTGGTTGAAGCCAAAACAGAACATCATGGCGATTGATGGTAAGTAGGCCAATAACGTCTCTCCTTTCCTTGTAATTAACTTCAACTGGAAATAATACGTTACATGGGTGAATTCGTACAGCAAAAATGTGCAAATGCTTGTAGGAGAATGGTGCTTGTTGGGGCTTGAAAGCAGTGAAAGTTTTTCATGTCTTTTATAGCGGTGGTTTTTCCTATGCTGTGTGTCAGAGTAGAAGAGACGGAGGAGTGTTGAAGCGGCATTTTTCCCTTCAACGGTGGTGCTGAAAGGACAGCTCCGCTATTTAAACTGCATGCCATTTATTTAGTGTGTGTAAATGAAACGGTGGCTTGGTTGTTTTTCTATCGTTTATTTAATATAACTATGACTGTCATTTGGTTCATATTGAAGTCGGCTGACCGTCATGTCGCCTCAGCAGCATGTTGGTACTTTACAACTTGATTTGAGAGAGCAAAAAGACACACTGAGAGTTGAGGTTTTATTCAGTGGGTGCAATGTGAGAGTGTATGAAGTCTTGCTATGTTTCACATCAGAACAGCCTTTGAAATCCATGATTCATCTTTGAGATCTAAGCACCAGCTGGATTGAGTCACAGTATAACACTTCACTGTGCACTTTATCCAGTGCTTTAGTTTAACTGTAGTAGTGTTTAATCTTTTTGTTAAACTACCATGAGAGCCGCATCCTGTACATATATGTGCTTTTACTCTTCACCTTTCTCTGCTTATGTAACTTTTAGGTTGTAAGCTGCTTTTGTGCTTATTTGAACAGTTTAAATATCATAATGCTCGCAGCAGTGGAAAGCATTATTTTAAATATCACTGAAAAGAGGACAACACGCAGCTCAATGATAAATGAGCTGCTTTGTAATAATACAGAGTGTCAGCCTCTTGCCTTTTTCAATCTGAATGAAAAGCTGAAATATTCATCAACGTGTAAAAGACCACTGGTTAATAGTCAGTTTACTTTTCTTAAGAATCTTAAGAGACAGCACAGTTCTTCAGTCTGTGAAAAAAGCTGAAATAACAGGGCATGATTAATAGAGGACAGCAGGGTTCACCTCTAGAAACCAGCACAGTATGGTGAAATATCCAGTTCTCGCTGTAAACTAAGCAAATAGGCCATCCACCATCCACCAGCCCAGATCCTCGGGGCTTTGCTAATCACACATTAGACACACTTCACATTGTACAGCATTAGTCTCATCAAATACATGAAGGAGAATCTGGAAAAAATTCAACTTGTTGAATTGTATGTGTAATTTCTTCAAATGAACTATAGCTTGAAAACACAATAACACTCACATGTGGCTCGTTTGTTGGACAGTTTTGATACCTAGTCATTCTTGTCACTTGTCATCAAGTTACTGTGAACCAAAGTCAAAACAAATATGTAAGGCTGCAGCTAAAGAAGCTTGAATCAGCGAAAACGGGTTAGGGTTAGGGTTAGCCAAAATAACTGGCGATTGCAATAATCTAATCAACTAATCGATGTAGGTGTACAAATCTGAGCCTGGTCTTTGTAACTTTATTTTTGCATATTAGATTATTTTTGCATATTAGATTATTCTGCACTTTCTGCCATGATCTACATTGTGTTTTGACACAATAGAACACAGCTGATTTCATACTTTACAAACCTGAGAAGTAAGAAATGTTGAGTCTTCGCAAATATCCGAAAGACACATCATAAGAATCACCTCCCTGAATTATTTAATCTCAACCTGCCTCTTATGCAACACCCTCACCAGCATTTCACCACTTCCCTACCCGGTTTATCAGGCAGCCACACCTCGCCTGTGTCAGATGCTTATCGTACCCCACCCGCCAATCTCAACTTCCCACTACATTAGTCAGCAAAGTGCAGTTTCCTGAAAGGCCATAATTGTAGCAGCCCCTGTCAGCGATATTTCACCGGAGCAAGTTGGCTCCTCTGAGATTTATGGAAGCAGCAGCTGTGGGGCTAAACTGACACCTGCAGCATCCAGGGACCGGGCTGTCAACACCAGTGGGGAGGCTGTGTTTCTGTCTGTACTCGTGATGATATTAGGTTGGATGAGCACCATCACGAGGTGCCGCAAAATAGGCACTTTGGAGCGAATGATTCATTTAGCTGTGAGGATGTTTGTCTGCACGAATGAGCGTTCGCAAATCATTATGTCGTTTAAAAGGTGCGCTTATTTCGAGCATGGCTTGTCATCTCGTTTATAGTTCATCGTCAGTTCAAGGACAACTGCATCAATTTTTCATGCTGATGCTCAAATGCTGGAGAAAATATAATGAAAGGTACAGAAGCAGTTTGCAGAATGCTTTTTGTTACAGGGAAAAAAAAGTAGGACCGGTTCTAAGTCTTTCAGACACTCTTTAAACATCTTCATCCCCATTTAGTTGTGCGATCAAATCTGTTATTTTGCTACTTTTGCTAAAGTTGTGCTTCATCCCAGAATCCTCATGTTTAAATTACCCCGATCAAAGCATGACACTTTAAATACCAATCACATCAGAGCTCTTTACGCTTGTTAATTGGATCTACCCAGCAGGCTCTCTGTGTAAAGATGTGACTTAAGCTTGTGTGCACAAAAGCTTCCTCTTTTTTTTTTTTGTTAATTGACTGCAGCGAAAATAAAAAATAAAAATTCACTAATGCAATTCAACTAAGAAAAAATGTGGATTTTCCTTCGTAAATGTTATCATCAAGCAGGACTGGTGGATCATGTGTTGCTCCAGCTCTGTGACTGCGCTACATGCATCAGCTCCATGTGACAAGCTGTAGACTGATGGACTGTTAAGCCCGGGTTTCTGCAGAAAGGACCCCAGCTCCCGCACTCAGTATTCTTAGTATGTGTGTGTGTGGGGTGGTGTGTATAAAGCCTCATCGATCCCTGAACCGGAGCCAAGTATCGAGCAGGCAGCCCAGAAGGTGTTGAGCTGTGGAAATATTATGTGTTAAAATGACAGCAACAGATAAGCTTGTCACGCTGACATTTTGACAGTATCTTCCAAATCTTAGTGAAATGTCTGCTGTGTCATTCATCCTCTGGTACCATTTAAAATTTGAATCAGAGATAAGTGTCGTAGGAATATGTTGCTTCATATCAAGAATTGTTGTGCCTATTTCCCTTTGGAGAGCAAGAAACATAATATGATGTGATAATAGCCAATATGTCTTCAGACCATTTGAGCTAATGTGAGCTTTGAGACAATGGTGCTGAAATAAAAGAACAATATCTTACCAGAATAAATACTGTATAACAACAGTTTCTTGAAATCAAATTACAATGTGTAATGTAAAACATGCCACAGATGAGTGAGTTATCACCTGACTGTAGTTTTTCTTAGTTTATTGTTGTGGTTTTACAGTCTGCCATTTTACTATTATGGTTCAATCTGTCTCCTATTATCAGTTTTATTTCCAGATACAGTGGGCAGCTGTTTTCTGTGAAAAACGCCTGATAAACCCATGGTACGCCACATTTACTTGATAAGATTAACCAGACAACCATTGTTGTCTGAAACTAGAGTCTAAATGGAAGGTTGAAGTTGATGGATATTGACTGTGGAATCAATATGATAGATTAACTCCAATTGATTAGTTAAGAAAAGGAGCGTTCAAGTCACATGAATAATCACCTGTTGCATCATGGACAGAGATCTGTACTTCTTCGTTGCAGTTTCAGTGTCGTCTTCTCAATTGTATGTTAATCTTCCTCACTAGATTACTCCCAGGACCTCAGAGGTTTTGATGAGCGTGTAGTTCTTACTGTATGTTCCTGTTCACTCACACTGTGGTTTTAATACTAACACATGTTTCAGGTACACTAGGATTGATTGTACATCCACTGCACTGACTCATCATCTGCAATGTTTTTGCCAGTTATTAGATTCTTCTGTCGTCTCAGAGCTTGTCGTCTGCTTCAGATGAGGCGAGCGATTTGTTACGTTACTTGGTTTTTGTGCAGTTTACTTATTGATCGCCTCTGCTGTTGACACATGTCGAGGGAGGTTGGGAGTTGGATTGCGAGAAACAAATAGACAGTCTGATCATTTTGTCAATTTTGGAACAGGACAGGGTGTTAATCCAGGACTTAAAGAGTTGATGAATTTGTTAAAGCAGAAGATGAGAAAGGTGGGAGGTGGAGATGACAGAGTTTTGAGTTTGATTAGGGATTAACAGATTATTTCCACAAATTGTTGGAATAGCTCATATTTTCCAAGCATTTTTCCCTCCCATATCATCAGCTGCTACCATACATGCTGTCAATTTATTTGACAACATTTGTGAAATTAAGATTCTGACTCTAAATTGGGCACACTCGTCTTTTTCAGCTCTAAAAATAAAGTATCAACTGCACCACTTTGAAAGAGTGTTTCCATTGCCCGGGGCTGTGGATCAAGCTGGTAATATGGAGCAATGGTTAGTTGTGACTTCACACAGTTGTCAGTGTCCTCACTAGAAAAACCCAGAGCGGCTGTACGTGTTGTACAGATGTAGTCAGAAGAAACTGTTGCTGCTCTATGAACTTACAGCTGAACTGTGGGGTAAACTGGGGTAATCTTTGACGTACTGTATCCTCCGCTTGATAATTGGCTTAGCTGGAGCCTATTCTGAAGTCGCTCCCTCGTGCCTTTCCGTATGACAACACAGACATGTTTCATGTACAAACCTGAAGTAGCACGAGCCTTCCCTCTGCCAGTTTCAATAGAGACGCTGAGCGATTTTAATGTAAATTGCTGCCGACAAGAAATTTGTCTCGTAAACCAATTATCAGCATTATTGAGAGGAGATGAAGTAACCCAAGAAACACAAGCTGATCCTCTCTCACTTAGAGACCACTGAATGTTTAGCAGAGGTCCAGACCAGGAAAAGACTACTTATAGCTGTTCATTTTAAAGTGTAATGTGAAAATGAACATTCAGAGTGACAATCTGACAAAGAATAACTCAATAATAACTTTACATTACCCTTTTTGATTAAGTCTCACGGCTCTCATACCATCGTTTCCACATGCGGCATGCAGCCATTTTCAGCAAAAAAAAGCTAAACCCATGTATGTTACCTGCCTGGCATCAAATTACAAACTGACAAAGGGTCATAGCTTGAAACTTAATGGGGACAACGCCACAACTTTGTTTCCCAGAGTTCTTTTCTGTAGTAGCACATTCTCTCCTTGATATCTCCGTCAGGTCAGTTTCTTCAGGCCAGCTTTCTGTGTCACGGCTCAGTCCATCCCTCCTGAACCCAGACAGTCGGCAGCCTGATTAGAGGAGGCAGGTAGAGGAGATTCCTTAAAGAAACTGGGACAAGCCCTAAAAAAAAAATGCCCCAGACGTCTGCAGGAGGGCAGACTGTGAAGACACCAAGCTTCACCCCGATTTAGCTCACGTACCAAAGTGAGACCCGCTCTTCTGTGAAGCGGAGCGTGTGATACAAGCACTCAGAAACTGCACATATTGATCACAACTACTGCTCCAAATTGATTTCTGTCAGACTCGAGAAGAGATCGTGTGAATCTCTCCTTGTTAGAAAGCGGTACTGTCTATTCAGAAAAAGGATAGGCATGTAAAGGATAACACTGCACATTAAAATCATCCACTGTCTCTCACCCACCATGTTTGAGGGAAATCTATGTGAGTCACAGTCGAATCAATTTTGAAGCAAGTTGCTGCCTACATTTGCATTTAATGAGATAAACTTGGCTGTCTGTTTTGTAATCATTTTCCCATGTGTCCATGACAAGTGTATTAATGCACTAATACTTTCCCATTATTGCATTAATTTGCTTATTTAATGGTTTCATTATCTTTACCAGCTGTGTTTTGATATATAGGTAATTACGGCGAGACATAAGGGAGCAAAAGTGCGTGTTGGAAGTAAGAAATTCTTTAGCAGATCCTGTGACTGTAATGAAAACAAACAGATTGCTGTTTTCATATATTAATAGTAGAATAATATAGTATTAAAATGGCATCAGGAAATGCAGAAAATATTTTAACGATTCTAGAGAAATTGCTTGTGATGTAATGTGAGCAACCACCATTGTGCACCTTATTCAAGAGATGTTATTTTTGAGAAGTATGGTGTGTGTTGAGTGAAAGCGTAGTGAAAGAGCACGGGGAGCTTCCTCCTACACACAGCTGCTCCGTTGATCTACTGGACAACAGAGAGATCTCAGCTCTCAGCTCCTGGTTTGGAAGGAAAGATATTAAGGAGGTCTTGGTTTGTATTGTAGAGGTACAACTTACTTCAATGGATGTGTTTACATGCCATAACATGGCTACCAGCCATACATCGGTTCAGGTCTCACTCACGTTTGTGTTTACGTTATTTCTTATGACAGCTTTCCTGAAGCTTTCGAGCACTGTAGGTTACATGGGAAATAAATGATGCTATTAGTGAAAATAGTGTGTCCCAACTGTAAGCACTGATATCTGTTTATTTAACAGTGGTGGTGCAGGTGGCAATAAGTGAAAATAAAGAAATATGATGTTGACATGCCACAAAGTTTTTAGGATCAGAATATGAAAAAAAACAAGTAAAAACAGTGTTTTAACATCTATAATATTATTATATTATTATAATAATATCTAAGTTGTGTTATTGGCTGTGCAGACTCTATATATGCTGTGTTAACAGTGGAGTGTTTGCACTTCAATAGCCAGAGACCAAAGAGATATGGATCGACATTATGATTTAATCAAAATATAAAGTATTGAGCTGCTCACTAGGAAATGAATTGGAGAGTGCACATTGGAGAGGTTTATATCCAGAGCTATAGACACTACTTCATAGCTAAACTAAAAGCTGTTTCTCCATCACTGGTTCAAGACTTTTAGTTATAGTTGTGTTTTTGCCCTTGGAAAGACTCAGACTCAACCAATCCAAACAAAGAGAGCCATGCTGTTATCTAGATTGGGTATTAAATCTGATTCGTATGTTGGACTTGAATGACAGGATGAAAATGTTGACAAGAACAATATACTAATGATCTATTATTTTCTGCCTGAATAAAGTGCTTTAAAAAAAAAATGGTTTACTGCATTATGGGATTTGTGTTCCTGCAGCTGCTACAAAAATGTTACTAATCTTTTCTTTTGCTGTTAATTAAATAGGACAAAAGCTTTTGTTTCCTCTGGCCCAACATGACTGCTATTATGTAATTATAATTTCAATGGTTCAAATGTCAGCTCGGTATGACAGATGACATGAAACAAAGGTCATGCTACGCCATGATCATAGTGATGCCATGTGTTACACTGCTCTCTGGCTTTTGCAGCTTTAGCATAGAGCTGTACAAAGTGTCACAGTTGAAGGCAGCCAGAGCTATTTGAAACCTCAACCTGTAGGCAGACCCCAGAGGCTGCAGTGCTCTGTGACTAGGAGGCCATCACAGCTTTGAGTAATACTCCTGAATTACAGGCACTGTCTGGAAGCCTGTCTGTTGAAGAAGACCATGGTGAGTTCTTTTTATCAGCCCTCTGTGTCTGAATTACAGCTCTGGTGGACACCTACTGCTGCATACAGGCGGTGCAGCTGTCACTCATGGAGTCCAGCCGACTGAGCTGACACAATGGTTGACAAGAAATCAGAGTGACAAAGGACTTCAGTGAGGACACGATGATAGAGCTGTGGTCTCACTGCTGTCTTTAGTTAGTTTCAAATCAAGAGAGAAAGGCGTATTATCTGTTCAGACCACCACGTTAATCCAGACTGAAATATCTTAATTTTTGGATACTGCCATGAAATGTGATACTGACATTTTCGGCCCTAGAGACTGAATTGTAATGACTTGGGTGATCCCCTGACTTTTCCTTTTAGTGTCACCGTGAGCTTGACATTTGTGATTTTCAGTCAAATGTCATTACAGCTATTGGATGGGTTGCCAAGAAATTTGGTGCAGTCATTCATGTGCACCTAATGAATTGTGATAACTTTGGTGATGCCTTCACATTTCATCTAGTGCTATCGTCAGTTCTAGATTTGAATTTGTCCTTTCATTTGACCAAACACATGCTAATCAAATGGCATTCACATCTGCTTCCGCTTTCCTGTGCACAGTGCTAAATAGCAAATGTTAGCATGCTAACATGCTCAAAGACCACACTCACAAGCATGAAAAGTCATACATACAGTATAGGCTACCAGTCAAACGTTTGGTCCAAAGTGTGTCTAAACTTTTGACTGGCAGGCTAAAGTATGTCATACAGAGGAGTTGAGACACGATTGTCATCTAAATTCAGGAATAATGCACACATTTTCAGTTATTCTGTCCTGTAAGACATTTATAGATGTGTAACAACCAAAAAAGTGCTAGAAAGTCCAACTTTGTTATTTCCACATAGGTGGCCAATCATGGTATAAGATAGTGGGACTGTCAGATTGTCGGTTTCGGAAGGTTATCGAAATGGTCAAACACAGTCCCCCCAGTTCTGACGTCAAAAAGGTGTGGGGGGGAAGCTGTTTTGACCATTTAAAAAGCAGCTCTGATAGAATATACTTGCAGCTTAGTGAACTTGCTAACAATTACACCTGCTAAATAATTAGCTTGTTGGCATTGTGAGAACGTCAACGTAAAGTTAACATTTAGACAAAGTTGAGCTGCTAGCATGGCTGTAGACTCTTGTTTTATTATAATTAAGGCTGTTGGTAGGATTATCTATTGGTCAGAGAGTCAAGAGTCTTTATTGGTCTCATGGCCAACATAAATGGTACTTTACAAAAGGCCCAGTGCAGACTTTAAATGTCTCTCAAGTCGTTATGTGTGAAAGCTGGGATGAGTGGTTTCTGGCAAGAAGCACACTGAAGGTGATGTCCAGCAGTTCTGCACTGATGTTGATTTACATGTCATGTTTTCACGTGACCAGAAACTTAAATCTTTAAGCCACATCTACATAAGGAGCCATCTGGATGCATATACAAAATCAGCATTTTCCTCTCACTCGTGAAGATAATTTGGTATTTAGGCTGTTAAAGGATCTCTGAATATTTAGGACAGCATTTAAAACACTTTGATCTCCCTCCAAAAATTCAGCTCATTCCATTCTTGGTTGAGTTTATGTAATCATCAGAGAGTGTTACAAGTGTTCATAGATGTTGCCAAGAAATGCTCTGAGATAACAAGACAGCATTTTGCATTCAGTGTTTGTCCACGGATAAGGATCACTGAGCCGCACTGGGTTTAGAACAATGCCTTGTGGAGTCAAATCACACACCGACAATACTTTCTCATCCGCATTTTTGCGAGTTGCATTCAGAATATCTCAGGTCTTCATGCTGACTGCCTGGTGCTCTTGCTGACAGTGGCAATCAAGAATCAAATGACAAAAAGATGCACAACTGAAAATTTTATCATGTTGTGGTTTTTCTAAATGTCAGAGATGCTGTAGACAGACAAAAACAACACTCAGGAAATGTTCTGGTTTGCATAATGATTCAGCCCAAATAAGTGATTATACAGTGAGTTTCAGTGCAGATTGGTGAAACATAAATCTTTTAGTAATTTGCTGTAATCAAAGATGTGAAATGGCCACATATATCAGATTCATAAATATATGCAGTATACATGTATTTTATCTCCACAGGGTGTCTTTAAATTAGTATCTGTGGTATAGTGTAATAATAAACAGTATGTACCAGTATATCCACATTATCAGACTGAATAGAAACTGCTCATGAAACAGTTAATAAGAACCAAACCATGGCCTTGAATTTCCAGATCTCAATCATTCATTGCCTCTCTGCCCACAGAAGAACACAAATTAGACTGGATGACACATACCTGACTTTAACTGCTGTTAAAACATTTGAGGACTGAATGTGGGCTGTTAGAGCAGATAAATGCCCACAGCTTTCTAGTTTAGTTCCATGCTGGGGCTGGAGAGAGAAAAAAATAAAGGCAAACTCAATGTCACCGCCATAAAAAGGTTTATTAAAAATGTTTGCAGTGTAAGAAATGAGAGTGTTGCTTAGTTAAACCAAAGTCATTTAAACTCTTCAGACTGGTATCATTCGGCATATACTGTAGGTTCATCCACCTGTTCTAATGCCTTCAGTTAAACCTGAGTGGAAATATCAGAGATTCGAAAAATAATTGAAACATTGCAAAAGAAAGTTTTCACGCTTGGGGGAGATGGAAAAGTTGGTGTACCAATAATCGATAAAATGCAATGACTTAAGGGACGAAAATTAGTGGTAGCTGAGGTTACGTAATCTCATTGTGCCCCCTCCTATGTGGCATTATAACGCCACCTGACTGGAGAATTAGTGCCATCTACTGCTTAATATTTGCATAACAGAAGGGAATGGAAACGCACATACATACATTTGGATAGAAAGTTAGAAACCCGTTATATGTCAGTGTCTGATATCTGTCTTGTTCTTGTCCTTTTCTGGGAATTTGTGTAAATGTGTCAATGTATTTTAACGTGTATCCATGATGTTTGTCTTTCGTTCCCTCCATCACAGTGTGGCTCATTGAAACTGCATTGTCTTTCCAGGTGGCGAGCGTAACTGTGGAGTACATGAGCTGATCTGCGTCAGAAAAGGTAGGGCAGATCAGAGCTCGGAGAGGTTGACCTTTAACCCAGCACTGCACCTCCCACTCCACCTCCTTCATCAACATTTATCACTGTCACCACTGAAATCGTCCACGTTCTCCTCTTCCACTGTGTTCTGGGTTGTGTTGTTTGTTTCAGTCTTCTGCTTGCGTTTGTGTGTCAGACCAAGTAAAGGAAATTAAGTTTTAGTCATGAAGTTTGTCTGCAGGAAGATTTGTGAGAAGGAAATCTACCACAACTCTAAAATATGGCTGCAACTATTGATTACTTTATTATTGATTCATCTGTCGATTATTAGTTGATTAATTGATTAGTCATTTGGCCTATAAAAGGTCAGAAATGTATGAAAAATGCTGATCACTGATCCCCAGCACCCAAGGTGATAACCTCAAATGAATATTGTGACCCAAAGATATTCAGTTTATTATCAGAGAAGACCAGAAAACTTGATTATCAAAATCAATAATCACTAAGTCATTTTGAAACACACAGTAGAAACCAGAATATTAGAGGGAATAACAATAATAACAGTTCATTATTTTGTAGATTTATACAACAAATAGCTGATTAATTTAGTAAAGATGAGCCAAATGGTTAAAGTACACTCCACTGTATGAGTAACTCTAAAGTTATAATTTGCAGCATCCATATAAATGTATATTTGACCTCTTGTCATGTCACAAGTAGACATGATTTGTTTTTTGATTTGAGTACCTGCAGTATATATTGAAGGTCATGATGGTGCTTGTTTAAAGTTTGGGGAAAACAAGCTCTGAATAAATCAGGCTTATGAGAACAATCATACTGTTGCATGTTCAGTACTCAACGCCTCTCTTTGCCATGGAGATATTCATATTCTGGATGGAGACGAGGTTCTGAAGTGGCCTGAGAGGGTGCTTATCACAGTTTTTGGGCAAACTGAATTGTCTGGTTGTGTGTTTTGTGTTGTATTATTTGGTGGATATTGATTCCTTAGTATATGCGTGTGTGTGTGTGTGTGTTTGGATGTGCGCACAGCATAATAGATATTGTGCTTCAGAGCATAGTCTGAACATGTGTGGGAGTGTGTATGGGAGTGATGGTGAAAGTGCTCATGGAGTGCCTGTGGAGTGTGTGGGTGTCTTTGTGATTTTGACTTTGAGTTTTGTGCTTTTTTGACATTCAACATGGCAACTGTTTCCATGCGGACAGAAAGCAACTAAGACAATAGAGATGTACAACTATGAATGCAATGAAAGCATAAATAACAATAGTATTTGTCTACAGTGGCGATAAAAACAACACTCTAACATGCAGAACTTCAGACAAGAGGATGTCTAATTAGTTTGCAACTGATGTACTGTAGATTTCGCTTATTGACTACAACATTCCCAAATACTATCATATATACTATATATAATATAATACTATCAACTTTAAGAACGTACCAATATCTCAGCACCATCGTCCATCCATTTATCCGTCTTTCTTTTTTTTTTGCCTCTTATAGTACCTGAGTCAGGTTGCCATGGCAACAGGGTCAGCTGAGCAGATGTCCTTTTCCCCAGCAACATCCTCCTTTTTCCACCTTGGGGATCTCTGAGTGTTTCCGGGCATTCTGGGAGATGAAGTTGTCAAAAGGCGTATTTGTTTAGACAGCACGTGTATTCTTGATTTTCTGGATGAGGATGATAAAATGGTAAACATGCAACAGCTGTAGTTTCATTTCAACATAATGACTGTCGGATCCAGTCAAGGTAAGCCAGCTCCAACCATATATGTGGATCTTGTGCTTTAAATTGAAGCTTTTTCTTTTTTTCTGAGGGCCACCTGCTCCTTCAGTATGACAAGGTCTCACTGTAATTATCATGGTGTGGTGTGTAGAAAGCTCTCTGTGACCTGCTTTCTTTCCTTTCATTTGTTGAATAAAAGGAAAGGTCGTCATGTCCTTGAATTGCGGTCAGGGGTTGTACAGTGTTGCAACTGCCATTAAAGAAATCACACATTGTTTTTTACACCTCCAAACTAATTCAGACATGACTATTCTTCCTGTCAGTCTTCTGTCAAGCTAAAGTTATTCTCAGTTCCCAGCACCTCAAATTGTCTGCTGACTGAGATGGAGTTAAGTAAATCACTAATATCTCCTTTTTCTACCATCAATCAGAGCGTCTCATGCAAATACCAGTCACACCAGTTGAATATCAGCCTGATTTGCCTGCCCCACCACTCTAAGTAGCAAATAAATCCCTAATGCCAAAACTTTTACAATATTTGGTTCTCCTCTAACTTAAGGAAATTGACTCTTACAGGTGCATACTTCATTTAGAAACTATTATAGTCTTACGTTCCTACATTAACGTTTTGATTTGGTTAACTAAAAGGTATTAGTTGAAATATGTGTGTGGGTGCCTGGCCATTAGCAATAGGGTCTGGCATTTTTCTGTGTTCACTTTACTCACAAATGTATGAATTAGTGCCCTATTATTTTAAATCATATTAATCTGAATTTAATATATATTTTGTATTATTATAGTACTATTTCCAGTTATCTTCTGTGGGTGACTGCAGGTTTGAATAACAGGAAAGAAGAAACTTGGCCTCTGTGGGATGATGATAAAAACTGTCCTAACTTAGTTTTGTGCCTAAACTAAAGCAGTGGAAGATGGTAAGTGATGTAAGACATTCAACACTAGAAATATTAATATCTGGGGTTCAATTTGTCCAAAGTTTGTGTATAGTGAAGAAGGTATGAAGCCTGAAGACAGTCTGTTTACAAACTTGAAAAAAATATTGTAGTCTGAAGACAGGAAGTCCAAAGTAAAGAGTGAAACTGTCTGCAGACTTGATTGAATATTTGTTTCCCTGTTCGAGCCAGTTGGGGAATTATACAGAGCAGGATCCCGCTCCATCTGTGCTGTGAATAATTCAGTCAACAGTGAGAAGCTGGTGCAGTGTTAGCAGACAGGCTTTCCCATGGGACAACGCCTCCTGCTCCCACCTCACCATGTGATCAAACATTGTGGGCTTCCAGCAGTAATCCAGGCTCATTATAGCCCTGTAAAACTCAACGGACAGAGATTGTTAATTACTAAAAAAAACACATTTTCTATTACAGAAACATGTCTTTGTAAGCTACAAAGTCAAACACGAGCCCAGCAGGGTGTGTAACATCATTCGCTTGTTTTTTTAGCTATTGAAAAGTGAGACGGGCTGTTAATATGTAAAAGTTTTGATAGTTACAGGAGCATGTACTGTTAGTAAAAATATAACAAACCCATGACAAACAAATGCAAAAGTGCAGGCTGTGAAGCTTTTCATGGTGACACTAAGTCTAGTTAATTGTCACAGGTATTTATTGTCCTACTAAATAAGAGAAAGCCCATCCTCATCATTGATTGGAAAATAAGATGTCATCTAAGTGCACTTTTTTGCCAAATTAGCTCATTATCGTCCATCTGCACCGAGGCAGTCATTGGGTTTAATTGAACTAAATGGACTGTACATTTAGTGCAGTGATTTCTGCTTTCCACAGAGCCTAATTTATCTTTGAAAATGAGCTCAGCAATTATTAAAGGAGTGAACAATGTAGTCCATTTAACTGCTCTAAAAATCCCTTTTATCTTTCCCTTCTCTGACATTTTTTAATGTTTTATCACTTTTTATTCACTTGACCCTTTAATAGTCAGAATAATATTGTTAAAAGAATGTGTCTCAGACATTTGCAATTCTTACCATTGATTGCTGTTATTATTATTACATTTCTTTTATGCAGTTAAGTGCCTGGGGCTGTTTTTCTTTCTTTCTTTTCCACAGAGGG
The DNA here is from genome assembly GCF_963691925.1 of Scomber scombrus. Lineage (NCBI taxonomy): Eukaryota > Metazoa > Chordata > Actinopteri > Scombriformes > Scombridae > Scomber > Scomber scombrus. Next base: position 19,765,735 of record NC_084988.1, read on the forward strand.
CATAGTTTGTCCTCTTTAAAATGACATGCGAAGAGCAGCAGTGGTCCTGTTTGTTCTCTTCAAAATTTGATTCATATTTTGAAATTATTAGCAGATATTGGAACAGTATTTCAAATCCTAAATGCTTTTCTCAATTTATCTTGGTGAGAACATATTCAAACATCCACTTTTAATTATGTCTCTGTAAGCTTGGAGTGGAATCAGCAGCAGTTACATCCACTTTTCTTCTGCATTGCGCAATCCGGATCCCTCTAACCATCATCCTGCACGTGGTAGTGAATACAGTCAGCACACACATGCCCAATTTATCTTTTTTCCATCACAAACTTTGTGTGAAAAGGTCCATATGCAATGTTTGGGATTGTGCAATGTTTATTCACTCATTTGCCATTTCACTCCATAATGCACCATACCGGACAACAACAAGCAATTTCCAGCCTCTCTGCAAAGGTTTCAGCAATGTGAATTTATTTCATTTTCTGTTCATTTGCAAAGACACAATCATCCTGCATAAGTGTGTCTGTCAGACTAATAAAAATGGTTTTAATAGGTGGTTCTTTACTGCTCTTGCACACAAAATGGTTTTTTGCCTCGTATCCTTTATTTGTGTCTGAATACCATTGCTCTCTGCCTTAATTATTGAGGATGCCTTATCTATTATACTATAAAAATGATTGTGAAATGTGTCCCCATTTGTTAAACAGTAAATTACAAATAACGTAAGACAGGATGCAGTATGAGTGCAGCAGCTCTTACATGACAGCTGTGGATGGTTCTAGTAGATCTTTTCTAACACTCATATACATTTTCTTTCTCTAACCTTAGCCAGCTCTGGATAAATAACATTGACTCTCTCACACTCTGCCAACACACTTTGAGTTATGTCACTGTGCGTCCCTGATTGCAGAAAATTATTTTGCAGGTGTAAAATGTCAAACTAATTTTCTGAACTCACAGTAGGAGATGACTGCAGGTCTCAGGTTTATGGTTGATTGTGTCTGAACTTTTGTAGAAATGACAAAAGTACAAATAAGGACAAAGACGTAAGGCTCAGTGCCAAAGGTCGGTCTGTTCTTTTCTTATCATCGCTGTAGAGAAAAGAAAACATAAGACAAGAAGTTTCCCCTGTGGCTACACCTGACAATGACGTATCTCCTCCCTGAAGGTGTTGGAAGATCACATGTGAGGTGGAAGGTCAAGATGCTGACTTTCATTTTTAAAACACTCGTCTTCACCAACAGGGTTCATTCTGGTTTTACCATTCCTCTCTGAATATCTCATGATGGTTTTTTTCCTATCCAAATTCAACCTACTGATGTGTGGCAGTCAGTGCTGCATTTAATGAGATCTGACTTCCCTCTGTATCTGGAGTCTTGAGTGACGCTGCACCTGAACCTGTTGCTATGGCAACAAAGAGGTTGCGTCCTTATAGGCTACAACCTGTCTCTCTTTTCTGTCTAGCCCTCCTACTCTGCCTCTGTCTTCTTGGGTAAAACTAATGCACCTCATTTTCCCCCTGGTCTCACACTACTGCCTTTTCAAAAGGTGCATTTGCATTTTCATCTCATTTATATAGGTTAAGACTATGATCACGTGGTATGGAGCATAAACAAAACATACAAAAATAACAAAATGATAGCACACTGCATGGCTGAAGTACAACACATTTTTCAAAAAGGCACCTAATTTACAAGTAACTTTCAACTTGTCTGATTGTAATTACAATTAAAAATGTCGCAGAATCCCTGGTTTCCATCCAGCTCTTTGTATCTTCGTACTTTGGGTTTTCATACAACAGATACTTTTCCAGTTTAAGCTGTTGTATTATTTATAATTCTACATAAATATCTCATGAGCTCACTTTGCCACTTCTGCATGAACTAAAAAGAACAGTTTCTAAGAAGACAGATAGATCCTACTGTCTTTTCATGATAGGAATAATAATGTTAAGCTTTATGTTTAGCCAAAACAGACACAAGTGCACCTGTGCTCTTTCTGCTAATTCATGTTAGCATACTTTGCTGACTTTTCCTCAAGTCAAATTGTAGGTATAGTAATTTATAAGACATTTTTGGAAACTATGCTTTTTTTCTTTCTGGTGGAGACTAAGCTAATCACTCTTACATCTGTAAGATGTAAGATATATTAAATATAGGGTAACAGACAGCAGTTGGTTTGCTAGCATAAAGAGAGGGAAACAACTAGCCTAGCTCTGTCCAAAAGTATATTTACAAAACTACAGATGTTCACCGTACAGATATGAAAGTGGTATTAATCTTCTTATGTAACTCTCATATAAAGATAGTGAATACATGTATTTCCTAAAATGTCAAACTATGCTCTCAGGTAGTAGAAGTGATAGACAGGTAGTGTTTTAATTTTTTTTTAATGAGAAATACCGTCACTAGCACCAACATTAGCACTACATAGATGTTACTGTCATCCAGACCACGGTCTCCTTTTTGCACTGAAATTATACCAATCATTTTCAACTATATATCTTTTTGATATTTACAGTGCCAAACAACAACACAGCAACTTTAACTTGACTTTCTGTGTTTCAGTCTCTCCAGAGGTGCTGGGGTTTCTGACGGCCATCGGACTCTTCATCATCCTCATGACCTTTCTGTTCTGGTACCTCAACAACAAGTTGGCACTAGAGAACGCAGGGAGCCTTCAGTGCCTTGATGACTTCAGGAAAAACCCAGAGCTGCGAGGTGAGCTGATCTGCATTTACATACGTATGCTTTTATGCATTTTTCTTTTTTGTTTTGTTTTTCATGACAAACCTATCCAACAGCCTATTCATCATTATTTTTACATGACACATACATTTTGGGTGTTATAATACCAGAGCATCCTTCCAGTTTTGAATGATTGTAGGTCACTAGCAATTTCTAAATAAAGAAGTGCAAGGAAATGAGCCTCAAGAAAACCAAAAAATATGTGTGATGGATCTAAAAACAGATTCATACAGTAAAGATATATTTTACAGGACTGTATCATGACCTTTTCAAGAGTTTCTCTGTTCCCCTCTGTCCCTCTAAAAATACTTGTACCTAGACTCTAAAAAAGCTAGACTCAGGTGTCTGTATCGTCCAACTACTTCTAAAAAAATGATTGACCTTTGTCACTGACTGCAGCATGAGGTCTGACCTCTGCATGGAGACATTTTCCACTGCCACTGGCCTTTCTCAACACACAAGGGGATTAGTGTTGCTGACAGATGTAAGGCTGTTTACTTGTCATCTGTCCGCAGGGCCTCAGAAGTTTAAAAGGTTGGTGGCCCCGGGGAGCCCGTGCAGGGAGTAGGCTCTACCCTGAGAAGCCACCTGGTAAACACTCAGTTAACAAAGGGAAGCTGTATCAAGTGGTGACGAGTGGCTGTTCTTTGGGCGTGTGTTCCTGCTAATCTCCTCCGCACAGTGATGTTTATTTTAGGTAGATATAATGTGCTAAATTATGCAATTAATGCATTGAGTGAACCAGAATATCTTCTACGGTCCTCTTTATACCTAAATTTGTATTTTCTTTGGAATGACAATATTTAAACATCTTAGATTCTCTCTGCTGTATTTTCTGAAACCAAACACTTTGCAAACACTGTTAGTTTGAAGAGATTTTTCAGTCTGCAGGGTAAATGTTACAGCACAGCTCTGGCTGGAATCATTTCAAAGCTCTGCTGCCCCTTGCTGGAAGAAACGCAAAGCTACAGCTGGTGTTTGAGGGGTTGAGTGATGAAAACCAAGGAGGTGGCAGTGACTGATGTACTTCATACAGTTTATAATATACAACATATACAAATACAACATATTCAAAATACATTTGAATATATAGATGGACTCCACATACTTTTAGATATGGCAAAAATATTGTTATCTTTAAGTATGTAATGGTTGTAGATCACCTACTTTTTTGATTTATTATTGTTTATTGGTTCTACTTCTCATTACACCCGCTGACTATAAAGTAGTGCAAATCAAGACCACTACCGTATAACTAGCCCCAAATTACTATAGTGATACTGATTGTAGTTTCATAAATGTCAGTTTTGTGTTGCACTGCACCCCACAGTTCATTACCAGTATACTGAAGTACCATCAATATATTCTTCAGATTTCCATAAATAGTTTTCTGTTGCATAACATGGCACTTTGTTGCATAATGTGTGATCATGGACACAGCACCATGGTAACATCATTTTTGCGAAACAACTCATTAATGCTCAATACTGTATGTGGCCACTGCGTAAAGTTCAGATGTTGCTTCGCCTCAGCTTAACTCTTAAAGTCAACTTTGGCATATTGATCCGTCTTCTTCTGCACTATGATGCTGAGCTATTTTCTCTGATTGTCAGACTTTTGAAATGCATCATTTAACATGCTATTGTGTCTTAAAAGATGGGCAGATTGGCTTGAATGCCTCCATAGATGCAGCATTCTATATCTGCTAGCGTTCCAAAACTGAACCATGTAAAGTCTGGACTATTTTTATTACATGAGGGATGATGAGTGGAATAAATGAAGATTACCATATATACAGACAACTATTGTAAATATATATATATATATATATATATATATATATATATATATATATATATATATATATATATCTGCCCTTGTAGAGGTACCTGTTTAAAATCTTACCTGTAAACAAAGAAAAGGACCCTCAGGGATAATCTGTCAACCTTGTCTTTGTCACATCCAGGATCCAGAATCACTTTGGTGCAAAAAATATCTTAGACTAGCTTATAAATGAAGCCTCCTCCGAGTGTTAAATTCACCTTTGAGAATAAATGATATCATTGCATTACAACACCCAAAACCATCAAATTAAATGAATCATTGCATCTTGTTATGTTTTGTTTGTGTTTACACTGGGATCTCAACACATTCAAAACACTAGAAGTATGATTTAGATCAATTGATGCAGAAGAAATGAAATAAAACACAGAAAAAGGCTTTGCCGGATGAGTGAGCAGATGTTCCTTTTTAATTGTAGTGCTCTTTAACTGCGGCACCTTAACAAACACAACTGGGCAATGAATGGATGTTGTATGTTTGAATATATATTTAGACAGCAAAACAAAAGGTATCTTTTTTTCTTCATCAAATTTCTATTATTGTACCACTACAACCTGAATTATTATTCACTTAATTACATGTATTAAGACATATGAGTACTCTGCTTGGAACAAAGTATGTCTGGTGGGATTTTTCCACAAAAAAGTTGAATTACAACTTTCAAATCTTTAAAATGCATTTCCTCCTCCTACCTCGTTAAAAATTCCTGAATCTATGAAAATGTAATACCTCAAAAGTTTAACTGCTGGACACAAGATGTCTTCATTTTAAAGTCTATTCTTTAAAGTGAAGGGTTTGCCCACTGAAGGCTTCAAGTTTCCATATTATGCTTGTGTAAGTCACATGCTGGGTTTATGCCTGGTGGTGATACAAAAAAAAAAAAATCTGAAGATTTCCTCGTGAAATTCAGCATATGTGCCAGTAGAGGCTGCCAGTCTACCTGTTTTCAGTCAATGACGACTGTAAGTCTCCTTGCTGGAAACAGAACTTTTCTGCATCTTCCCCCTCAGTAACCACCTCATCTTTTCCTACCCCAAAACAGAGAAGGTCTACTCTGATGCCGACCTGCAGGGCTCATCATCGGACAGCGAGGATGAAGTGATGGGTCAGTATCAAGAAGCAGTCAGCCGCTCCCAAGGCCTCCGGGGAGGAGCCAAGGCCGCCACTAATGTCAGACATGCAGGAGGTTTCAGCTGGGAGAGTCGGCAGAAGTACAGCCCCCTGACAGCTGATTATGACGGCTACAGCAGCGAAGCCTCTGCTGATGACGGTAGGTTTTGTATCTGAGAATCAGAAAAAATGTATATGCTTTCCTGCTAGAATTCATATATGTATTTTAAGGTTATTGTTCCTTACAATAATCTTGATTTTTGGTTGGTTGGTTTGGATTTTCTATCCATCACACAATATTTCATTCGTACAATGAGAGATTTCACTAGAGTAATTTGATTAATACGATATTCCCCATTATTAGTGCAGTAAGCTTGAGTCCCCTGCACCTCTATACTGACAAACGCAAGTACACCACACACACACACATACACACTGATACACACTATCAGTTAATCCAGAGAGGTGATCAAAGCGAAGCTCCCGTTCAGCACACTCTCTGTGGGAGGGTTGCGAAACAGTCAACTGTCTGCATAATCTGCCCAGCCGCAGCCTCACACTTCTTTTTTCTCTCTCTTAAAAAAAAAGAAAAAAGAAGATGCATCTTTCATTCACTGTGGTGGATGGAAGGCAGTTTTTATTTTTATTTCATCATAGAGTCACAGGAGAACGCCAGCACTGACCTATTTGGATAAATCTGTTTGCTCTCTTATTCATCTGTCACAACGCTCGACTGGATGTGTGTGCTGTTTATTTGATGCAACTGCACCTGGAGCATAAATCAATTTATTTCGGGTTTACATCTTATGATACAGGTCTACTGTAGTTATGTGCTATTTTTTACACCCTTATTCAGTCTCTGTGGTGTTAAAATGACACGGAAAATGTGAATGTATAATATTAATCTGTGCACTCAAATAAATAAGGTTTTTATCAGAAAGGGGAAAATGTAATAAAATCTGCATACATGTGTCACTATTAGTGTCCCTAATTAACACATTATTTCTCGTTTCTCGTGTTTAATTCATAAAAAAACTGAAGTGTAAAAACAAGTTGTGGTTTTATGAGTTCATATCTTCATAAATCAAGTCAACTTTTCGGATAAAGCCTGGCTAGCTGCTTCCCTCTGTTTCTTAACTTGTATGCTAAGCTAAGTCAGTCAACTGCCGGCTGTAGCTTCATGTTAACCAAACAGACATGAGAGTTATGTCAGTCCTCTCATCTAATTTCCTACAAGAAAAGGAAAAAAAGTCTATATGTTGAACCCTTAAATAAGCAAAAATAGCATTTTATCTATGTGGTTGTACTGTAATTAATTTGAGTGAAAGTCCCAAAACTAGAGCAAAATACAATAAGGAAAATGACTCTATAAAAATGATGACAAGACATGTAAAAACAATCAGAACTTTTATATTAGATCATATTTTTAAAAAGGAGATGTAGTGTTATCTTGCAGAACTGTATCAGATTCTACCATTGTGTTTGGACACATATGAAATACCTGTGTCAGACATCAGGCATTTTTTTAACAGTCTAATGTTTGTTGCCGTCCTAAATTGGTGAATCATTTCTGAAACAGCTTTGTGTTATATAAGAGAGGGGGTACCAAGGCTGAGTGTCTGGCACAATCTATTTAAAGCAATGTTTGAATGTGTAGCTGAGGGATAAATAGTGCATGACATGCCTCTGACTCCATTAGTAAAGATGCACCACACTGTACAACGGTGTTGTTATGCAAGTGCTGCAAAACCTGTATGTCTCTTTATAACCACTAGATGGTCTCTGTCATCATTCGTCTGAGGTTGGAATTTCAAGCTCATCATAGACAATGATACCAGAGGAGGAACAAGTGCAGCTCGGTGTTATTTTTATATTTTCAGGTCTTTTCTTCTGTTTTTACATCTCCTGAAGTGGTTGATGTCTATTATTTCAAGTGATTAACACACACAGAAATTTATTGCAAAGCTCAACTCGCTTTTGTAACACAAAAAAAAAAAGGAGACGTGCATCATCTTATCAGAAGTGAAACACAACAGCCTAATTTAATCTGTGTCTCACAGCCGCAGTGATTCTTCATTTTGAGACTGGGAGGATAAGAGCTAATCAACAATTCTTGGCCGACAGTCAAGTGACTCTGACAAGTGTGAGAACATGTAGTCAGTAACAGATAGATGAGCTGTTGTCCACCGAGAGAGACAATCAGTAGTTTCTCTCTGCATGTGGTCGACACATGATTTGGAATATGACGTTCAGTTCATCTCATATTGCAGTCTGTGATTTATGTGAGAAAACAATGTGTTCCTTTCAATTATAATGCTTTTAAATGTGCCACATGTAGCACTTTTACAACAATAAATCAGCATCAAATTAATAGTTAAATGAGACTATCTGCCAGTTAGGACCAGATCAACCATAGATGGATTCCCCCTTGAGAGTCTCAAAGACAAGAGTAAAGTAGCATAAATGTGTTAATCTGTTAATCGTTTTAAATGTTTGTGAGCTGTTGTGGGGTTCCTGGTTAGTATCCATACTTGCTATTGACTCTTTAAAGCTATTGGTGTAATGTCAGAGTCTTAATACACAAAATTCTACATATAGCACCTGATCTCAGAGTGTTTTCAGAGGTTTTCAGAGAGAAAGTGTGTAGAAATGAGCCTACACACAAATCTCCACTGACCTCCAAGTAGACATGACTAAAACTTTTCATTTACTGTATTTCAAAGAAACCACTCTCTCTGTATTAAAGACATTTTTGTTTTTTGGACAAAGCCGTAGCTGACTTGTTGTCTGTAGCAGTGAGATTATGCGGTGAGTGTTTCTTGTAAGAGAGAGGCAGGGATCTGAGTCATGTGTGCCTGGCAGCAACAATTTGAAATTAGCTTGGTTTATTTATATGACAACATTTTAGCTATGAAAGGTCCTGTGTTCATTTTAGTGTGATTCAAATACCCTTGAAGGTTTGAAGGATTTTATAGAAAATTCAAAGGTTTGAGGCTTTCTGTAAAAAAAAATTTTAAAAAAAGAGGGCTACAAGAAAAACATGACCATAAAGGGAATTGAAGACATTTTGCTGTTTCTTAAAACCCTTTTTTTTTGACTCATCAGATTATTGTTCATTTTATTTATAATCCACAACACTCAAATCTGGTCTATAGCCAGGAAAGTGGAGTGAGAACTGTGTCTGTCCATGGCTGCACCTTGTTTGAAAGTACTAGAGGTTTATTATTTTCCTCCTTGGGGTGACACTTTGATTGCTGCTCCCAACAAGCAATCGTAGATCAGCAATGACATACAAACCAGTCCTGATATAGAGGTCAGTGTTTTCCCTCCCAAACCGAGAAATATTCTATATTTGGACATAGGTAAATTCCATGGTATACTTGAAGGCCACTTATAACAACCCTGAGTGTGTTTCATTTAATTAATTTCAAACAAGCAGTTGTAAAAGTTCTGAGGTGCCTGTTATTTCCTCTCGACTCCCACTGCTGCTTGTGTTTGTCTGAGAGTATGAAGTAGCTTTATCCTCAGGACATATGTATTATACAAGAGGAGGATTGTACAGAGGCTGCAGCATCAGAGAGGGTGGATGTCCTGGTGGCTTCACACAGCCTCCCAAAATAGAAAGTAAGCATTAAGAATGTAATCTAAGGTTTGTCTGGACCAACTTTTTTCTAATCTCTGAGTCTATAGAAAGTGCTTACCATCATTATTGAGTTAAAATCTTGTGTTTTTGTATGAGAAATGGTAGGATAATTCACTATTGCTTAATTGCATAGTTAGATGAGATAATGAATACCGCTCTCATGTTTTGATAAATATGAAGCTATAGCAAGGAGACAGCTAGCTTAGCTTAGCATAAAGACTGGAAGCAGGGGGAAACAGCTAGCTTGGCTCTGTGCTATGATAAGTCCTGCATACAACTCTTTTTTAACCCAATTTTTACACATTTTTAATGGATTTTGAAAAAGCTTTAGAAGTAGTTGTCCATCTCACACGCACCTGACAGAACAGATGCCCTTCTATTTTAATCAGTCCAGCAGTCTACACACACATGACCCAAATCATATTTTTATGCTCTAAGACTGCTTCCAAATGAGTGGTGACCTACACTCAACACTGTGCCTGAACCATAGACTGTATATAAGGCCTGAACGCATCTGCCTACTGTGTGGAATAGATAGTGTAGATGCTGAGCTAAGCTTATGATAATAAATTGTTTTTTGCCATAGTATTGTGAGTGGTTATATCATATTATCATGTTTGTATTGTTGATGTAACTGTTATATGTTAATGAGTGAGATTTAAAGGTCCAGGTAGGTATTCAAAATTTGGATGGCTAGCTGTTTCCCTCTGCCTCCTGTCTTTATGCTAGGCTAGGCTAACAGGACCATGTCCTGACCATAGACTGTGGTCCTGACCCAACTGCTGCACAGACATGAGACTGATATAAACCTTCTCGTCTTACTCTATGCCTTTAAGAAATGAGGCTAGCTGATTAACAAGGGAGGCTCATAGTCGGGATCATTATCTAGTGTGTGTTTGTTATTTTCCTGCTGCTCAGAGGCATACACAAAGAGCTGTTCCTAGTAAAACACCTAATAAAATCTGCTTTCACAGGCAATAATCACAGCCATGTACAGGTCTATAATAACATCTATCATATCTATGCTCAGTTTCTCAGTAGTACTAGAATTATTATAAGCATTAATTTAAATTACTGTAACTAATTTGAATTTAACTCAAATCATTTCTTTCAATAAACAAATAATACTGGCTTTAAGCTGACAGTGGAAACTACATCGCTTGCCAGGCGAAAGGTCAGATGTGTTTTCCATCCCTCACAGTCATGAGTAGGACAATAACATGCAGCTTCTCTCCTAAGATATTTATACCTGAGTTCCACAGTCAATATTCACAAAGCACAAACTGTTTCCACACATACAGAAGTACAAGAAGGCAAAACAAGGCGGCTGCTAGTGCAGAGGGGATGAAACTCTGTTAAGGAAGGGTTAGACGAGAGGAGGAATGGTAACCATCCCAATTAGTGGGCTGGAGAAAAGAGCAGTGCTTTTACACAGCAGCTTCCATCAAATCAACCGCCCCCGGCGCAGCAGGAAAAAAGCTGCTCAAAATGGATTTGCTCCTTTCATCAAGCCCTCCATGACACTTAGTTACGACTCCTTTGCCTCCATCCTGCCACTGATATGTGCCACTTTGAGGCGGCGTCTCACTGACATTATTAAGAGTGAAAGTTTCAAGAACTTGGGAGAAAGCTGGAACAATAAGTTTGAGTGAATTACGTCATCATAGTGTTGGCTTTTTCCTTAAGTTAGGAGACAGCAAAAGAATAAGAATTTTTTCCCCAAGTTATTTTCGTCTTCATCTTTTGTTTTCTTTCTTTCTCTTTTTTTGCAAGAGACTGGGTTTAAGGCACTCCTCGCCAGTGTCCCTATGGGAGTATTAGCATCGGCTGCTCAATTTTTGTGAATCCAAATTGGACAAGGGAGGCAGATTTGAGAATGCAGCTGACAACACTATTCAAGGTTCTTTATAAGTGCCACAGCACAGCCTTATTCTTTGCCTTCCAGGCAACTGAATCATTTAGAAAGGTGAGAGGCATGAAATCTGTGGCAGATTAAGAAGTATTCAGTTCAGTCCTTTAATGGTGCATATCTGATGTTTTATTTAGCTTCTGCATTCAAAAGATTCCACTCGCTGAGAACATTATCATGAGGATGGGCATAGTAACTTCTGTTTGTCAGAGTGAAAACAAAATGTGTGATGAATTGCATATAATGGTGTATTAGTCAATGTTAAATAATTAAATGAACTATTCAAATTTGACCAGGAAATAAGAACCAGAAAAATCGTATGGAGTTAAGGTGCAGCTGCTGATGACACATTTACTCTCTGAGCCTTAGTAAATGAAATATAGAATAACTACATGAAGCTAGGCGGAACTATATATGCATTAATGACCATGTTATCCTTTGGTTATGAGTGCTTTACTCTCACTACAACATGGGTATACATTCTTTCTCCATTATCTGGTCTTCTTCAGTATAAAATCAATACTGATCTAAAGTGAATGAGTAATGCTTTTCCCTACACCCTCAAAGCAAACACAAGAGAGCTGCTTCTAACCATAATTCTGCATGAAAAAACAAAGCTCAAATACTTGTTTGCTTCTGCTGTTATAGTAGTTAAAACTTTCAGACAGCTCGTAGACATGCACAATCCATTTTTTTTATTTTTTCATTTTAACCTCTACAGTACGTCTCTTCATGAACAGCACTTTGAATTGTCCTGTATATGAAACATGTATGAATGCATAGCTTAATGTAGTTAGACCAGAACTTGCCAACTTCAGCACAGCTGTCCATCAATTACCACAGGAAGTGATGGCTGAAGGGGCTGCTGGCCAGACTGAAACATAAAATAATTATAATTTTTCCATTTAAATTATCTCTAAAAACAAGTTTTAATTGTTTATCTGTTCTGAATTGATGGATAAACTTGTTTATGGTATTCTACCTTAATATCCTGATCTAACTTTTACATGCTATAAGTGTAGAAGAGCTGCAGGACACTAGCAGACAGAATTGGCCATAGCAGATTAATGATTTCTTTTCTGTATGGTTTAAATTAAAATGTAAATATAATATGATTAATAATATATTTTGTTCCTTAACATCTCTTCTGTCTTCCTTCCAAACAGCCAACTGCATCCAGAGGATGAGACGAACGCCACCACTGGATGAACTTCAGCCACCGCCCTATCAAGATGAGAATGGCTCTCCTAGGATGTCCTGCACACTGTCAGACCTCGGCGATGCCAAATGTGATCTATCCTATACCAGCGGCAGTCCCCACCTTTCCTTTGGCAAATGCCCAAGTGAGGGCAGTGATGGCCACGAGACAGAGAGTTATCTCAACAAGGGCTACGAAGAAGATGTGCCCAGTGACAGCACCGCTGTCCTCAGCCCAGAGGTAAATACCAGAACTACCAGGGAAAGATACAAGGTACGACTGAAATTTGTATTGAGGTTATGTTATTTAGTGAGTAATGAGATATATATTAAGTGACTCATTGGTCTATCTTTAGAACATGTCAGCCCGTGGATCAGCAGCACAGCTACCTAAAGGTTATGAACCAGATCCAATTGCAAAATACGGCACTCTGGACGTGGTGTTTGACTATGACTCCGAGGAGCAACAGCTGGTGATGACCATCATGGCAGTAACGGACCTTCCACCCGTAAAACGCACTGGCAACATCTCATGGCAGGTCCACCTGGTACTGCTACCCACCAAAAAGCAGAGGGCGAAGACAGGAATCCAGAGAGGCCCCTGCCCCATCTTCACGGAGACCTTCCGGTTTAGCCATGTGGAATCAGAGATGATCAGCAACTATGCCATTCGATTCCGCCTTTACAGCATGCGACGGATGAAGAAGGAGAAGGTGCTCGGGGAAAAGGTGTTCTACCTCACCAAGCTCATCCTTCAGGGCAAAATGTCTGTGCCGGTCATATTAGACCCATGCTGTGTGCTCCCGGTAAGCAGGATCAAAGCAGGTGTTGGCTTTCAAGCTCTCTCTCAACACCTCACTAATTACTCCCCTCTGTTGATTGATCTTTTATGTGATTGGATAACATTTTCAGAATGAGGTTATATTTTGCAGCTTGAGAGAATATAAAAATCTTGTTTTGTTTGCTTTGTTGGTTTTATGTGCCTGAGAAATAGGTGGTGGTGCCTGCATTTTACATCAGGGAAGAAAACAACAATCAATTAAATTGCAGTAGTTTGTTTTCCTTTTGCAAGCATTTAAAACGTTACAGCAATATAGATAGATAGATAGATAGATAGATAGATAGATAGATAGATAGATAGATAGATAGATAGATAGATAGATAGAGTAGATAGATAGATAGATAGATAGATAGATAGATAGATAGATAGATAGATAGATAGATAGATAGATAGATAGATAGATAGATAGATACTTACTTTACTAATCCCGAAGGATTAAGCATTTCAAAGTTTACAAAGAGGAAAAGCAGCCTTAAAAAAGTAACTGGAATCAAACCACAAGGTCCATTAACCTATTTTTAAGGAATTTGTCATATATAAGTTTGCTTGCCTTTTATTGTTTCTCCAAACAATACTTTTGAATTGTGGGGAAATAGAGAACAAAGGCTATTCAAAAAAATAAGTACACATCACCAGGGAAGTAAATAATTATAAGGTGGTAATGTTGACTTATTCAATCATGCAGAGATCCAAACCTCCAACTAAACAAAGGCTCTTTCTTCTTTTTCTTTCTCCACGTCGGTTGACCAATTCATAAACCCTTCTCCCAATTGTGATTTTCAATCATAGCCTATGCAGCCATAATTAGACCAACAATAACTAAGTAGTGTTGAATTGGAATTAGTAATTAAAAATTAGTAAAAGTAGAATTAAAAGGCCTTTCTAGAATGGATAGAGTGTCGGCACTGACTTTCAGTTGTGTTAGGAACTAATAAACATAAATCTAGCACATACATTTCACATGATTAATCGTTGATATTGCACAAACAGAAATCGGAGATTAGAATATATTGACAATACATACCAATGTACAATTTTCATGGTGTTCTAACATTTCCAGGGTGGCGAATCCCAGGTCAGCCTCTCAGATATGACATGCAGTGAAAGCGCCTCATCATTCCAGTCAGTCAGTCAGACTTCCACACCAGAGATCCTCGTGGGCCTGGTGTACAATGCCACAACAGGACGTCTCTCTGTGGAGATCATCAAGGGCATCCATTTCAAAAACCTGGCAGCCAACAAGCCACCCAGTAAGTATTCTAAAACGTTTCATTGGGGTCATTGTCGAAAGACCAGTGAAAGGTGTAACAGAAATTGTGTGCCCTCTTTGAGATACTAGACAAGGAAAAAGACAAGTTGAGTCTTTGCGAAGAGTTTTGTCTTCAGGATTCCTTACACAAGATTATGTAATGATAATAATAATAATAATGCAGCTTTAATCTGCTTCTATAGTAAATGTTAGTCTGACATAAGACCAGTTCTATTGTTTTACAATGCAGTAATCACAGTTGTAACTAACCGAGTGACAGTATTGGACATTTATTTCTGACATTTTTCTTTGTTTTACGATTTGCAAATCATACAGACTACCAACTTGTTTTTTGTAATAGCATAGAGCTATTTAGTCAGTTTTATATGTTTATATCATTAAATTGTAAGTATGCTACTCATTCTTTTACCTTTATATTGAGTAGAAATTGCAAATGTTACTGTACTTGTAAAAACATGCTATCTGCATTGCTATACACAGCTTGTAGCTTATCTTAACAAGAGATAGTCCAGTCTATTTCAGCTCTGCTACCTGCTTTTCAGTTTTCCTCTGGTCTGATCCCTGGTTTCCCTAATTTACCCATCAGCCTCCCTAGTCAGTTTCCAGGGATCCAAGCAGCAAGTTCAAACAGAAACTGCCTCTTGTTGAACTTTGTGCAATGATGTTGGCCTCCTGACCCTGTTTCTCTTTCCTTGCATCTTCTGTTATTGTCTGCATCTGAAATTCTCTCACCTTACTACCTTTTTGACATCTTGGTCCATTGTTTTTCTTACTGCTCTCCAACCCTTGTTGTCAGATGGGCTGTTCTGTTGTCTAAAACACTTGATAGGTGGACAGGTTTATATTATCAGAGGTGAGTCTCTGTCCCTGCCACAAAGTGAGGTGCTATCACTGTTGGATCTTCATGGATGGAGTTTATTAAACACGATAAAGCTTTTTCCATTGGTTAGCTTTTGTAATTATACTGATTCATTTCAACATTAACATATTAATTTACCTATTTCCATGATGAATATAACATTTTCCATAGAAATAGAGTACTAGTCAAAAGTTGCCAATTCACTTGTATGAGAAAGCGGGTCAAAACTTTTGACTGGTACTGTAGATTTATTTTTTTTAAAGTAACCATTAAATGTACAAGCACATTGCTAAAGGCCGAGTGTCAGGCACTGTCTTTGCTAACCCTGATTTGTTTATTTCACTAAATAGCAATAGCTTGACATTTTGGGAAGTATGCTTATGTGCTAAATTCTATGAAGCCACCACTAACATCCGGTTAGCTTAGCATAGAGACTGAAAACAAGGACAGAGCATGTCTGGAGTCTCTCTTGACTAACTGCCAATCTCAATAACACTGAGTGACACTTTTAGTCTTTGGTTTTAAACAAACAAGATGTGTGTTGGTAGGTGAATTTTAGCCAAGCAAGCTGTAGTCCCATGTTTCCAGTCTTAACCTAAGCTAGCAGCAGTTTATTAGACAGGTACAAGAGTTTTATATCATTTAATCTAACTCTCAGCTAAAAAGTGAATAAGCATAATTCCCAAAATATAAAACTTTTGCATTCACTAAAATTTGGTGTAAAATTTTAACTATTTCAACAACAAAAAAGGGGTGATAGGAGCCATAGAATGACTATGTGTCTTCAATTTTCACTTTTACCACTCATCCATGAAGATAACTCTTTGTTGTAAACCTTGTTCTTGCATTTCTGAATATGTATCTCTTGCATGTAGCCCTGTTACCACCCTCCACCACCTTGTGTTGTGTGTCTCTCTCGTGTTCGTGCCCGTGATGCCTGAAAGTCTTTCATGTTTTGACTCAGAAGCAACACTTTTCATGCTAACCCAATCCCGTTTGCTTGGTGGCTGATGGCCAGCTAGAAGGAAATGTTGTGCGTCATTGACTGGCTGGCTTAAACAACACACTTTGGCATGCCTTGGGTGTAATTTTACATTTTTCAGCTCTGCTTACAGCACATGAAACAGAAACAGCACTTCTGTGTTAGAGTAGAGCATAAATATTCATGTGAAAGACACACTGTACTGCCCTCCCATTAATCGCTGTGTTCCTTGTATCCATGAATGTGTGTAACAAATGACACACTGCCAGATTTTTGATATTGTTTGCGCTTTCCTGAATAGCATATCAAAACTGTGTAGTCTTCAATTTACATGTAGCAAATAGTCACATCTGGTAACACTGAAAAAAATTGTTGTGCAAAATCCTTATGAGGGCCTTGATTGACTTTGTGCATCTTACAACGTGGAGAGAGCGTAGTGAAAGATGCAGAGCAATTTCAAAGCCCCTTTTCTACCATTTCAAAACAGTACCAAGCCTACAAGTCAAGTTAATCATCAGTCGCAGCCCCTCTCATTCAGCAACAATACCAAAGAGCCATGCATCACCGCTACTGACCACTTAAGACATCCACAGCTCTACAGAGCCCATTCAGCAGCAGTCAAAAAAGAAATCAAGGCTATTTTTTTCACTGTGCTTTTATGTCAAAGAGAGCAACTGAATGTGTGATTCACGGCGGTGAGCTAGGCGTTGGAAGGCAGCTGGCACTCGACAGCATGAAAGCCTCGGCAATTCATTCCTTCTACTCCCTCTTAAACAGGAACATAATACACAGCATTATTACGGAGTATGGTTGTAGACGAGGGGCGAAACATTCTCAAAGACCCATTGTGATTGCCAGTCTTGCCTCGTTTACTTTCAGCTGGATTTGTGGCTTCAGTTTATGTCATGGTTTCTGCATGGAAATGAAGAATGAATACGAAAACCGTGAATGCTGAATCCCTTGATAATGGCAGTGTTTTTCCATTTCTCATTTTCTCTTTGGGCTTAAATGAATAAGATTTATTGAGCATTATTTTTTTTTTTAGAATACACGCTGATTTAGGGAGAAATAGAAGGGAATCAGCTGGGAAATGTCACCCAGGCCGAGAGCGTTCTGCTCTACATTAGGCCTAAATTGTTGAATATTCCTCATATGAAACAGGTGTAAAGATGATGTTATCTGTTTGAATTTTAAGGATCATGAATTAGATTTTTTCATTCCTCATATGAAAGGTTAATCTGTGGTTTGACATCCTATGTTATACCCACTGGCATAGTTACAGTCTTTATGTGCACTGGTTTGGCTGCAGCAGGCATGCATCTACTCCAGAATATGTGCTGCACGTTTTGGACAGTGCACATTTTAGGACACTGCCCTGGGCTCTAAATGTCTGTGCACGTCTTGTCATGACACTGACATAATGTCAAAGTCAGAGAAAATAATAGCAGGCCCTCCAGGTGTTTCCTGATGAGGAACATTAATTCCAGCTACATCATCTGTTTCCGAGGAGGCTTCTCATCCTATAAGCACAGGCAGACGTATTGCTAACTTTTTCTACTCCATTTTTATCTTCAACATTATCCCCTACAGGTTAGACATAGTTGCATAGCAACAAGACTGAAGTAACGCTCCTTGCACCCTTTGAGTTCTTGTTCCGTTATCAGCAACACTCACAGCTGCGCTTTGTGTTTGATCAGGAGAAAACTGCATCCTATACGGTCACAATCGCATACATCAACTGCAGTGACATTATTAGCAACAAATGCTTTGTGGAGAAAATGTGTCATACTTTCCTGCAGACAACTGCAGCAGGAAGTGATGTTTTAATTCAAAGTACAAACTGAGAGACATGAGAATTTTGCACAAATGATCCTCTGCTCAAGTCAGGTGCTTTAATTCATCATTACTAGACAACACCATAAATGGTTTAGCATTTTTAAACAGACCTGTAAAAGTGTCATTTCCCCTCTAACTGTCTGCTAATTGTCTGTTTCTTGTTTAGATACATATGTTAAGCTGACCTTACTGAACTCCATGGGCCACGAAATGTCCAAGTGTAAGACATCTATCTGTCGAGGTCAGCCCAACCCCACCTACAAAGAGACATTTATTTTCCAGGTAGCCCTTTTCCAGCTATCAGACGTCACTCTCATCCTCTCCGTCTACAACAAGCGCAGCATGAAGCGTAAGGAGATGATTGGCTGGATTTCTCTCGGCCTCAACAGTTCTGGAGAGGAGGAGCTCACCCACTGGACTCAGATGAAAGAGTCTAAAGGACAGCAGGTTTGCCGCTGGCACAGTCTGTTGGAGTCCTAACAGCGACAGAAAAGGATGTGAGGAATATGCGTGAGGACAACTGCACAGGGCAGTTGTCATCCCAGATGTGTAGGAAATGGATAAGGCCCGCTGGGATAGATGTTCAGGGAACCAGGGTCAGTGGTGATGAAAAGACAGGAACAGACAACCACATATGTCACTCAGAGATGCTCATCTTGACATAGCATAAACATCTTCATGACATCGTCTTTAAAACCACTGACAGCAATTGATCAGTCACATCATTTTTTTCCATGGATTGTCTTAATGACCTAAAAGTGTCTGTAGATATCACTCTTTATCTGCTCAACCGGTTGAGCTTGAGCCTCTTCCAAGAAGTAGGTTTACTGAGGTATCTGGATGACTTGTTTACATGACTCTTGAGTAAATTATCTGATCCACCTCCAGCTCAAACAACTGATGTCGAGATTATCATTAATCTTACTAAGAAGGTTTCAAAAAGCAACCCTGGCAAGCCCCCGGAAACACTGCACTTCTCATTTGTTTGCCTTTGTAGAACATGGTTGAATTAGCTGAAAAGTATTTAGGGTAGACAGAGAAGATAGCTTTCATTTCGAGGACATGCATGGCCATTTCTCACATTAGTAAATCATTATTTTGTACTTTCTACAACCAAGACCTTTCCTTTTTTTGGAAATTACGTGAAAATTATACTTCTTCTGGGTTTATGTTTTAATTGTAGCAACTATATTGTTCTTACAACACAAAGCAAGAGTGCAACAGTGCCATACTCTCCTTAAGTAAACTTGACTGTTAAAATGTTGACAACAACCTGGCATCACTGCCCTTTTCTTGTGTTTGAATTACTCTCCAGACTTCTGTTGTTTAAGCTAGAGGTGTGGCTACATGTGGCTGCCATCACTGCTCATGCTAGCTACCCCATTAATCACAATTCAATTATTGTTGTCAGGCTAGAAACACAAAACATATCACTTTCCTGTGTCAAGGGAAAACACGAATGAAACACGTTTTTATAAACTAGATATACAGATTATAACTTTAAAACCAATTATTTTTTAGGACATGCTAAAGTTTTGCCACATCACACTGTGTCCAACCCATTATCTGTTGCATTCAACCATGTGAAGACACATTGAAGGATATTTTGAGCACCTAGGGGGGAAAAGGCCAATTTGGATGAGCCTTTAAGAGAGACCATAAAGAATTGATTTGGAGAGTTGAGTTGAAGTCGAGTTCACATTTTCACATTTTCATGAATCCCTCTCAGTCGACACTGCCAACACATCTCAACATTGCTAGAACCTCGACTTAAGTCAACAAAACAACTAAATAATTTCAGAGACATGTTTTCAAAGCAGATAACCTGACATCACTGACAGAGGAACTGTCATGGTTGATGTCGGGATGAAGTTCAGTAGTGATCTCATTGTCAGATATTTTTGGAAAACACCAGTTGGTGGAAACGTTGACAGACAGATATGTTATATATAGAAATGTGTAGTAGTTACTGTGGTGGTTTTGTGATCTTACGTTTCCACCCATGATTGAAAAGTCACACAGAATATCAGAGGAATATTCAAAGACACTTTTTTATTGGTATCTTTTGAGTAAAAAAAACAAAGTTCTGTAACAAATAATAATAATGCTAATAGGCGAGAAGAAGATGTACCTGTTACTCTTTGCATTGTTCCACCTTTGTACCTGCTCTGGTGCTATGTAAGTGCTGTTGCTGCAAACACCGAATCCCTCGCCTTATGGTTTTTTCAGTTCATACATTTCTCTAAGTGGATCAAAAACAGACACACCCTCAGAGCACACAGACCTGCATCCATAATTAGACAAGCACACACAGTACAGCAGCACTTAACCTCACTGAAGGGAATTCAAACTTTGAGGAACGAAATGTTTTCACAGGAGCCACGTTATGTATCGACAAAGTTGCAGAATGTCTTCGGGCACGTGGGTTGTTCTTTTAGCTGTGGCCACTCTCTCACTTCATTTAATTTACAGACAACAGAAAATACATATACTCTTTACTGTGCCTGTGGTTGTGTTGAAAGCTAGCTTAGTGCAGTGTTTACCAAGTGGAAGTGTGTGTGTGGTTGAGAACGTGTGTGTGTGCGTGTGTGTGTGTGTGTGTGTGTGTGTGTGTGTGCGTGTGTGTGCGTGTGTGTGTGTGTGTGTGTGTGTGTGTGTGTGTGTGTGTGTTGACTGGAGAGGTACAGTAAAGTGGGTGCGGGGGGGATGTGATATAGGTAGTTGTTGCATTTTCTTGCTGGGTGTGACAATTGCTTAATTTAATTGCTGTTGTTTAGAAAAAGATCACCCACTTCTTGATTGTCTGCTGTATACTTTATATACTGTATATCTAATATCTATTTTTGTATCAATAACAGGGAAGAAGTTGTTTCAAGAATCAAAATATTAACCCACGCAGAGAGTCACACTATTCTGGATTGCTACTTATTGATTCCATTATTTTATTTTATATTGTAGAGGAGAAAGTATAACACAGTCATGTCATATCGCTCTGGTCCTCTTTACATTCCCTTCTTTAAAACCAGAAAGGGATGTGATAGAGATGAGCCGAGCTCATATAGCAATCTGTCAAGACTTGTAGCTTTGATGCTTTCTAACAGTGTGAAACAGAAGCACAGACCTTACAGCACAACAGAGAAACACACCATGTGAAAGATGCTTTGCAGTAAAATCACTCGTTGATGTTATCATTTGCATTCAGAACAGCCAGCGAATAGTCAAAAATTCACTCTTATTTGGAGCAACAATTGGTGTTCGTTTTTTCTTTCCTTGACCTTCCATATTTAATTTCATTTTAGTAAATTAATAATCATTTCTCCCATTTAACAACCTGCAAAAAAGGGTGTTTTTGTTGGATCAACAGTAGGTGTGAAGGAATATAAATATCTTCAAAGTGTGATATATTGTCAGTGGGTGTCTGATGGCAGCCATGCTCCACATTCAAGACTTTATGATCAGTGAGGAAGTTGGTTTCTCTGCTTCTTGACTTTCTCCCTGGATGGTGAATGTAGAACATCGGTAACAAAATACAATATACTCTTCACTGAAAAAAAGCTGTTTTTTCCCCCCAAAAATATACACTCACTCTTTCCGTACAGCACCACAGATCCTATGATTAGTGTGACTGAAGTGACACTTACTTTTTGAAGGTTAAAAGCAGGTCTTGCTACCAATGTATGGAAGCAAAAAAAGGCCATAAGAATTGTTCTCTTACAAGCAACTGAATATCATAAGAACATTCAGTCACTACTTAGTACATAATGTTAAACATTTAAATATCATTACACAATATATAATTTAATAATTTATTAATTTATCTTGAATTCCTCTCTTTGAAATTTCCAGAAGATAATCAAAAATCAAAAACAAATTTTGTCCGACATTTTCAAAAACTATGTTCTTACTAGAAGTTGCTCAAATAAATGTTCTAAAAATTCCAGTCAAGCAGTTGCAATAGTGAAATTAGACTGATGAAATTAATAAAAAATTAAAGATAAAAATTTTTAACTTAAGGATCTAGGCAACAACGGACATTTCAATTTTCTATTTAAAGTTGTTTAACTGAAAAATGTCCCACAGATGTTTCAAAGAGGTGAATTCAATCCCCATGAATTCAGATGGTTTACATAGCTAAATATTTTCATGCTCAGTCGTAATTCCAACATTTAAGTATTGTGTGGTGATGTGTTTTACAACTACTTATCATGCTGTTTGTAAAAATCTAAATTATTCTGGCTTTTCTTTGCTTCCATACCAAACAACACAGAGGCCTGGTAGAACAAATCTTTAGCTCTTTGGATGTTTTGCCAATCTTTCACAAGATGTTTTCCTACTAATAAGGTTTTTAAACAATATATTTATGCTTTGCAGTATTGTTTTCATTTTCTTGAGACATTTTGAAGAGTCTTCTGGTTTTTAATGCTGGTTTTGATTGTTGGTTGTTTTTTCCTTTTAGTTTAGAAACAACCTATGCCACAGATGGCATCGGTGCCTTACTGTTTATCACTCGGCAACCTTGTGTCACAGTGTCTTAATGTACTTGTAAATGTACTTTTTCCTCTGTATTTCAGGCTGAGATTAATTTGTAAAAAATGTCTTACAAATTGATTTATGATAGAGATCATTTATATGTGATGATATTGTTTAAAAAAGAGCAAAAAGAAAAAAATGCTTGTGTTGGAGCAGTTTTTACTTGATCTCTGTGTGTGTTTTTGACATGTACCCTAAAGCAACTACTCTACTATTGATATTAACAAACTACTACTTTGTGCTCAGTGTCTGCAGGCCCACGAGGTTGCTTATGACTTACCCAGTGTTGAGCCTTTTCACACTGAGAGATTTGGGCTTTTGTGGTTAGATTTGCAGTTAAGCCTTGACACATAATATTTGGTTTCCTCGGCATCGCCACCATACAACCAACAGGTGGAGCAAGTCTTGCATTTTACTGCTTATTTGGCGGTTTGGCATATTTGTGCTTAAGAGCTATATAACCTTTTAACTTTTCTCAGTATAATTCAAAACTAATAGCTCACTAACTCATATGAGTGCATATTTGTCCCTGAAAGCAACGAAGCTACTCAGCTGTTGAAAGCAAAGAAAGGCCAACAAATATAATAAGAAGTAAATGGTTTGGCAGAATAGATACCTGGGGGAATAATGAAAATGGCATTGGTTCACTGGCAGGTGCAGGAATGGAAAATACAAAAAGATGTAATGTAATCAGGTTGATATGTCAAAGTGTGACATCTGGTCTATCGTTCATATTGGTGTCCAAATTTGATTTTGTTGTTTGTTGTCTCTTTTTTTTTTAAAACCTCGGAAAGCATGTTAGGGAGCCCTTAGGAGCAGAGTTTCCTCTAAGCTCATCATTTGGTGAGCTACATTTGTTCACACTGACAGATAATAAACTTTCAAGCCATCAGTTCTTGTTCCAGTCTGCCGGGACTTTTCTGTGGCGTAGGGCTGACTGAATTCTTGACGCCCTTGCTTTGTGTGATCTTGGAACAAACCTTAAATCTTTCAGAGCTAGTTGTAGCTATTGCAAAAAAGAGGAGAGGGAAAAAAAAAAAAAGGTAAAGAGAGAGAAAACAAGATCAGAGATATATGGTTTTTACAATTGGGCTAAGTGAGTTCTGCAGCACATTCCACAGCTGAACACAGAACAAAACGCTTAGGGGAAGAAATGCTGGAAAATAAGATTCAGTGGCTGCTGCTGAATCAAAGGGGAAATGCATAACAGATGAGAGGGGCTTGCTCCCTCCCCTCTCTTTGTCGGTCACATCCCTGCAGAGCAGATCTCCAACACACAACCCGTCTAAAAAAAGTGTTAGAATGCCTTCAGGTGATGTCGGAAATATGACAATTGGTGCATATAAATGACCCAGACAAAGTGGTAATGATGCGACATGAGGGAGAGTATAAAGGGAATGGAAAATGAACACAAGATGAATATATTGATAAGCAAATATTCTGTAAAAGTGGTGATGTAGTCATTGTTGTAGCGAGGCTGAGTGACAATTAGCCTACTAGTCGGACAAACATAGCCCAACAAAAATGGGTTAACTAATATATTTTAAAACAAAAAATAATTAGGTTAGGTTAGAGTTAAGACAATTAGTCTATTAATTAATTGACAGATTGAACTAGGAACAATTTGTAATTTAATCAGTTAATCAAGAGCATTTGGCAAATTAAGTGGGTTTTTTTAAATCATCAGTTGCTGCCCTAATTTTGATCAAAATGAATTAATTTATTAATAATTTAATACATTTTTCAATCAAAAATGCAAACAATTCCCTTGTCCAGATTTTAAAATGTTAAAATGTGTTGCTTATCTTGCCTTATATGACAGTGAATAAAAATCACAGGATTTTACATCGGTGGTTGGACAAAACAAGCCATCTAAAGACGTCACATTAGGGAATCTGGAAAAAGTGATGGTCATTTTTCACTATTTTCTGACCTATTTTATCTCACAGTTTTTCTAGACTAAAAGATTATGAATTGAGAAAAAAAATGTGAGACTAATCGATAATCCTTAGTTGCAGTCATAAACATAATCGGCAGGAGCTTCCAGTCAAAAGGCGCCACAATGAGTCACACACTGTTCACTTTCAACTTAGTGAGCCAGACAGTCGTAAAGTTTCCCAGCTGCCCCTGAACTCAGCAGCAGTAGTTGACTGGAGGGATGGAGCTGCGGCGGCGCTCGTGTTGTTTTCTCCACCGTACGTTCACATTAACCGTCAACCAAGCCGTAACAACGTGAGCTCCTCGCGACCTTCTGCACGGGGAAACCACCCTGAATGGACTACCGCACGAGCGAAAGAGCACGAGCTTGCCTTTTTTCCTTTCATTGAAGAAAAGTGATAAACAACAGCTGCCCCCCCTGAAGAAAGCGCGTGGGGATGCTTCGCGCGGGTATAGTGAGAGGAGAAACGCGCGCGCTTAATGATCAGTATTTACACAAGTAGCTAATTAAGTAGTAATTACATAAGTAGTATTCAAACCGCCAGTGTGGCTCGCGTGTCTGCTGTAGTGGTCTAAAATTAGCACCGCGGAGCAGCCAACGGAGGACGTGGTATTTATTGAGTAGGAGTTTTTCATTTTTCATCGACGCACCTTGGATTTCAGTCGTTATCAAAAAGCAAGTGTGGAGCCGAGGACGAGGTCAGAGCAATTCAAGACAGGTATGCTTTTACTTTACTCTTAAAATGTACAAAATAAGCTTCAGGTACAAAGTTTAAGTATGTAAGTCTATATCTTTTGCCACCAAAAGTTTGTCAGAAATTCTTATAAATTGTGTGTGTGTGTGTGTGTGTGTGTGTGTGAGTGTGAGTGTGTGTGTTGTGTTAATGTGCTCCAATTCATGTGTGAGTTTGTCTCCATAATTCATTAAAAAAACAGCACAGCATCCTATTTGGACCCAAACTAAATATTGGCAAGTGCACACACCTTGTTGACGCCCTTACTTAAATGCTATTCAACCATAGTTTTTATTTTATTTTATTTAGTATTTTTAAGGTTACATTATGGCATGAACAATAACTTTCAAGGTTATTTTACAAAATATATTGCTCAGGAATTCCACAGTAGTTCTGTTTAATTTTATTTTGTAATTGTAGCCAAGTAAACAATGGCAATTAAACATGAAGTATCTAGGTACATCAATCTAAAACATAACATTTTTTCAAGGTAATTCTGTGGTTAATTTACTTTCTGTTCACTAAATTGTGCAAATGATTAGATCAATCTTAAGTGGATTGATTGGAGTTTATGCTGCAGGATTAATGAGAATCGGGGCAGTCAATAACTCACTAGTATGACATGACAGAGACCCTGGTCTTACACATTATGAAGGCTGACATAACCAGCCACCCTCTTGACATTCATCCAGCTTCACTTCATTATTTTGTTCGGACTGCTCCTGGCTGCAAATCCTGAAGTGGCGGTTGCCTGTATTACTGCTGCCTTTAGAAAAGAAGGGGGTGATTTAGCCGAATTCTGTTGTAATTCTCTCCTTGATGTCATTTCTCTGCTTTCTTCGACTTACTGTGGTGTCACAAGCATCGACTCACTCTTTCAAAGTGGACTGTTAACACCCCTGTTAGACCCAGAAAGGATTAAAAAAATGTTAAAAATAGCAAGTCTCATGGAGTAAGGGCAACAAGTAAACACCACCTCCCCTCTGCCTCTTCCCTTCTTTATCTGTGGTTTTGGTGAAAGAAAGGCTCCGAGCGCAGTGGACTGGTAATAGGGTTGGATGCGCTTCACCTCCACTCACTGCCAACAACATCCGGAGTCACTTGCCAGGAATTCCACCTTTGCTATTTGTTTCCTTCAGAGGAGAAAAGTGTGCTATGTGGAATATAGTGAGGCACGCAACAGGGAGGAACATCCAGCTCAGATTAAACACACAGATCAGAGACGAGGAGCTGTAACAAGAGGAAGAACGCTGGCTTTGCGGCATGGTGGACGGGTTCCTGGCATCCAGCTTGTGGAAGTCCAATGCCAGATTCCTTCTCTTTGCCGCCTGCCAAGCCCTCCACCCCCTTTTGTCTTTATCAAAAGCCCTCGCTGCGATTCCTCTCTTCCAGTTCTGTCGCGGTGCTATCAATCATATCTTGCTCTCAGCAGACTCTTCTGCTCATTAAGGATGTGAACCTGTAGGTAGCCTGCAGCCCCCCTAGCCATTCATCTCTCTCAGCAGGGGCGCAGAGACTCACATCTGGAGCAGCATTTCAAAACATGGCTCTTAGCAGACGTGTGGTGTACGATGAGGGAGATCCGATACATTTTTAAAGGCTGCCTTTCAGCGGACGTGGTGCCAAGCATAAAATTGAGTCTGCTTTAAGTGTGCTGCTCGTACGCAAATCTGTATTGGTTTGTAATTTGCCACAAAGGCAGGAAAAAGCAGGCGTAGTAGATAATATGTATTACACTACAAAGGAATGTCGAGATCACCACAGAGAGATGTCTTGGGTGATTATAGTTGTCGAGGAGAAGGCTGGCTTCGTAGGGTTTTCTTCAATCTTGACAGAAAACACTCAAGTACATGGTTCATTTTATAGGATTCTTAAACTCCATGACATGTTTCACTATTCTGATTTTACCTTCTTTCTTCTTTTTTTTTTACATGGTCAGCACTAGTGTTGCACAATACACCGATACTGGAGAGGTATCGCAATATCCTTTCATTGTAAATGGTACTATACCCCATTTTAATAGTATCAGTGCTTTAAGAATGACAGTGTTTTAATAAGAGACTTATTTCCTATGAGTTGCATCAATGTGCGACAGTGGAGTACTGTGTGTGTGCAGCATTCTGCTTCCATTCCCTGCAGGCATAGTGGGCGTGCCAACAGCTTTTTTTGTTTGTTTATTTGTTTGTTTGTTTTTGTCTCATGTGCATGGTGACAGAAGAAGAGGCACGGCGGCAAGTAAAAGTGTTCTTTCTGATCGTCCACGACTTGTTGACACGTCCAACTTGGTAACGCATTTCGCTAACTGACAGGAACTCAAATAGTGACAGGTTAGCAAATGTAACAGATAAGATAATTACATGCCCTCAAATATAAGTCATACGAGTGTGATTTATTTTGTGACAAGCTATTATTTTCACCTTGCAATGATAATTAGTTGGCCTTAGTTTTTTTAGCTAACTCACCAGTGTGGCAGGAAAGCTGGTCACTGCTGATGCTCAGTAGTTAAAAACACATCTGTATTAATATTTTGTCTCCATTATGTGCTTGAACTCTCGTCGGCAGGCTGCCATTTAACCTACGAGGTAAAGTAGTTTTCCACCAATCACACAATCTGAAAGTGCTTCGAGCCAGACACCATTCATAAATCTCAGGTTTAAAGGCACTTGGCTGTTGGCCAATGTTGTTTCCTGTCACAACAGGATTCAAGGTGTTTTCCATGTTCGTCAGGTACTGCTGCTCCATTTAGGTGTCAGACTAACATACCTTGATGATACCTTTCACAAGAAATGTTCTAATACCGCATAGACCACATACCGTGCTGTTGAACCTCCCTAAATAACCGCAGGGGAAAATTCCTTCACCGCGACAGCCCTAGTCAGCACATTCATACAGTATAGAATTTCCTTACATAGTTAATACAGTACATGTATACAGTATATCCATCATCTTCACATCTCATTGCCTTTGTCTCTTTCTTTCTTTCTCTGCTCTGTTTTGTATTAAAAAAAAGCCTCAGCCAAGAAAAGTTGAGCTGCTTTGGTGTGTGTTTTTGTGTAAATTGAGTGTGTGCGAGGACTGCAGGGTGTAGCCCCAGACTTCTTTTTTCCCTCAAGGCACCGCTTCCCCATCATGAATACGCCTTTATGCTCCAGACAGACACACCAGTAAGGTGGACATCTTGAGCGGCAGGCGAAAAATACACTTGTAAGTGTAAAAATAGGGGAAGGTGTGAAGATACATTTATTTATATCAAAGAGCTTATGACTTCACCCTCACTGAAAAAATGCACTTACAATCTATGGTGTAAAGAGGAACTAAAAATAATTTCAGCACATAATTGTTGTTTGTGTAGTAGAAAAGACACTGTTGTCATTGGATGTCTACAACTGTATGTTCTGACATTTACATTCAGCCTCACAGGACCCCTTGTGGATCTTCTAAATGCTACATGTCTGTAAAGTATACTGCTATAATGTGACAAAAGAGATTTTCTTTTTTTTCTTTTTTTAAAGTAAACACGTACTGATGGCCTGTTCTGTCTTTAATCTGCTGCATCCACCTCTGGGAGCATGGCAGTGATGTACCCACAGAGCCCTCGCCTGTTAACCCTCACAGCCACAACAAGCCATCCCCAGATAGTCCATAAAGAAGCCCCGCACAGCCGCCCTGTCACAACACATGTGTCACCACTCAGCAGGAAGAGCGCTAGGCGAAACCCTGAGGGCCCTGAACCCAGCTTAGTCACGCCACCGCGGTCAAGACGGCCCTCCACCAACCGCAAGCCGCTCTGATGCCTCCTGACAGGCTGCAAGCTGGCACAAACACAATCTAAGACGCAACCAAAAAAATATAAATACCAACACAACACAGCGTAAGAGTGGAGTGGCAGATGGGGGCAGCCTCTGGATTGGCTGTTATATTTGGGTGTCCTTGAAAAGTGAAGTAAAAACATGAATTTAGATAATAATGTAAATCCTGAAATTTACTTTTACATACAGTCTCACCCACATAATGAAATTCATATAAGCCCAAACTAAAGTGAAAAGTGAGGTGCTGACAAATGTACCTTGGGAAGCAGCTTGATTGACAAGATCACGCTACAATCCATCTTGTCAAGCTTCAAGTTGTGTGCTTGTGTCAAGAACCACCGGTTGTTCGGACCGATCAGCGTCGCAAATCCAGCTGTCTCGCAAGGTAAGACGGTGATAGACAGATGGGTCATCCAATCACCTGCAGGATTTTTTAAAAGCCCTTTTCCAACTAGTTTCCAAGGACAACTTCTCAGATGGTTCCGTGTAACAAACCATCTGGCTCGTCGAGTTATGGACATTTGTTCTGGTTTGAAAGAGAAGACTAAATGTCATCAGCATATGTTATGATAGGCTTCTGAGTTCCAATTAGGACTCCATACATGCCTTGAGGTGATTGTAGGGCTTTTATAGAGGTGGTCAGTGCATCAAAGCTTTTATAGCAGCTCAAAAAGCATTAGTGTTTTGCAATTAATTGATTTTGTTAACTCCAAAGCATGTTTGTCTAATTTGCTCAGCATGTCCGTCCTCTATGTTCCTGTGCAACTGGTCCACTCTACTGGCAGGGGGCTAATTACTTGCTACTGGAGTGTCTCAATTTTGATTCGTGACGTACAGTGCCTCGTTGTTGCTACTCTGAAGGAGATCTTGATGTCATGAAACCTATTATCTATTCTCTGTCTGTTCTCTCTTGCTGTGTGCTTCACCCTTTTGTGCCAGCACTTGCACGCTCTCCGCCCCCACGCCAACAGGCATATTGATAGGATGTAGCTCCTCCATATGGATAAGAAGTGGGATGTAGCCCGGCTTAGAGATGATCAACAACAGATTACATTCCGTCATCCACTTTATTTGTCATTAGCCTGCCTTCTGACTGGTATTTACCTGCTGTTTTCACCTTTTAGCTAATTGTGTCTTGATCTTGATGATGTATGATGGTAAACAGATTGCAGGTAGAAAATACATTACCTCACTTTTTTCCCCTACAATTTGAACTAGATTTCAAAATGCCTTTACTGAGCCCTTTGAACCACACACAGTCATTACATTAGTAGTTGCACAAGGACATGTCTTATGTGAGCATGGGCGGGCCTGGTGTGAAACACATTTCTGGTAACATAAGATGTTAATTTTGACTGCCAATGCAGCATTACGAACAATCAAAAACGGCTTTGCAATTATTTTATGAGGCAGGGAATGCATTCAGCATATTCGTAACGCATAAGCATAGACACATTGTGTTTTGTTGAGAAATAAGGAATTTAAACAGCACACGGAGAGGAAGCAGTGATATAAAATATCAATACATTCTCCACTACACTTTTTCCCTTTTTTTGCAAGAATGAATCTCAAAAACAAATATTCCAAGAATCCAAAACTAAAAAAAGGACTTAGGCGAAAAATAAACAATGAAATGGAAACACTTTATTACCAGTTTTAATCCACCTCAAACATATTTTTTCTGTACTTCTTCTTACTGATCCCCTGACATAAAGACAATATATCCTTATCTGCTATAAGCAAACATTTGTTGATATATTGGCCACGCCAGTTTATTGGTCATTTATTGACTTTGTGTGCCCTTTGTTATTTACATAAACATCTTTTAGAGAGTCGGACGACAAACAATTAATCAGCTGCTATTTTAGGCTTTTAATTGAGGGAAACAAGCAACTTGCAGATGTCACATTAAGCTTCAGGAAAGTGTGGCCATTATACTAATTTCTAACATTGCATAAACCAAAAAATTAATCAATTATTCGAGAAAATATTTAGCAGATTGATCAGCAACGAAATAATTCTTACCTACAGCCCTTATGTCTGTATATTTACAGTTCATTTCTCTCTCCATATTTTTTTATATTGTGGTTTAGCCCACAATTTCCTTCAAACATTATGTAGCCACATGAGTTTCCTATCAACTGCTAATGTTTTTTGTGTCATGTTTGATCAGATTTTCAGTGGCATCTTGTGCAGTTACCTCTAGATTTGATGTCTACGAAAGAGAAAGGAAGATTTTAAAGTGATGCAGGTGATCATGTTACAGTATAAAAATACAACAGGTTCTCCACATGTGACAGATTTCAATGATCCTGTCCCTGTCAAATCAATATTGAGTTATGTGTGTTTTTGAGCAGAAACAGCAGCCATCAAACTAAAAAGTAACACAGGAGAGCAGGGAAGGCAGTTCCAGCACTCAAGTCCTCCAACAAGATTCAAAGCACCTGCCGTGAGATCACACAGCTCTGAGGAAGCTCGCTGTTGAGGCTCCTGTCAGCACAACCACAGGCACCTCTTTCAGGGAGACGCCCACTTATCTTCTCACTGTGGAGATGTGTCGCTTAGATTTGGTCCACCACACAAACTGTCACTGTACTCACACACACACCTGGCTGCGTGTATCTGTACAGGAGTAAGTGCTGACATACACGAGGGCTGACACTGAAAAGAGCTGACATTGTCAAGAGTGACTCATAAAATGATTTTTTACGGCTTTGTACATATATGCAGAAGGTTACTGTCAACGCCCCTCCCAATGCTCTATACACATGTTATAAATTTTACTTCACTATTCTGCCAATCTGCACCCTCACAAATGAATGCACAATGAACCTGTTTGGGAGTTCAAACAAGCTCAAAAATCATCTCTACAAAAAGTGCCAGAGATGGTTTACATTAGTGCTGTGAGTTCCTTTGCAGTTGAGTTGCATTGCTCGAAATGGATTTGATTTATTTTTTAATTTAGTTCAAATGTGTTTTAATCACTGATATTCATAAACAAATCTAGATAACATAATCTTATGTCTATTATTTAATGTATTATTTGTCGTATTAAGCCCTTCTCCTAATATTCTCAAATTCAAAAACTTCCTTTACACATGATCAGTTATAATCTTGGAAAATCCAATGTGCACAAACGTAACCCAAATAATTACTGAAAATGAGAAACAGGCAGAAGATAGCGATGTCAGATAGGGAAAGTATAGCATTAAGCAAAGTGGATTACTCAATGCTGCATTTAACTCATGTTTGGATTAGTCAAACATGAGTAAAATGATGTCATTTGAAAATGCTCTGTTGTAAACCAGATGGCAAATACATATTCAACTAAGCCACAGCTAATTTTACTGCAACATAGAGGTGGAAAAATAATTTATGTATATATAATTTGCCTACATACACAAATTTTTTGTTTAGCCACAAAAATTGTAGTTATAATAATACACCATTATAGGACTGCAGTCATAAATGCATACGTATTGTGGGTATGTGTCTTATTAGTCTTTATTTAATGTATATTCCAGATGCACCGGGTGTGTACTTAGGTCATTTATAGTTATAGAATATGACATGACCAACTGTTACCAGCACGCTCCTGTCCTCCACAGAATTCCCTGTTCCACAATTTATATGCAGTTAATAAGTCATTACACATCGCATGGTTTGTGTGTGCTGTGAAAAGCCTCTCAGGCGTACTGGGATCTATTTTGATGTGAAAACCACAGACATGAACTCTTTTCACTGCTATCTGTTCCCCTAAGGCTCGGAAACACTTAGTAAAAACCTGGCCAAAAGAACAGGGGGTAAACATTTAACACGCACAGGCACATACGCACATACACACATACACAGATAAAGCATAGACTGTCATACACATGCTGAATCGATTAGCATTTTTGAGGCCTCAGAGAAAAATACTTTGAGAGATCACCAAGTTTATTAGAGGCATGTTTCATACTCCCCCGGAATCACTGAACAAATGAAATCTTCCCCAACGTTTCAGTTTTTCTATGACTGTTTTATATTAAATGTGGAGCGACGGCCAGTTTGTGGAACTTTGAGACACTCCTAAAAAGCCACAACCGAGGGAATAAAGATAAGCACAGAAGCATAAAAGCTTCCCCATATATTATATTACTGTTTACCTTTATCCTGTTTATCTTATTTTTTGACATAAGTGGTTTGCAGAGTGCAGGGTCATAGTTTTCCCCACCTTAATATCCTGTCTGCAACCAGTGACAGCACCATTTACACCCTATAAACCTGCTGTGGATATTGTGTAGCAGTAACAACCAGAAAGTTGAACAAGAGAGTCCAGAAAAATCAGTTATTTCCTCTATTTATAGTCACTTAATATCTAAAAATGATGAAAAATTAAAAATCTGTCTTAATCAAAGCCCAAGATTCAACCCTCCCTTTGAGCTAAATGCTAACACCAGCATGCCTTCACAATAATAAAGCTAAAATCCTGTTGTTAAGCATGTAATGTTTGTCATGGTCTCAATCAGCTTTAAATATAAAGTACAACTGAGGCAGATTGGAATGTCAGTTAGTTTAACAAATGATTTGGTGATAAACTAAAGTATTAGATGCATTCAGATGTTGACCTGATGATGGCGCTAGATGGAAAGTGAAAAGATCACCATAGTCATTAGAATTAATCGTGCGTATTAATGGTGCTAATTTGTGCTAATCTATCTAGTAGCTGTTGAGATCATTTCACTGGATAAGTTTAAAATTTGACCTTTTGTTTGTGGACTTCATCTTCTGAGAATTATGGACGTTTGTACAAAATTTAATGTCAATTTATTTTAATAGTTGTTGAGATATTTCAGACTGACCTTGCTACGCTGCTAGCTTGGCTATAAATTAAATGTCACAGTCTCCCAGAGCATAAGATGACATCTTTATATTGCTTGCTCTGTTCTAATTGTCCAAAACCCAAAGATCTGTGTTTGTACCACACATCCCAGACACCGGTTTCCATGCAGAGGGTTCAATACTGCGTCGTTCGTTTCTTTAGATTTTCTCTTGAAAGAGGATAGAGTTGTGTGGGTGATGCACTTTGAATGGCAGACAGTAAAACAGACATTTATTCGTATGCAAATGTTGTTTCTTAAACACCACTAGAATGTAATCTAAATACCCAATTAAAACCTTCAAAGTCACCAAAGACACTTATTTAACACTTATTTATTGGGCCGTGAATGTCAAAAGTAGCCTTGTTTGAAGAACATTAGACAAACATCTAACATTAAATGTATGCGTCTGATCATTTCAGTTCACTATCGTCGCCTCAGTTAACTTTCCTTCCAAAATATTTCAGGACGCTACACGCTGTGCATGTTTGAGTGTGTGCGCCTGTCTATCTCAGCGCTGGAGGGAGTGAGTCAATCACAGCAGCAGAAATCATCCCTGCGGGCGACCTGTCTTCACTCATGACAAGGCTCCTAAGGCACTTATCTTTCCTTCCCTGACTCATTCCATCCATCCATCCCCTCCCTGTCTACGCCCTCCCTCTATCTCCCACCATCCACCTCTTCCTATTCTCTATCGCTCTCTGTCTCCCTCCCACAGTTTGTCTCGTGCCCTGGCACCGCAATTAACTTCTCATCATCAAAGGGTGTAATGAAAAAGAAGGCGAGATAGAGAGTCAGACAGAGGTAGGGAAGCTATGAGAGAAGGAAGATAAGAGGGATGAAGCCAGGAGGAGCTGTGACTGAACAGAGGTGAAACTGTTTCACACACACACACACTGACACATGCTCGTGTTACACTTGTACACACTAACAGGTTCTTTTTTCCCCCCCTTCAAATACACACTGTTAAACACAATCACACACACACACACACAGCCTACACTTGCTCTCAATCACTCTCACATTCCTGCGAGATGCAGACAGAAAGGGAGAAAGAGAGGGATGATATCCCCCCAGGAGATTTTTCTCTCCTCGTTCCTTGTTTTTATTTCTCAACCCTCCATTTCTATCTTCCTCTTTCACAGACGCACACACACTTGTTCACACCATCCCGCTCCTCCTCCCCCTCCTCCTCCTCCTTTTCTTTGAAGAACAAGTATTGCTGTACATGTAGGGAAGCTGCTCTGTCGGTATTCTCATTGTTTTTTTTTTTCACCCCCCTGGTTCAGAGAGCTGTCAACTGTGACCGCTGTTGAAAGGATGTCAGCATGGGAGAGAAAGAGAGAGAGAAAGAGATTGAGACCGGGGGATGAAAGAGACGGTAAAGGAGGGAGGGGGATGTCAAGATGGAAGTCCCTACGGAGGGCAGAGGGAGTGATGGCATGCTTGTTTCTTTGTGCCCAAGCAAACGTAACAACAGCAGCAGTGAGGGGAGGTGATGGAGAGGAAAATAGCTGAGGGTAAAAAACAGCTCAGGGGGGAAATGAGAAGGGCCAAAGCTGCTAATTAACCATGGCACCAGCGCTCAATAACAGTGACATAATTGGCCCCGGTTGGTGGTCCTTGGTGGGGGAGCCCTCAGCAGTGGAATCTAGCTCACACAAGTACGGATTGACTGACAATGCTTTATAAATAATGTGAATAATCAACAATGTCACACTATGGATTATGATCAAAATGCTGTCTCGACCATATTGTTGAATGGTTGGAGCAAACTGAATGCCCCCCCTCCCCCCATTTCTATTTGTGCTACAGTCCTTAGCCCCCTTTTCTTCACTAACTCAAAGTGTTGGCCTGCAGCAAGTTTATGCAGTCGCGTCTCCTCTGATGCACATGGAGTCAGCAGCTGCTTCTTTACACCCATTAGTGAGATACTTCACCAGGAGGCTGCAAAGGTTTACGCTTATCCATCCCCGATCCCTACCCCTCTCTGTACAGACCCCCCACCAATGAGTGGCAGTTGCTATTGCAGCAATAAGAGGGTAATCCCCTTCCAAACACTGTCAACTTGCAGTGTAGATTTCATCATCAAACTCTGACAATTTTTTTTCGGGATTTTTCAAAAAGGAAAACAGTGCAGCAGAGAGGCTGCTCTCCACCTCTGGTTATAGAGCATTAGTAACAACCACATGGTAACAATACCCCTTTATATTTATATAGGTTTGAATTCTCAATGTAATTGTGGCACCATGAATCAGATCAAATCAAACTATGAGAAAGATTCCCACCACTAGCTTTTTAGCTACATACTAAAATTGTAAATGACAATATGGTGAGTATACCCACGAGCACCTCTAGAAGAAAGGAGTCCAGCTCTTACTTAGAGTTAGGCCCTTCCCCCCTCCATTCCATCTTCTGAACCCTGTGTTGCATGAACAGGCGTTGATCTGCCAAAGGTTCTCCCTTTGTCCACCACCCAAATGGCAACGCACCAAATCCTCATCCACATGCTTGCATATGGTGGCTCTCCATAGCATTGATGCCATATTTTTGGGGCTCAACCCAACTGGGCTCCATTGGTTCCAGGCTTGTCACCACACCTCCCAGGCCTGACCCCTATTCTGGATGACGTGCCGCTTTCCTGATGGAGTTCATGAATCACTTTGTGTCAGGCTGCTCACCTGTGTGCACCAGCTGCAGTGATGCAGGCTTTGTACTGGACTGTCATTGTTGAATGCTGTAAAAATGTAAATGTTGGATATAAGCCATCATTCCCCCAGAGCTGGATAGCACAGCACTGTCTAAGACGATGTTCCAGTGGCTTTAGGTGTGTCTGATTAGTCAGTTAAAAGGAAATACAACACTAGCAAAGCAGCTCGCAGAAATAAAACTATTCAGCTGAGCAAAGCACTGAGCTTATTGAAGCAGACATTTTAATCAGCTGCCCCAACAGGGGTGAGGATGAGATGGTGTCGCCTCAGTTTGATCTGTCAAGAAGGGTTGTAGTAGATAGTATCTGTTCACACGGGCAGGTGGAGGAGGGGCGGGAGAAGCTTTGAGGAGGAAAGATGGTGACAGGGGAAGTTCGGCCGCTGACGCCTGAAACAGCTGGCTTTGCATTCTGCATGAAGAGGAGGAATCATCAGTGAATCAAGTGACAGCCGTTTACTGTGATCAAAAGGACAATACAGTTTCTCTCTTCAGATTCAATAAGTCCTCTGCTTATTGTCAACACAAGGGCAACAGCAGCAGGGCTCTGCTTTGAGATTTAAAAAGCTCCATTTTCTGGATAGTAGTGCTAGCTGCAACACTGCCAAGTCATTTATTGATCCACTGTTCCTTCTCTCTACATTATTTTAAAAGATAGGTAATATGCTTCAAGTATTATTTGGAAACTGACAAAAATCAATTAACTGAAATCAAATATGCAGTTTGCCTGTTGGATACCTTTTGTCAAGTTGTTTGCCTTGTGCACTGGACCCACTGGCACAGCGCACATCTCCTTTTCTCTCTAGCTTATCATGCTGTTGACACAGCTTCCCCGTGCGATTCAGCGTGTGGGATCCATTTCACCGAACAAATTGGTGTCAAACATTTCGCTAACTCTCCTACCAACTAATCAATGGGGAATTCATGGTGTGAGTGGGTGTCATTTCTCCATCTGTGTCCCGCTTGTTACAGTACCACGCGTATCACAGAGTTGCCATCCATCTGCCAATTTCTAGTGCTCACCATTATTGTCGTTCAGATTCGTCATGCTGCTTGCATAGAGGCTGGTTACTCCTCCATGCACCACCAATGTATTTGCCAGTTTCATAGATAAACATCTTGTTGACATTTGCAACATCATTAGGAAAGCATATGCATAATGCTTGTGAGATTTATGGAGATAACATGTGCAGTGTTATTGGCATAAATAGTTTCTAAACTGGTACTGGAATTATCGAATAATACATGAATAAGTTGATGTCATATTGAGGATAGAAACTGTTATAATGATTCAGCTGATCAGGGGTTCGGCTTTCTTCGGTGTCCATTTGATAGACTTTTGCTCTGTTTTTTCAAGACCTGAATCAGAGAGAGAGATGACCCTCGTCTTGTCCATGAATCCTTTCCTGGACCCAGAGGGAGACCCTCCACTCTCTTCATACCAGCCCATATGGGAATCGGAGCGCTGCACTAAGACCTGCTTGTCCAACCCCGCCCCACCATGCAGCTCTGAAGAGCAATTTACACCTGGTACGGACACCAACACAAACATTTGTTTATTCATCATACTTTTTTCTTTTTTTTTAAAGCTTGATTAATCAGGTACTATTCCACATAAAAAGCTGCCATTACGTTTCCAGTGCAATGTAAGGGTTAATCATACAAAGGATGTAGATTTTGGCTGCGGTTAAACAGTCGTTTCAGTTTCACCAGAGCCTGCTGCTATTTCGGCTACTTCTGCTTAAGTTCAGCTCAAACTCAACCAGGCCAACAGTCTACTGATCAGACTGAAACAGGTTTTCTTCAGTGCAGTTGATTTATGGTAATGTTTTTCTCTTTCTGCAGAGCCCCCCTGTCGGCGAGTTCCTGATCATGTTTCAATGTCAAGGATTGCGTACTTCAAAAGGAAGTTTATTGATGATGATGATGAGTCTCCTTTCAGTTTCAGGACATACTGCCAGACTGTAAGCACTGATACACTCACATTCTCACCTTTGCACACAATGTATCCTATGACCTTGTTGGACAGACGTGTTATTTACATACTGTGGAGACTGTGCTTAATAGCAGTGGTTATGGTCAAGCATAGTTAATTATATATAATTCTCTCTGTTGGCAATACCAAATAGTAATTGTGAAATGAGGACAAGTTAATCAAGATTGCATTCAATAAAGTCATTGTAAAGCACATAACATTTTTGGAAAGATGCCACAAAGACAGTTAATTTGCTTTTTCAGAATTGATCACAATCGTTGCCGCTGCATGGTGCATGTATTGTGAGGAAAAGGAAAATCTCCAAAAGGATTAGAGAGCACTTCAATTATAAAGGGAGCAGTAGAGTGCAAGGGTGTCAGTCTTGGTAGATTAAAGCTGAAACATGCAAGATGTGCTTGCAATTGTTAAATAGGTCTATTCGGCTGCACAGAGGTCATGTTTGCTGCCTGATTTGCATCAAAATCAGTGAAAACTTTGAGAACTTTTCACTCTTCAAAAAACTGTCAGGTTATGTACTGCATTCTTATTGAATTTGAGTCTTTATTTTTTTAAGCAACTGACCCAGGTTATAAGCATTTAGATCTAATAGGTTACTGTCTTCTAGGTGGCACCAGTTTTGGAGGAGCGTGCCCACGTGCTGCGCCTCTCCCTGGAAAAGATGCGATTCATTGACGACCCCGAGGCCTTTCTCCGACGCTCCGTCCTTGTTAACAACCTCCTCCGGCGTCTGCGAGCTGAGATCCTGCTCCAGAGCACTGACTGGTGCTTCCCGCCCA
This sequence comes from Scomber scombrus, assembly GCF_963691925.1. Classification (NCBI taxonomy): domain Eukaryota; kingdom Metazoa; phylum Chordata; class Actinopteri; order Scombriformes; family Scombridae; genus Scomber; species Scomber scombrus. Next base: position 19,805,319 of record NC_084988.1, read on the forward strand.
ACCCGGCATTTACCACCGGCCCCTGCGTCCTGCCACCCGGCACGAACCCCGCTCACCAGGCACTCCACGGAACTGTACCCACCCGGATCTGCTTAGCTCCCCAAGCTGGACCGCCATTCCGCAAGCGCTTCCGAATGGTCCGTGGGGGACAGGGGGAGCTCCGGCCTGACTGTGCCCAGACATGCTGCTGCATCTACGCGGCGGCTGCAGCTGCGGGACACTACCTCCACCTCCCGTTCTCCATGTACGACGCGGCACTCTCAACCTGCCCATCCACACCGCACACCTCCTCCTTTTTTCAACTAGCTAGCCACAGCAAGTTAGGGCTGACAGTGGCCGTGGAAGAGCATGACGATGAGGATGATGATGTCGAAGAGGAGGATGAAAATGAAGAAGAGGAAGAAAGGGAAGACGAGGAGGAAGAAGAAGATGATGATGAAAGAAGACAAGCAGGGCCTTCTATTGATTTGGTTAAGGACAAGTCAAGCCAGAAAAGTAGGACTAGGACCTTGCTGGGTCATGCACATGCAAGGACAGAGGAGGACAGCTGCATGACAGAGAGGGTAGAAGAAGAGGAGGAGGAGGGGGAGCAGGAGGAGGAAGAAGAGGAGGAGGAAGAGGAGGAGCAGGGTGTGAGACATTGCCAGTGGGACTCTACTACCACAGAAAGGGAGCTTCACAAGGTTCGCTTTTGGCACCGCAGGGGTCAAAGACAATGATTGTGCTCTCTTAGAATTCACTTCCATTCGAAGTCTTAGGATGAAAATGTAATGATGACGACAACTGTCATCAGTTGAAGATTATTTCTCCTCATAGCAGATGAAAGGTTACCTTCACTATAGTAATGCCATGTCAGCTTTATTTTAATGGTCTAATATACTCCAGGGTGGCACACAGATATAGCTTCAAACTCCATTCAACTCTATTACTAGTGTTACGGTCGGGTGAAAAATAGACAATTCTTGGCCTTTTTTGACACTGGAAACATTTCTCAAACGATTATGAAGGCTAAAGTCACATATGATGGGATCTTATATCCCAAAGGTGAATTGAAACTTGCTATTGCACTGTCTTCAAGACCATTTTCAAGCTCCACAGCACAAAACTAAAGGTCTCAATTGGGGCTTTATATTGGTGCAACGGTCTCATTTCAGGACCCTAAACAAGCCTATGAAATGAAGGGTTGTGGATTTGGGAGTGTGTGCTTCTGTGTGTGTGTATACGTGTGTGTGCAAGATATGATGTAGCATTTTAAAACTTGATTTTAAGCTGTTCTTTTTATTAAACTTGGGGTTACGCATAACCGTGCGGACCCGTTAATTTCTGACGCTGTCTCAGGCAATGGCGAGCGACTGTGCTGCAGTGGCGGCACGACGTGTATCCAATTCAAATGATTTTAAGAGACAACAATCATAAACATTTGGAAATGTTAAATCACAATTTCAAGTGCCTTAGTGTTTTTACAGATACGTGTACATTGTGTGTTAATGTAATTGTTCTTGTTACTAAGTAGCTATCTTGCATTCCAAGTGACTGCGTTTGACTAAAACAGGACACAGGCATGTAGTTAAATGCAGTAAATCTTTCAAATGTTGTTAAGAGGTTAGAGTTTTAAAGCTAAATAAATTTACATGCCCAAAATGTGTTCTGTTTGTTTTAACTTCAAAATGCATGTTTTCTAGAACTACCTGTGACGATGCACAAACTTCAAGCCAACCATCGAGGACAGTAGCTATGGCCTAGAAAAGCTGAGTGTGTCCGAAACCTCATTTCCATCAAGTTAGAATCAACCAACACGTTCTTTTTATTGTTTGGTTGATCTGTCCATTGATAAGGGTTTGAAAAGCATGAAAAGATTAAATAGGCAGCACAATAATTAGATATTGTAAATACATAAACACCAGTGTCTTTTTACTGTTGCCCACCCGGTTAAGCCATTAAAACAGCGTTTCATTTTAACAAAGGAAACATCAACAGCACTTAATTGAATCAATGTTTGGGACAGGTTGCTCATCTCATAGACCACCAGTAGAAATCAGGCTTTCAGCAAACTTTTTAAAGGTTTTTTTGGGGGGGTCATTTTAAGCCTCTATTATCAAGTAGATGTAGATGTAGAGGTTTCTACAATATGTCCTAGGATGTACTTCTAAAATGAGGAACATTCAGATCTTTCTCTTTTTTTTTACATAACCAAATGTCCCAACAGCATGGCAGAAGAGTGCTTCACCTAGCTTCATCACTTCTGACACACTGTCTATTATCTCTATTTGGGAGTTAACTATCATAACCTGTATCTCCTGAAGCTTCTGACAATGTAAGCTTCTATAAACAAGGATTATGGAGTGAGACTATAGTAGTCGGAGAACATTGTTTGGGTATAAACTGAGTGTGGGAATAAAAAAAAGGGAAAAAAAACCCTGAGCTATACGAACAGCCAAACCAATCAAGGACAGATAATACCAAACCTATTCTTATATATGTACATTATGTGAGCGTTTCTGTCATGATGGCATGATCAGTGGTTTCTTGTTTGTCGCTGTGTCATGTTCGGCACTTACAAAGATTAGGGTCATTATATTGATGACAAACCCAAAGTTTAAAAAAAAAAAAAAAAAAGATAAAAGATTAAATCAGTGAGTATGTTACAGTTTTTTCACTTTTATGACATAGCTTACTGTCAGACACAACTCATTTGGATGGTGGAATTATTCCAGCTCTGCCACTTTCCCTTATCTTTTTTTTTTCTTTCTTCTGATGTACAAAATAACACGTTGCATCCCTAATGACTGTTTTGGCATCAGCGACACGTCTGCGAGTAGACGAGCGGAGTACAAGCCTATTTCTTTTCATTTCTCTAAAAACCCTAAATTATAAAAAATCCTGTGATTATCAGTGGTATTTTTTAAAATGAGAGAATTTGACAAAGCAATATTTGTTTCTGAGACAAGAACGTGTAACTGCATTGTCTGTTATTAAAAACAACAAAAGAGCAAGTCTGCTCTGATGATTTTATGTGATGTTCTGTGACAATTGTAAAGATCAGTAAAAGAAATGTTGAAAAAAAGAAGATTGCTTCCTCTTTCATTCCTTTATATTACGAGCATGTTGATGGCTGCAGCTCTCAGATACAGTACAACGAGATGTGTGTGTGTGTGTGTGTGTGTGTGTAACGTAAGTGTGATTTCCTCCTTATTGTCTTGCTTGCCACCCTGCCTGCTGTTCAGTCGAGTGCAGTGCTGCAGCTTATTGCACTCGCCAAATGTCTCTCAGGTGTCACTTTGCCGCTTGATTCTTGTTAATCATTTTGACATTATGTTGGGAGCAGTCACCTCCACACTCCTCCCTGTATCCCTGTCAGATCTATTGTCCCTGCAATATTCACTTGTAGCATAAAACACACATACACATATAGTCCCTTCCTCTTTTTATCCCATGCTATTTCAAAAGACACACTTGCTCACTCTTAATTGTGACTGTTAAAGATGCTGACATAATGCAGTCCGTGCTTACACAGCACTGTCATCCACTGGTATTACTGAGCTTTAAGTTAAATGCTCCTTTGATCCACTAATAGTACTCAATATGTGTGCCCTAATTACTGGATCATTTCTAATACCATGCAGGTTTTGTATGACATTGCCACGAATTGCTTGAAAGCAGACTAAGCCATTTTAGTACATATTGAAGAGTGTGTGTGGGCATGTGTGTTTGTGTGTGTGTTGGAGGATGTAACTGTGGGAAGTGGAGAGGTTAAATCACAGGTCTGAACAACTTGACAGCTCTGTTGCGAGGTGAGGATGGAAGATCATCTTTTCATGACACTTCTGCCGCAGGGGTGTGTGTATCCTGCTGCTCAGCCTGCCCCCATCTTTATCTGCGTCTACCTCAGATCCCTCAGTATCGCTCACTCTCATTTCACTGCACTTACTATTATTGGACTGAGTGCTTTTAATTGAACGACTATTGCAAAAGCAACACACAGGAAAAAAAAAAATTTCAATGGAGATTTTTACATAATATAATATTTATATAATATCCTATGTGACTGAATTAATGTAATAACTATTAATTGGAGGTATTATTATCTACAGACCACAGCCCTGCCAGTTGAACCCCTACACTGATATCAACTTTAACGATCTAAATGTGTTCATTTGAATTGATTTTTAACTGGAAATTATTTAAAACGATTAATTATATAGAAGTGGACATTGTTAAATAATTTGTCATACAATTAAACTGTCAATTCAATGTTTTGTTTTTGTACTACAACCGTTAAAGTGGCAGAAACTGGACATTTCAAGCCCTTACCCCTTACTTTAAGCTAGCTCATTCAACCATTTATATCTATTATTTTCAGCTAACTATTTCAACCATTCATCCAAGAGGATCCTGCTGAGAGCAGAAAAAAATCCACAAGATGAAATACTATGACGGCGTTGGCATGAACACAGTGATATGTGTCAGGTTACAATGTCCAAGCTGTGTGCCTACATGAATATGATTGGATGTTACTAATAATACATCTGTGAATGAAACAGCCAATACAAGCAGGACTTCAGTGCACTGCTAGAACTGACGCTTATATGCTTCATTGTTTTCTCTATTTCAACCATGTATCCATTACTTTCAGCTAACAATTTAATTAATCCAATAATAATAATAATTTTAATAATAATGTAGGCTAATTACTGTATAAAATATACAATTGTACATAAATAATAGAGGTAACATAAACAACATGTAAAGGGAAATCATTCAGGAGCCTGAAAGGGTATGTCAGACAGTATAGCGACTACTGTGTGTGTGTGACTGCATGTGTGTGTGTGTGTGTGTGAGTGTGTGTATGAATACTGAATGCATGTCTGCATACGTAACACAATGCTCTTTCTTTCTCTCTCTCTCTGTATCTTTCTGTCTGTCTCTGTCCCTTCACCCCTTCTTCCCCCCATGCCTAAGGCAAAGATGGGGACTTGCCAAATAAAATACACAGACACACTCAGACAGACAGACACACACACACACACACACACACACAAACACACACACACACACACACACACACACACACACACACACACACATACACATCGCCAGGCGAGTGCTGAGGAGAGGGGAGCTGTCATTTGTCAACAAGGAACTTTGGCAGCTCCCCGTTGCCATGGGAACTGTCTGTTGCTGAGGACTGGTTTTGCATCACAAGGTCCTCAAATTGGCTCTAAAGCCTCAAAGGTCCCACCCCTACTCCACCCGGCTCACCTCCGTCTCTCACAGCTTCAAACATATTGTCAGGATTGTCTTTTTTTTTCTCTTTCTTTCTTTTTTCTCCTGGTTCTGCTGTCTTCCACCTCAGACACAAAATTCCTCTGTTTCATTCCCCAGTCAAGCTTTCTCATTAGAAGAGAGATTTCGATCTACTGTTTCTTTTACAGCAGATAGATAGATAGATAGATAGATAGATAGATAGATAGATAGATAGATAGATAGATAGATAGATAGATAGATAGATAGATAGATAGATAGATAGATAGATAGATAGATAGATAGATAGATAGATAGATAGATAGATAGATAGATAGATAGAGTAGGGTGTTAGAATGCATATGTTGTATGAAAATATGACTACAGCAATGATTTGCCCTCTGCAAGTGCTTACAGATTATTATGCTTGAATTTTCATCCATGCCACTGCAACTCAAGCCCAACAAGTCGATCCCCATAGGATCAATTTGATTCAGCTTACATAACAACCACGGCTCTCTGGCTGTTGTTGATGTTTCTGGGTCTCTCCCTCCAGCATAATGCGTCTGTATTTTCAGAGCAGAAAGAGGCTGTTGGTATTTGATAAACGTTTGCAGTGTGTAGGATGTCCTCAATCCTTGACTGTGAAGCACACTGCCTTTCCCCTCCAGTCAATCTTCTACGGCAACCAAAACAAAGTTGACCATGAATTGTGACTGAAGATGAAAGTGATGCGTTTTATTTTACATTAATTTGTAGATTGGTGTATTTTACTATAAAAACATAAAATCTGGATCTAACAATAAAATTACCTTTCTGGATTAAGTTTACATTTTATTGTCCCATATCACATTAGACAGTGTATATGTTGTGTAAGAGTGCGCTAACTCTAGTCTTACTATAGATCATTTCTTTATTTAATAATGAAGTAACAGCATTCAATTTTTAATGACAAATTATTTTAGTAGTTAGCTAGCTAGTGACCTCCATGCTGAAACTGAGGAGAAACAATATTGTAGACACTGCTGATTGGAGGAAAACATGGAGGAATAATATTATGTTTTTGTAAAATGACACTCATTGGCCTAAGAGGAGTGATATAATATGAGTTTGGTGTTCTTTCAGTATCTTGGAACACTGATCTGACTTTGATGAAAACTCAGGGAGTGATGTAATTATTCTGTTTTGGCATTTTAGAAATTACTCATTTGTTTCACACAGACCTATAAAATAAAAAGAACAGGTGATAAAAACTAAATGTTAGCTGTTCAAAGCTGATAACAATGAAGTTTTTCTTTAATAATAAACAGTTTTATTCCATTTCAGGGGCTGCCTTTTTAAAAGTCTGCATTAACAAATAAGTCTAATATTTTTACATTAATAAAATGAGAAATGATTATATGAAATGTAAAAAGGTGTCAAATACACTGAGAACCATCACCTGATTTTTTACCCCCTTTCAGCATTTCTAGTGTTTTTGTGTCATATTTTACAGCGTTCAACTTCACAATTCGGGTTCAGTCTCACCGCTCTCATCAACCCCATTTTCAACTGGAGCATGCAGCTTTTTTGTGATAAATCCAGTAAATCCACTGTTATCTATTTGCTCTGTTGAATACCTGATGGAGCATTATAACAGTTCAAGAGCCAAATATTTGAGCTGGTGAACAAAACAGAGCCAAAAGGAGAGTACATTTTGGACTTACATTCATCAGGTAAACAGAAACACAACTCCAAATGAATGCTAATGTTCCCTGCTGGATGTGTAAGACACATTTCTAAGGTGATGATAATATGTCAGTGTTGTGTTTTCAGATTTTTGCACTGCCCTTAAATGGTGGCATTTATTTTCTTCTCCAATTAGTGTTTAATCGCTGTTTAAACAGCCGTTGCCAATGTTCCTTTGACTTTGCAGCAAGGTTTTAAGAGTGAGTAGATGTCATGATGCGAAGCAGAGTAAGCAGTAAAGGATCCAGGTGGGAGGGCAGAGAAGGGGGAGACTGGCAGAGTGAAAGGCCACACCCTGTCTGAAGACTGATATATTTGGCAACAATTCATAAGTTTCCTGTTGAGGCCTTGAATCACTCCCCTTGTTTCAGCCTGTAGTAGCAGCGAGGCCTGACAGACCTGAGAGAAAGAATGAGGTTAAGCATTGGAGGAGGGGAAGAAAATGGCCTGAGAGCATCCACAACATGTCCTCCCTGAACCTGATTCTATATCCGTCCTGCCGCATCCCCAATTTTACTCCACACCAACTGTACAACCCCTGGGATCAGCTGATAAGCTGCACATCTCTTTACCACTGGACTACTGTCCTATTTCCTCAAGTCATGTCCTTTCTCTGCACCATAGTCTCTTTGAACTGACTGTAAAATAGACAGGGAATCTGGATGTGTTCCTATACATGAAGCGACAGAAATATTAAAACTGGCAATACAGAAAGACATGGAAACCCTAGATGTGACTCTGAGTCTTTAATCTAAGCCTGTAAGTCTTAACCTGCTTGTACCGACCATTTTCACTCTCCACTTCTGACTTTCAAATGTCAACCCCCTTTTTTCTTTTTCCTTCTTGGATGCATTTATCATTTGAGGCAAGCCAAGTCATCTGTGCCTGATTAATGCCACTCTCCTGGTCTCTCAGCACAGTTAGACTCGAAATGCAGTGACTGTGTTTTGAAGCACATATGAGTGGTGCAACCAAGCTGAAAGATGTCACAGACAGAAGGAAATCAGTGGGGCATTTTAACAACATACAACAGTATACTGGATTGTTAACAACATTCGCATGTGATACCCATACTGTCCAGTAGTTAAATTACTGTCTAACATTTCCCTTTACCCCCATCAACATTCCCACCACATGGAAAACAAGAACCACTGCATTCATAAATTCCATATGAAATTGGAATTTATTTTTTTCAATATTTGGGCAGACATTAATTTAATATAGTGTATAATGTGTCCTATCTCAAGAAAAATGATGGATTAATTAATAAGACCATGTATTTTGATGGGCATTTTAGACCCTCAAACACAATACTTTAACAGACAGTGGTCGCAGTCTCCTGAGAGCTGAGCCATTTAAATGATAACTGAGCAAACTCTTTCAGTTGATAAAGAGTGAGAATTACCAAATGAATGGAGCTCTCATAAGGCAAAGCTATGACTGCTTCCTTATTCTCTGGCAGCTTGTGTGGCGCGATGTACAGTTTGGAGAGTTTAACCCTTAAAAATGTGTGCTAAAAGTGGTTTAGTAAATTCAATACAATGGACAAAAGGAGCATGTCAGTAAATACCTACCGATGCTTTTATTTTTTTCCTGTTTTAAAGGACCAGTGTGTAGGATTCAGTGGAATTTAGCAGTAAGGTTGCAGATTGCAACCAACTGAGTAGAGTTTGGTCTGTTCTGGCTTACCGTGGAAACGTGATGGTGCAACATGGCAGCTTCTGTGGAAGAAGAGGCACATTCTAAGGTAACGAAAACAGAACAATTCTTACTTTTTTTACACTGATTAAAATATACTTATGAATATTATATTCAATTTCTGCCAAATCCTTTCTGCTAGATGCCACTAAAATCTACACACTGTACCTTTAATATAGCAAAGGTTGTGCAGCATCAGTGTATTTATACTGTGTCTAAGTGCCAAAGAACTCGATATGGCATTTAGGTGGATAGTATGTGGATGATAAACAGCTGTATGTGCAATTTATGTTTTTGTAAGTTTGCTATTTTATTTTATTTTATTTTAGCCTGAAGCTTATTTTCTTGTAGTTTTGACTAAAATCTTACTCTCTCTCTCCTGTGATTGACACACATGCATGTGAGACAGTGATCCACCAATCTGCATCTTGAAATTTTAACTTTGAACCTGTTAACTTTGAACCTATTGATTTGCATTGGAGCCCGTTTGAAGCTGACTGAAGCTAACACTAGCTTACTTGGAACACCAGGGCTAACTGGGACACTTTTGTTGCATTGCGTTAACAAAGCAGGTAACACAATTCTTTGAGCTTGTTTGCTAAAAACAGCTGCTTGCATCAGGAAACGATGGCGATGAGAGAGGTTAGACTGAACCAAAACAGTAAACTAAGACCAACTTAAAGGCTGCCTTCCCAAACCTGAGATAAAAAACTAACTTTCACAAGTGTTTGACCTCAGCTTGTCTTTCTGCTTAATTTACAGCTGAAATGTCTGTAAACTGTTTTTTTCCACATGTAATTAAAAAATTCCTACACAATTCATCTAAGTCCTCATTGACAGTATCCAGATAAGTGTAAATAAAGACTCGCCCAGATCTCTCAGTCTGCCAACATTCATCATATTAAATGCTGTGACTCAGATCATCCTCTGAGTCATTTCAACTGCTCCTCTCAGCCTCAAATAACCTGAGACTCCAGACTCTAATTGGCACGCAAGAAACATTCTTACAAGCTGGACTCTTTGTCTCAAGAGTTTTGTTAAGAATTATTGTTTCCAGTGTTACCAATTAAAATCCAGACAAACAAGGAGGTTGTCCACTGTGATAGGCCAAAAGTACATTGCACAGTGTAGACACTTGTATAGTGAATCTGAAGGAAAAAAAAGTTTTTTGTGTATTTTCCACTAATGTTAAATCTACAGAAGAGTCTGGTTAAATTGATACAAATACATAAAACAGAAGTTAAATATCATACTGGTCGATCATCATAACATGTTGAGATCATTGTACAGTGATTATCATTTTACATGTGATAAAAATCAATAACTTTACTTGTTTTTCTATACTTTCATCCTATATTGCACTTGCATTCATTTTAACTAAAGGGTAGGAAATATTTACCATGAAGTGTTATCACTATTATCACTCCCACTCACAACCAGGGTTTGAATTTGAGCTACACTATAGAGAAAAATACCTCCTACGCTGAAAAAGCATTCAAAAAGCGATCGTACCTAAAGAAAAGAGAAAAGATTAAAAACAGCTCAAATGTGATTTTCCAGCAGCTTTACAGAATGCATCAACAAACTGTTGCATGGCAGAAAGGGAGCTTTGTTGACAACAACCTCTGCAAATTCAACACAAATGGAGTATGGTTAAATCAAAACAAAATTTCTGGGAATACAAATCATGCTTTTAATATCCAATAAAAAGAAAACTTCTCATCTTGGCAAGTACAGTCAAACAGAGCAACGTCCCACTGTCCAAACAAACACAAATTGGCCAATTTTATGACAAAACAGGACCAAGTACTAACCACAATGCTGAAACAACATCAAAAATCCCACTACAAAACTCTCCCCTGGTAGTACAACTACATAGCAACCACACAGTAAATAAAAACATTTTGTACTTACATAAATGTTAACCTTTACTTTAACACTGCAGAAAGAAGATGGTGTGTATAAGCCAACTAACATAAATTACTTCATTATTCTGAGATCTTTTATTGCTGTCAGTCGATCCCACACTTTGGTCCAGACTGAAATATCCCAGCAACTACTAGATGGATTTTTGTGTTTTTGTTCAGGTATTCATGGTCCCCGAACAATGTAACCTTGTGACTATGGTGAACCATGGACTTTTCTTTTAGAGCCACCTTGAGGCTGACTTTTTGGGGGTTTTATTTTTTTTAATATCTTGACAACTGTCAGAGGAATTGCCATGAAATTTGACATTAAGAGGCTGATTCTAAGAACTGCAGTGATCCCCTGATTTTCCCAATACACTGGTGTATGAACAATTACAGTACCCATTAAACTAATGACAAACCTCATGTATAGTTGTGAGCATGCTGTGTATTGTCACAATATGTAGTTGATCACTCAATAGGTGGCAGTAATTTTCTACAAGTCCAGTACTGATTGTTAGGATTACAGAGCTCAATAAACTTTTGGATTTCATGCTAGCAGCATGTTCCTCATTACAAAATAAGGAATAAAACACGATACCAGAAAGGAAACCTCAACGTTGTCCATTATGAGAAGCAACATGGATAAATTAAAGCCACCAGGAAGCTTAGAATTCACTGGAAATGTCTGCAGCGGCTGGCATACAAGCAACAATTTGTGTTGTACTTCAAAGCCTTTGGACTGGACAGTAAACCACGCAAATATTGCATTGTTGCTGTCTGTGGCTGGTAACACTTGTGATGGACAACCCAGATGACAAAGATTAAGTTGAAGAGGTACTCAAAAAGTTTGATGTCCAATGCTCTCCTAAAAAGAATTAAACCTACGAGAGGCATGTTTTTTGCTCCTGGATACAGCAAGCTGAAGGCACAGACATGCAACTCTGTACACCTGAGGAACTATAATACGTGACCAGGTTGTTTTTGTTATTTGTGACAAAAGCATGTAAGGACATTTACAGAAATGTTAGTAGGTGCCTGTGTTACTATGGAGGAGACAAGTGTCCACGCTGTGTCCTTTAAAGGGAAAGGATGAGGATATCCTGGGATCAAACCAGCAAACAGACAGATGGAGCAGTTCCCTGCATTTGGTAAGTCAAAAATCACTTATAAAACAGTGTTCCTCCAAAAAGAAAGAGACAGAAGGGACAATCTGTGAGTGGGAGGAGGACATTGATCTGAGTGAGACATTCCTTGTTGGCATGGTAAACTGTGAAATTACACCAACAAATGGAAATACACACACTGAACATCAGCTGTTAAGACTGCCCACAGTCAAACATATTCCTCAAAGAAAATAAATGGATAGAATTATTATATGTCACATTGAGTTGGACACTGGTGCCCATGCAGACTTGATCAGTATGTCTGATATTGCAGCAATGAAAGACAAGCCTAAGATAAAGATAAAACAGTGCCACTCACTGTCTATAATAGAGAGGAACCAAGTGTTAAAATGAAAAATAAAGTACATTATGTGTTTTTCTCTGACATATCATTGATGAAGGGCACGAAGCCTGTGAAAAGTTAGGACTAGTTAAAAGAGTAAGACATTAACTTTGATAGTCCTATTGCAAACATAAGTCATGACTGTGAACATTATTGTACATAACCTTTTTAGGTATTTTTAAAGGATTAGGCATGCTACCCTATACATATAAAATCCAACTAAAGGAAAATGCACAGCCTATTGTGCATGCTGCACACAGAGTTTCAGCACCACAAATCGTCTAAAAAAGGAACTGGATAGAATGACCATGCTTGGAGGGTTCATGAAGGTTCAACAGCCCACAGACCGGATTAACTCCAATGGTATGTTTCACTAAAAAGACTGAAGACTTGAGAGTGTGCATGGACCAAAAAGATTTGAATGAAAACATTTAACATAAAGACTATCAGACCCCAAAGCGTGAGGAAATCACCATGAAAAGTTCTTCACATAACTTGATGAATCTCAAAGCTTTTGGCCACTGAAATTGGATGATGACAGTTCAAAGTATTGCAATTCAACACCTTTTGGCAGATATTGCTTTTTGAGACTGCCTTTTGGAATAGTGTCTGTGTCAGAAAATATTTCACAGAGCAATGGAATATGTCATTGAAGGACTGGAAGGCGTTCGTCGATGACATCATCGTCTAGGGATCCACACTCCGGGAGCAAAATTGGCAAAGAATGGTCAAAAACTCACCTCAAGCAGAAATGCCAGTTTGGTGTTCAAAAGACTGTATTCCTTGTGGATAAGCTTTCGGCTCAAGGAATTCAGCCTGATGAACAGAAAGTCAGTGCTATGTTGGACATTGGTATATTGGCCAACAGACAAAAAATCATGGGGATGATGGACTTCATCAGCAAGTTCATTCCATACAAAAACAATGAATTTGTGTTGATATCTACAGCATAGCAAGAATGACAGGCTCTCAAAACCACACTAACAACAGAGCTTGTGATCACTTTCTTTGACCCAAAGAAATGGCTAAAAGTGTCCACAGATGCCTCTAAATATGGTTTGGGTGCAGTGCTACTTCAGGCTGAAGATAGCCACTGGAAGCCTGGCATATGCATCCAGGTCCTTGGCCAACACTGAACGTTGTTATGCTCAAATTGTGTCTTGGTTTTGATGGTTGGTCTTTAAAACATTCCATGGTTATGTTTATGGCCTTCCTACATTCAACTGTGGAGACAACCCATTGTTCATTGATTGCCATAATCAAAAAGAACTTGAATGAAAAGTCTCCCAGAATTCAAGGCCACATGATGAAGTTGCAGAGTTATGATTTTGACTTGATCTACACACCTAGCATGCACTCCGTGTTTGCAGAGCCCCCACAGGAGTTGGTGTGAGCTCAACTGAAAAAAGATGTTGAAATGCATGTAAATATGATCAGCTACTTATACTGTGTCCAACACAAAGCTGATTAAAATAGCAGAAGAAACTGACACACAGTTGCAAATGGTCTTGGAAAACGTTCAGAATGGATGGCCTCCAGGTTCCTGTCCTTTGTATTATCACATCAGGAGTGATCTAAGTGTTGTGAATAGTCTGCTACTCCAACAGAAGAGGATTGTCATACCACACAGCTTGAGACAGGACACGTTGCGAAGAATTCATGAAGGCCATCTTGGTGTGGAGAAATGCAAAAAATGAGAGAAAGAAGCTGTCTTTTGGCCTGGAATAAATAAAGACATTTCAGGCCAAAACACAGTTGATGTTAAAATTGCCAATAACACAGAAACAGGCAAACTAAAGATCCAGTGATGGTGGCTGACCTACCAACAGTTCCATGGAACAAAGTCGGAATGGACCTTTTCACCTCAAAGGCGAAGATTATTTGGTAGTCATTGATTACTAACTGACATTTCCTGAGATGGCATTGCTTTCAAATACATCTGCAGTTGTTTTTCATTGTACATACCAAGTCCATATTCACAAGGCATGAGTGATAATGGCACATATTGTAACTGTAAAGACTGGGAGGACTTCTAACACATCACATCAAGTTAACGGTATCCTCTGTCCAATGGTAAGGTGGAAATGGGAGTTCACATACTTAAGCAGCTCCTGAAAAAGGCTGTAGATAGCAACTCTGATCTATACCTGCCTTACTAAAACAAGGCTGTAGTTTACAGTGATTTTAAAACAACTAAGGGCATTGTTAGGCATTAGGCGTAGTTAGGCATTAGCTTGTTCAGTGTTCTAAAAATTCTCCTCATTCAAAAATCCCCTTTGCTGCTCTAAAATCACTGAAAAATCATGGCTTTGTGGGGATTATTGCTTTTATAAAACAGTTACTGAACATACCTGGCACGGTTTCATTAAATAAACACACATCAACAAAAAAGGCAATAATTTATTGATAACAAATCATCATTCTTCCACCAAGCAATGTAGTTCTTCAGGGATATTTAGTAGAATGGTTGCCAATCAACACACAGAAGCAGTGGAACAGCCTGGCTGAGCTCCATTTTGGTGATTGTTTTAAATCAAATTTTCGGAACACAAGGTCGGAAAACAGCAAACTGGTTTTTGTTTTGACTTTTCCAGCTCTCCAATTTCTCTGTCATTCATTTCAGCATGTCTCCTTTTTTATCTTCCTCCTCTATCCTGTCCATCTCTTTCCACCGCTCATCCACGCTTAATGCACACAATAAACAAAATCTGACATTTTGACACAGTTTTGTATAGATTAATAATTGCTGCAGTAATTTGTAATGCATTCACAGGTGTGTGTTTATGAGTATTTTACAATGGCTATGAATGCAGCTCAGTCAATTATAATACAATATTGGAACTCATTTTTCTGTAATCACATATAGAGCCTCACCTTTAGAGCATGGCTTATCTCCTGTTTAATTATTGATTAACAGAAAGCTTTGGACCACACTTCTTTGTTGCTTGCAACAACAAGAAGATGCAATGCTTGGACAAAAGCTTATGCACATAAACTGCAACAAAAATCGTTTTAATGACTGATCCACAAACATTTTGAACCACTGTCAAGAAATGATGTGCTCAGGATTGAGGATCCAGATACTTGGAACTGAAAAGAAACAGTGCTCCAGGAAGTTACTCCAAGGCCATACACAGTGAGCACAGAGGATGGACATATTTCCTCAGATGGAATAGTCAAGGTCTTCTAAAAACCAACAAGACTGTACAAGAAGCCAAGCCAGTGAAGGCAGTGACGTGACCTCTCCACCAGCTGAGACTTGAAACATGAACTTTCACATAGACTTGCACACCAACACAAACACACAAGACACACAAGTGTTAAGGAGATCCAGAAGAGATGTTAAGAAACATGACAGACTTGTGAAATTAAAAAAAGAGAGTAAACATTCCTAAAGTTTGAAAGCTGATTGTGAAATGTGAAGTTGTGAAAACAAACAAAAAACAACTAATTAACAAATAATTACGTTTAATCTCATTTTGTAGTGTCTTGAGATATTTAGTAAAGCAGCATATATGAACGTAAACAAGTTATTATTGTTTATCTCTTGTTTTGTCTATTGTTTGTGTTTTCCTTAAAAGAGGGGATGTCATGATATGTAGTACAGTACTGATTGTTAAACTGAAACAGGTCAATACAATTGTACTT
Organism: Scomber scombrus; assembly: GCF_963691925.1. Lineage (NCBI taxonomy): Eukaryota > Metazoa > Chordata > Actinopteri > Scombriformes > Scombridae > Scomber > Scomber scombrus. The sequence continues at coordinate 19,821,050 of NC_084988.1, forward strand.
CATGCTAGCAATATAACATTGTGTCTGAGCTTTATTCCTTGTTACACAATAAGTAATTAAACGCACAATTTGGTGAAACAGGTTCAAATTAATCCTGCTCAACATTAACTTGTTAGCACTGTCACTGTGAAAATGTAAGTATACTCAACATTGCTCTGCTTGTACAGCCTCACAGAACCATTAGCTGTTCACTTTTGGTCATGTTAATTAAACAGGCTACAACTGGACAGATTGTATTGAATTTTGATGCTAATGTTCATGGTCCCCAGAAGACCAGTCCTTAAGTGACCACTATGACCTCAACATTTCCCTTAACTAGCACAACATGGTATGTTGAAAAGAAATGCTGTAAATGAAATGATCTGTGGATATTCATTATCTCTAAAGGAGTAATTATTATGTTTTTGGTTTAAACCAGTGATCTTCCCTGAAGCATAATCGTTATACCAAAATGTCCCCTTGTGCACATAAATATAAAAACCTAATAGGCAGGTTTATATTAAATTGACTGAGAACATTTAATTCATGCTCCCCAAAAGATGAACCCTTTAAAGTCCCCCGCCAACCATGTTTTAAGACATATAAAATGCTTTGCTTGAGCTAATATATTGCGTCTGGCGTGTTTTCTCTGCAAAATAAGTTTAATTATCTTGTTAAATCTTTAAAATCTACTGCGCTTGGATACTTGGTGAGCTTTCCTTATTTACCACTAGAAGATTAAATGTGTACATATATTAAACCCTAATGGAAAATACTTATATTGATATATGAGTATGACTTTTCTTTTCTTCATGGAGAGTTCACCGCTTTTTATACCACCTGACTCACTCTATAATGTTTAATGGCTTAGAGCGTAGGCTTTACCTAAATCCTTCCTTAACATTTAAAAGCTGTGGAAATCTTGAGCTTCTGCAGAAGTAGACATGCCAGGAGGAAAAACTTCCTCTATGAAAGTTTTATATGATGATACCCATACGTGTGTGTGTGTATGTGTGCGTGTGTGTGTGTGTGTGTGTGCTGTGACATGGCAGGTTGTACTGAACTGTATTCCATTAGGAGAGCTCACCATGTGGCTGCAGTTAGGAGAATGAGCGTAGTTTCACTGGTGTATAGAAATGGATATCCTCCCTGCCCCCCCCTCCCCGTCTCCCTCTCTTTTTGGGCAAACCCTTTGCCGCTCTCTATGGGACCCACAAAGCCTCCGAACAATAGACGCAGTGTACTCAGGACTGTCACTGAAATCACTGCTGTGAGAGCTTATGTGTGTGTTTGTCTGCTTTGTGCACATATGAGTTACACCTTCCACATGTGTGTTTGTGTGTTAAAATGACATCTATATGTTCATGTCTACAGTATATGCATGCAGGTTTGTTTGGTGGTGTGTGTGTGTGTGTGTGTGTGTGTGTGTGTGTGTGTGTGTGTGTGTGTGTGTGTGTGTTGTGTGTGTGTGTGTGTGTGTGTGTGTGTGTGTGTGTGTGCAGACTGTGCCATGTCTCACAGAACTGAAGACACATTCTTTGAGCGGTGGGCGGCCCAGAGGAAGCAGAGGGGCTTTCAGATGCTATGACGAGGTAGCTGTTTAACTTGGAGAGCTCAACTGTTATTTCTGTCTAACCTGTGTCGAGCTGGCAACACTCTCTGAAATGAACCTGGAGGACCACTGGGAGGAAAACCAAGCATAAGCGATGAATGGGAAGTGGGGCGGAGAGGCACAGACAGACAGAGAGAGAGGGAGACCTCACACACCAAAAAATTTTAGAGTCTAACTGAAGAAAAACAAACCAAACAGGCTGTTGTAAAGAGGCCTAAGAGTCATGGCTGTCATGACTGTGCCAAACCGTGTTGCCTGCGTGAGACCATGACTGCAGCCATTGACAAACCTCTGGATTACACACACTCTCTGTACGTTGGATTTGTATTTGTGTGTGTTTCCATGGGTGTGTGTTTGTGTGAATATGAGCATGTGCAGAAACGTGTACATAAAGGGGCTGTGTGTGTATGTGTTTGTGTATGTGTTAATGAGCATTAAGTGCTGGAGTTTCATTTACAGTAAAGCCACAGCACAGTTTAGCACAAACTACTGAATGGACGGTAGGCCCTGTGAAGCTGACACACACACACGCTGTACCTGTACATACATATTTCTGGATGACAAGACAGACAAAGAGATAAATGAATGGAGATTTCTTGTAGACAAATAAAAAAATGTGTTTACATTCAGTATTTCTCAACAAAATGCATCATGTGTATTTTTGCAGTATTGACAGTATTTTCTTCCTCAGAAAACACTTTTTGAACATTGCAATTATTATTTTCTTTACCTTGCTTGCATATTTATGTAATATATTTACTACTCTTTTTTCTTTCTTTTTTTACATTTTCTCCCCCCCTTCCTCTTCCTTTTTTTCTCTTTTCTCATGTATTGTTTATATATGTATACATGTATCTAATAAGACAGGAAGGATAAGTAATCTAATATATTTAATTTGATCCCATTTTTAACAAATATTTTAATTAATTTAATCTAATTTATACATTTTATTTTAGTTAGTTAAAGTTAATTTAAAAATATTTAATATTAAATTGAATAGCGCTTTATCATCAATTCAATTTTATTTAATGTGTTTTTGACAAATAGACAGACAGACAAGTATTCAGAGCAGATTCATTCACCATACAATCTATTTGATGAAAAGACTATTTGCTAGTGTCAATGTTGTTTTATGTTAAAGCATATTGTAACTTATTAAATACTGCAGGTTACAACTTTGACTTCCTGCCACCTACAGGTATGTGATTCATCTTGTAGTTTCAATGTTGTTAGCAGCCTCAAGCAATATACTGCTATACACCTGGTTTAAGCTCACACATTTTTTTTATTACCACAGCAAATACATAGTTGCAAAAAGTAGTTGATAAAGTGCTTGAGGGCCCATTATTTTGGTTTTACCTGAGAATACTCTGGATATCCTGTTAGAGAACAAAATTTGCCCCCAGACATAACTGTGAATTCAATATGACTTCACTGAACTTGTTCTTTTGAGGAGTGTTTGCCAAAGTTGCACATGACCTCGCACATTATATTTCTGTGTGACTATTCTGAGAACAAAATGCAAAGTAAATGTACTGAAAATAAAAAGTCCAAAACCATGCTTACAAATGATGTCTGCTCACTGTAAAGTCTTAACTTACAGAGTGATTACTTTTGTCCTCATGCAGTACTTCTTTCATAAACAAATCATATTTACTTCCATATGTGTTCCTCCGTCTGTGTGTTTGTGTGCTTGTGAAACCGAGAGGAACTCTGTCATTTGTTTGTTTAGGGCCCACAACAAGCTAAGCGTTGTCCACTTGCGGGCCTCCTGCCAGAGAGCTTCCTTCACTCGCCAGGCTTTATTGTTCTTCAGGCCCTCTCTGCGCAGCGGGAGGATGTTGTCTGTTTCTTGATTCTCTTACCGGTCCTTCTCAACACACACACACACACACACACCCACACACACACACACACACACACACACACACACACACACACACACACACACACACACACACACACACGCACACACACACACACACACACACACACACACACACATACACACCATTAATGTGGGAAAGAATGGGCCCACTCTGGATTAGGCTATTCCCCTGCGTAACACTAGACAAGGCATTCAATATCTCCAGCCCGCTCTGTCCAAACAGTGTCTTGGCACAGGCTGAGGTGAGGGCTGGAAAATCCCAGAGCTGCTGTTGAGTTTTTGGTGTGACCCACTCTTTTATTATAACGACTCTATAAATGCTTACAGACTCTAAACTTGGCAGGTCCCGAGGAAGGATTTCAAGAGAGCCCCCGTTAAACAAACACACACACACATACATTATGTAAGTGCATGTACATACAGCAGAACTTAAAGAGCTGATGATAAAACAAAACACACACAAACTAACTATCTATTCTTTCACTGTGTCCACTTTGCTCATCAGGAGTCAAGCAGTGGCAGCTGGGAAAGAGACAGCTGGGGCTCCTTAGTCTTGCTCCTCTGCCTCCCAACACACACACACACACACACACACACACACACACACACACACACACACATACACACACATACAGGGGGATTGAAAAATGATAGCCAGGCTAGTACTAAGGAATCACATGACACACACACACACAGACACACATAAAAACACAATTTCTCACGCGCCCTGGAAAGAAAACGATCAGTGATGTGGGAGGAAGAAGTGAAAAGAGGGGAGAGATGGAGGAGAACGGGAAACAGTTCAGTGAGTTTATAGGAAGCCGTCGAGCTCGACAGATTCTTTTTGCTACATCTATTGTTTTCTGCGAGCACTGTGAGGCTAATAGAGGCCATCAAAACACACGAGGCCCACAGTGTTTGCAGCCTCTTACCTCATGGCTTGACCAGCCTAGGAAACTCAGAGGAAGACAAATAAAAAGAGAAGTTAAAAAAATATATTTTTTCCATTCAGATCCCCTCCCTTTTCTTCTCCCTACCTCTTACATCTGGAAAATCATCATCTGGCAGCTCACAGTGGAAGCAACCAAATCCAGTTAGATACTGTCTGACTTTTTTTTCTCCCTCTCTCTCCCTCTCTTTCAGCACCTCTGGGTTTCTCTCGTATCTTTTCTCACTCTCAATTCAAAGGTTTAACCTCTTCACATGCTCTCACAGCCCTCCTCCCTTTTCTGTTGGTGTTGTCTCACCTTCTATTCTTTTCTTTCAATATCCCTCCCTGTTTCAGGAATTTTAAGATGCCCCTCTCTTTTCCTCACTGTCTTTCCAAGTACTCAAACTGGTTTGATGAATTTTGTTATTATTTTTATATTTTACAAAGAAAAATTTACTGGGAATGAATTAGAGACGGTATATAAAGATCTACATAGCCAGGTGTGAAATACACCCCTGGGACTGAAGCTAACACTAGCTTACAGGGAACACTGAGTGCTGCATACTCATAACATTAGCTAATTTAGCTAAATTATGCTAACAGCAGATATCGTAATCATGTAAACTTACCAAAATATTGTAACAACAGAGCAATAATTTCCAAATTGACCACCAGCAGTCTTATTCAATGGCCCGAAATGATGACCATTAACCTGGTTTTCCTAAGGAGTTAACGCTTTTTGAATTGGAGCCATTGGTGGCATTGCACACAACTTCCACATTGGCTTCAGCCTCAAGTTGTGGTAGTTGGTGCTTGGAAAGAATAGTTACTTAGACATATTTGAGGTGGAAACAAGTCTGCTTTGCTGAGAAATTGCCTGCTGTGACTGGAAGTGAAGTTGAGAGGTGCTAATGAATCAAACAGTAAAGTTGCTGGCTATAAAAACAGAACAACGAGCTGAAAGACACTAAAACACAGTAGAGCTGAGAGTCATGTGATAATTCATCACTATACGCGACACCTCTCAGATTAACAGAGTTGTATACACCACTTTTTGTTTAAAAATGTAGATTAGTACAGCTTTAAACAATTACTATTATATCAGCAAAAGCTTCATCATGGAATCATTACAGTGAAAAAAGACGAGAAAAAATGAAATCATAAGGTAAAAATGTGAATCAGAACAATTCAAGAACTCTGAGCAGATGAAGCAGAGCCTAAATCTTTACTTTGCTGTGTGGATGGCATCAGTTAGGTGATGACAGTATATTACTACAGTGCTGTAATTGACAGTTAAAGTGGAACTGTCTTATCAAGACAGCAAACATCTAGAAAAAGCTTGAAAAAATGTCTATCTGGATAAGATAGATAGAGGCTAGAAATCCTGAGGCAGAAATCTGACTGGCCATAAATTTGACAATACTCGCCTAAACTTTTTGCATATTGTATAGTTTGTGTCTTGTGATGTACAAAACAAGTACCCTGGTATAATTTCATGGGTTTGAAGTATAACAGCAACCCATTGTGTCCCTTTAACCAACTATGTGCTTGAATTTCTCCAGAACTCTGTGAGATTTACGAGATGAAAGTCTCGTTACAGAAGATTAACTCCAAACAAACTGCTGTTGCTTCACTTTCTGTGCAGTAGAGGATTTTTCCTGGGAATGACCGACCAGAGAATTTAGAAAGACAAAATATGTAACAGCTGGATGGAACGAGTGCATACATGTCACAAATGTGTTTCTGGAAGGACGTACTTAGGGTTGGAGCTTACAACCTTTTTTGTCAAATATTGGGGCCAGAAAGTCCAAATTTGAGTAGTAAATCCAACATTTAGTTCCTCGTGATACACATGGCTGCCAAAATCATGAGAATAATCATTTTCTCAGCGAATACAAACCAAATACATTCCTAACAAGATCATAAATTAATTTTAAGTCCTTTCTTTTCCTCTCCTTTAAAGGCACTTCAGTATAATGATTAGTCATCATAATTACTCATCTCCTTCTTTCCAGCCAATCCGTCTCTCTCAGCTCTCTGTTTTTGTTTGATTTGGCCAATGACGTGCTGTGAAAGCGATCCTCCCCAGTCAAGCCAGTCATGGTTGACCACTTTGACTCTCTAGCAAAGCAAAGCAGAACAGCCACATCTGGCAAACGGTTCTCACATCTGGTTTGTGTATCAGCTCCTTGCACGGCCGTCTACCACAGAGTCTGATAGCATACCTTAGAGACATGAGATGAGATGAGCTACAGACACTCCAGGGAGGCAATGCTAGATGATGGTGAGCAAGTTCATGTTCAGGGGCCAGATATACAGAGCAGGAAATGTCACTCACAGACAAAATGTCGAAGCGAAGGTGAAGCTGTGTGTTCTTTGGGTCAAAGCACTTTCTAGTGTTCTTTGTATTTTAATTTGTTGCTGCTGTGTCACGAAAAACAGCTATAACTTAAAACACTTTGATGATAACAGGATTTAATCTTCTGTAATTCATCACTTAGATTAAGATACAAACTAAACAAAATGTAAAGGCCTTGGTCTTGAAAATGAGATACACAGTGTAGCAATGACAACAAACATGATTGAGACCAGATACATTTTCTTAACATGAGTTTTGTCATTCATTCAATATTTTTTTGTCAATGAATTTGTGGGATACTAATAAAAACGATGTACAGTAATGGTTTGGTCCTCATTTGTGTAGACTAAATAGTTACATGTAATGTAATACCGCCCCCTTGTGTTTAATCTGTATTCTGCACTTAGAGTAACATATCCGATGCCCTCTTAATGGCAATTTATGGGTACAAACAATGTCTACAAATTAAGTTAGAAGCTGTAGTCTAATTTTAAGAAAAATAATACTCACATCTCCAACTTCTTTTTTATTTTTTTTTATTTTGTCTTACTACTTTCATATTAAATCAAAATCTAAATACAAAAGACCAATACACAGCGGTTGTGTTACCTACTGTAAAACATGATACCATACTTCCCAGGCTCATAGCAAGTTAATTTGGACTGAACTGCAGTCTGTATTTGTATGTGTTTAAGTCTACAGAAGCTACTGTATCTGTCATGTGGGTAAGGGTCCTTCAGTAACATTAGTGCTGCTAACATGCTGATGCTTAGCAAGTATAATGTTAAGCAGGTATATTTATCGTGTTCACCATCTTAGTTTGGTGCTAACATTTTCACATTTACACTCAAACTCAAAGTGCTTTTTCCAGGTATTTTTATCACAAACCAAAGTATACTGGATAAATTGGAGGAATTCAATGTCTAATGGTGGCACTAGATGAAGTCAAGGGATCACCACAGTTATTACAATTCCTCCTGTAGGCACTATTTGTACCAGAATGAAAATTATTCTCAAGACTATTCACTCAAAGCCACAAATGTTAATCTCATGATGGCACTAGAGAAAAACTCAGAAGACAAATGCCATTGGGATTCAACATCTGGGAACCATGAATGTTGGTACAAAATGTTGTGCCAATCCATCTTTTGATATATAGATAAGTGAAAAATGTGGTGGTTGTGTTATAGAGGGAAAAGTCAGGGACCACCAAAGTTGTTAGGGTTCATCCACTGGACCCCATAAATGTCCATACCAAATTTTATAACAGTCCATCAAACAGTTTAGATATTGAGTCTGAAGCAAAGTGGTGGACAGACTGACATTACTATCCCTATAGTAGTGGGGATAAAAACATGATACACAAAATGAAAACATGAGTTAGGCCACTTATCTCAATTTCTTTTTATTCCATGCAAAATAATTCCAATAATTATATAAGCAATAAAAATTTTAACAGTTTTTACACCTTTTTTTAAAAGAATTGTAACATAATAAGACTGTTCTGAAATAGTTTGATTTCTTCATAAACTTCCAAACCCACAGCCTTTCTTACCACATTCTGAACCTACTGCTGATCTCATATTAATCACATACTACAGCACACCGTACATTTTGTTCTACAACAGGCACTGGCACAACATTTGAATGCACCATGCGGCCCTGTTGGCAAACAGCAGGGGCAGGGATAACATTTGATTTCTGGAGCTCTCTCATTTTTAATTTGGTATGAAAACAAAATGTATTTGGAGCTGGATAATACAGCAACATAAATTATTCTCCCATTGTTCCCTCATTATTTGGGTAAACTCAATTATTTGAGAGACGGCACAGTGCATCTGTGCAGAACAATTGAATAAAACAAATTCAAAATTGAGCAAAGAAAATAATACTTTTCAAAAGTCTTTGGTTGAGAAGAAGAGTGTTGGGCAACTGTTTGTATTTTTAACCAGTTTGGTAAAACCCTGCTTAGCCACTGGCTGTTTGAGTAAACATAAAATGATTCTGTAGTTTTTGCTGTCACATTCAATGGATAACAATCACAGGTTTATAAGTGGAAATGACCAAATAATGTGAAGGCTGCTGTTGGCTCAAATACAGTCAACTTTATTGTACCACACAGTAAGAGAAAACAAAGTGAAACAAAGTCTTAATTGTTAAAATAAAGGCAAATTATTTTAAAATATGAGAAGTCTTGAGCCACATAATTTTTTCTTTCTGCCTGCCTCAGAAAGGTCAGATGTCAGATCTGGACCTGGAGAGGCATTTGGTAAGATGGTAAAAAGCAATCAACGGTGGATAATTCCCAATCATTCCTATGATTGAACTCCTTGTTGTCTTCACAGATTGCTTGACAGGTAAGCAATTCCTGTTGTACCTTGTGTGACACTCCAAGCAGGTTAAACTAAAACTAACAGGCCTAGGTGGTGATTCACAAGACTTACTAGCTGTTTTGATTACTACTTAAAGTGATGTTAATGATTGTGCAAGATGACAGTTAAGTAAATGACACTTGATTGTGGGGGGGCTCTCATAAAAGTGAGACCAACACAGTGAAACTGTCATCATGCTGTGCCTGTCAAAGATTTCTCTGATGGTTAAGAAAGGCAGGAGGCCAAAATGAGATCATCTCCTTTCTTTCTTTTCCAGTTCAACAATACATGAAAAAAGAAATGGTAACATAATCAAAGACACAGATGCTTTATCTGTGCATTTAAGACCATTGTGGTAAACGTACAAAATAGAATTGTCTATGAATACATCTCTTTACATAACTGGCGATGGACAAGTATTCCCCTCGTGAGGAATATCACCGGTGTGCAGCACCATTTTGAAACATGTTCATTTTGGATATTAAAGTTCAGGGAGGGAAGAAGCTGGGTGGACAGAAACTGAAGAAAATGTAACACATAAGCAGCATATTGGGTAGATGATAGACAAAACGATGGGCAAAACAATGGTCCAATACAGTTTGAGTGAATCTGTTTTTAAGAAATGAAGAACACTCTGTAGGTGTTATTTTGTAACCTAAGCTCTTCCTATTAAGACTATTGATCTATTTGAAAGTTCGAAGAACTAGCTGTGGTTAACTCCACTCATGCTATCAGAGCACATAGATAAAAATCATCCAGTTGTTCCTAGTAGAGGCAAAGAGACTTAGTAGCTCAAGCATTTCTGTAAAGGCCGATCTTATGTATGCTCAAGTATTAACATGGGACACTGCAGTCAACAATCTATCAGGGACACGTGGATGATTTTAGAGTCTATGTGTTCTTGACTTAACCGGTCCTAAGTGACCAAACATTGTGTATTACTTTCCATTATTTGTCAAAAAACTCTATTTTTACAAGAAATATGAGATGATATATGTTGAAAACATATTCTAATTAAATGTTTCCGTAATCTGGAAGATTGAAGGAGCATGTTGGGACTTAAACAGGGCAGAGCTGATGGGTAGGGCTCTTAGGCTGTCTTCTTACAGACATGGATGAAGTAGCACGGGGCTTGGGACTGACCCGCGATGTATGTCTGGAAATCTCCGTAGACGCTGTGCTCCACTTTACCGTTGAATGCCCCTTTCAGCAAACCTTTGAAGCTCTCCAGACAGTGAGGGTAGTAGGACAGACGGAATTTACTGCAGGACACAAATTGAGCACAGACACGTTAGGACTCCTCTCTCCACACGATAAAGGAACTTATTGTTGTGTCTAACATGTCTGGACATGGAGTGTATCGACCTTCGACTGGAAGGGATTTGAGCAAACATCATAGAGAGTCTTCACAGTGAAGCAATAACCCAGACTGTGAGACAAATATTATCAAATGTCACAGCACAAACACTGGAGAACACATTTAAGGAATGAGGCTTAGGCATGCTAATGATGGAGAGTCAGTTATTTGATGATCAGAAAGTAAAGTAGATGTTGCTTTAAATATTTATCATGCAAAACTTAACATTCACAAAGAGATGGTACCTGTCACAAATACGGCATGTCATATTATGGCTTATTATCAAACACTAACTGTGCCTGACATCATACTCTCATAGGATACGATGTTGACTTTGACAGTGGCTGTTATAGGACAGTTAATATTTTCATGAATCTGTCTCCTGATCTTCAGTACTAAGGTAGAGTCTCTCTGTACCTCACGCAAAAAATCAGTCAAATCCAGCAATGCAATGTTAATTTCCTGCCAAACATATTACTGTAGTACGAGTTGAGGCAGGCAAAAAGTAAACTGTAAGGTTGAGCGATATAACAATAAAAAGTCAGCATCAGCCATCAGAGATTTTACTGTATTGTTAAACTATGACAAGCCTGTCGCAAAAAAAGAAGCCCTACTGCCCGAAATGTGAGTCAAAGAAAATCATATCCGTATTGCCCAGTCCTAAAAAGTGGAAGTTACAACACACACTTCTATTTATATTTATTTTATAGTGACATTTTATGTCAGAAGACCTAGTTTGGAGTTATCTTACTTGTTGCACATAAATACAGCTGTCAGAGATTTGGGCTCAACACTAACCTGACTTCAGGAAGATTCTGGAGGGCAGCCTCAGGCACAGTGATGGTGTAGTCCAGTGTGATCATATGAGGTTTACTGTTGACCCACAGCACTGAGGTGGAGATGTCCTGAGTTAGATCGCTCTGAAACACAAAACACATGTTATACAGTACATGTATGCGTAATACTGACTAATATTATACATGCTGGTGAGTATTACACACCAAAGACTATTTCCCGCAACCTTTCATCTCCCCTTCGGTAATTCCAAGAGAGAGCTGAGCCTGATCAGAAGCTATTTAGCAAAACCAGGAAGTTGCTCTAGCTGTTATGGAGTCGGACCATGAGAGCAGACTCTGGGATTACGGAGGTATCTGGAGTGGATTTTGCTCTAGCACGCGACTGTTGACTTAGTATTTACATTTAGGCCCTCCAGCTGGATAGTTCCTACGTTGGCTGGATTAAAGAATATGGAGCTTGTTTGGAAGAAAATAAAGTAAATCAAATATGGCTCAAAGTAGTTGGTACCTGCTGTTATGTCTTTTTCTATTTCATATATATGAGCTTATGCCAAAAGACTAGAAAGTAAATTTCAGGACTGCTTGTTTATCTAAACTTAAGATGTATGGACCCAAAGTTTTGCTGTAACAGAAACATGTTGGTAAAGAGAAGGAAAATGTGTAACTGATTACTTGTTGAGACTTCTTGCTGGTACCATAAAATTGTATTTTACCTGCGATATAGATGCTACTCAATAAGGCAAATATTGAAAATAAACTTTTCTCAGTTCTCCTGTACTCTTTTCTCACCGTTTTCCAAGAACAGTCTTGCAACAGACAATATCATGCATAATTCCCTCTGTTTTGCCTGTGTCTCTTTCACTGCAGATCTTGCAATATCCGGCAGGCTCTGAATAGAGATTTAGGTCTTATACTCAGCTGCTGCTAAGGCTGTGGTAAGTAAACCATTCAAAAAGAGTAGTATCTCTCCAACTCCTCTTCAGAAAGTAATGAAGAGCCAGATAGTACTGAATCTGTTTTAAATTAAAAAATTGTGTGCAGCTCAAGCAGCTTTTTTTGTTCTTAATTGGCGTTTTTCATTTTTTACAAACTTGCAATCTGTTTCACTTTTCAGAAACCAACTGATGGTGAGAAAAAAAGGTTACATTTACAAAAGTTACATGGTTATTGCACAAACTGTTGATTAATAAATTACAAATTTGTATATACGGGTATTAAAGTGGGCCAGAACAATCAATAAGTAAATAAATAATAAATGCTTAATAAAAATGATTGGCAGTTTCATATATAATAAAGTCAAGAGAGTTCATTTGTCTTGGAGAAGGGTCAAGCTCTTATAAAACATCCAAGGTTCAGCTGCTGCCCGTAGACCAGGGGTTGCGCCTCAAATTAAACCCTCGGGTGTAATACCCCATCTGACCACAAAGTGAGAAGCAATAGCAGAGTGGCGCTATCTGCATTTTCGCTCGTTCACTTTACAGGAAGTGAAGACCGCAGAAGCAGTGATTCAACTTTTATAATTTTGCATGAAACTTTAGCTAAAATATGAGATATTCAAGTGTTTTTATGTTTGTGGTGAATGAAAGTCGCCAGACTTTTCTTTGTTCGAGCTGATATTAATCTTCTAGCCTTCAGTAAGTTTGTTCTTGACATTTATTCAGCAGTTTCTCCGCTGTGAAACCGGATGAACGGTAAGAGACAGTCCTGTTTAATAATTTTCTCAGCGTAACGTTATTCGTCATCTCTCCACGCGACAACATTGGTAATACTAACTGGTACTGACAACAACGACCATCAATAATTTACCTAACTGCTCTGTCTCCTAAATTATGACTGACAGTAAACTGTAACATTATCGTCTCTGGTGCAGTCAGATAAACTGATTCAGATAAACAGAGCCAGGCCAGGCTTTGACTGATAAAAAGTAGACAATGTAACTCAGTAACTTAAATAAATCATAATGAAAACACAGTCATATTTTAAGTGCGAGTTATATAAATGACTTGTAAAAATGTGTCTGTTTTTGTTTTTTACACTGAAATGTGTTGTTTTCATGTAATTTCTCCCAAGTTTACACCCTACCCACTACATTCTGGCAGCAGGTTCAGTAAATCCACATTTCTTTAATTCTGCCTTTCTGTCTGAAATCAGAGCAGTCCAGTCCAATCAGCTGCTGAAGAACTGTGGAGCAGCAGCACTGATAGATATGTTTGTGAATGTATTCATGTATTCTGCATCTGTGATTAAATGTTTTCTTAGTAAAAGCAGAATCACAGACAGCTGGATGAGGGAGTTGTGGCGAGAGCAGCATAAATAGCTCAGCCTGCTCATCATCAACTCTGACCCCCAGCAGTGGCCTTCATTCAGGCCTCTAATCCTCCAGGTCTGATGGCTCCAGGATGAGTACAAAACACTGGGTGAGTACATAGTTTCAGTTCAGCATCATGCTTTTCTCACAGCTGATCTGCACTGATGAGAGCCAGTAATCTTTCTGCGTTGTGCATATTTTCTTTACAGTCACCAGAAACCCAGTCTGATCCGAACCGATAAGGTATTCTGTGATCACAGCGAATGGATACATCTATATCTCTGTGACAATTGACCTGATGCTGCTTGTCAAATAAATATGAAGGTTTTTTTTGTTAAGTAATGTTAATTTGGCTTCTCGTTGTGTCCAGTCTGTTAGCAGTATTGACTGTGAAATAGGATTCTCTGAAATGAACAATATAATGACGCTACTACTGACACACCTACAAATCAACAAGGTATCAGCATGGATGTTCATTTCTTTGGCTGGGCCTCCTTTGGACCTCTGGACTCCAGGAAAATAAATGTCAAGAAATGGGTGCTTAAAAGAAGGTCAGTTGATAACATAGCCTGTCCATAAAGAAAACAAGCCCACCAGAGCTCAGAGTACAAATCAATTTGTTATTTTGAGGTGAGTCAATTTCCTCGTTGCACCACTACACCGGATCTTAGGGCTCCCCTCCTGTCAAATCCCACTTTAACCCCTGTGTATCTAAATGAGGTTGAATAGATTACACAATGATCCTCTAAATGTCAAACTTTATATTGTGTAAATGTTCTTAACTCCAAGTTCAATACCTTGTAGTAAATATTTTTGCCTTTTGGTGCTTTCCCGGTCTCCAAAATGTAGTCGTAGTTGCGGTGGTCAATGATGAGGATACCACCTGGTCTCACCATACTGGCAATGTTCTGAAGGGCCAACTTCTGTTCACTCTGGTCCCCTAAGAGCAATACAACATCACCATCATTATCAAAGTTAAGGCTGTAATCAAGAAAAAAGAAAAAAGAAATACAAAGGTGATTGAGACAATTAATTGTTAGAAGAATGTTCTAATACTTTAATCATGTACCTTTAAAATCTGGTAAATGAGCGAATGAGTTGCCCAGGCAGATAACAGCATCAAAGCCATCGCCTGGTTTCTGAATGTCATCTTGTAACATCAGCCAGTTGGCCTCTTCAATTACTGTGAATAAGAAGGAAAGAGACAAATATTAGGAGGATGTCACTTGAGGAACACTGCAGAGATGTGATCTTTACATACCGAAATAAAAAACATTGTGTGTTCAACCATGACCCTTCAATCTGAGCAAAATGAAAAACATCATACCCCACTGGTCGAAAGCTTTTTCTTTTCTTCTGTCCCATCTCGACTTCAGTGCATACTTGAGCATTTTGTCGCTGGCATCCACACTCACCACATTGAAGCCCTCCTCGAGCAACATAATGGAGTCGACTCTATAAAATAAAAACCATATGTTCTGTAAATACAACCCCTGCATAAAATCAGCATACCTAAATAATAATTATAAAACACTCAGCTTAGTACACACCATGAATCATCTTTAAAATGTATACTGCAGCAAAGTAAGCTGAAAATGTTACCAATGGTGAGTTAAGCTACTTTTGATTTTACTTTGTCTTGTGTGCTTCCTTGTGACTGCAGCTGCTTTGTTGAAATGTCCTAATACAATTAAATCCTAAATTCAAAGTACAGATTATTTTGGCATCTGAATTTGACTTTGTTGCATTGTTTAATACACACAGAGCCAGTTTGTTTAACCACACCTGTTTGTTCCTTCTTCCTGGTTTGTACCGGCTGCTGACAATATTCAGACATGACGCTAAGTAAACACATTAACACTCCTATCATCTACTTTTTCAATCATCCTCCGATTATGGAGTTGTGCACTTTGTTAGGATTGACACTGTCGTCATACTAAACAAACCTTTAATGTTTAACAGGTTTAAAGAGAGGGCTGATATTTGATAGCCAGCAGCTCCTCATGCTTAGAAAGCCAAACTGATAGTGGTGATTTGCCTCTTTGCACTTAAGTCTCTTTTTGCTTTCTAAAACCTTCCAGTAATAACTAGGTGTGAATTGATGTTTCACAAAATTCAAGTTAATGTTAGAAAATAAGCACAAGCCACAGAGGGGACAAATTCAGTGGACAATGACCTGACAAAAGGTAACACACAATAATCATTAACAGCAACCGAGTAGCTGAGAATAGAAAATAAACAGCAGAAAATGTTAAAAACAAAAAGCAACACTCTGTTTGCAGTAAGATGACACAAACCAACAGTAAGAAAATAGAATGTGACTACATAATTGTTTCAAAAGTGTTTTACAAGCTGTGGCTTACTTGGAATTACACAGTGTAAACCTCAATGCAAAATAAATCATTCATCTGCAAGTTTTGATTATATTCTAAATTGCAGTTTGTAATCTGTAGGTTCTTGCAGAAGCCGCCACTAAATTTGGTCACAGAACAACTGGAAAGTCTGGCATCACAGGCAGTTAGTGAGCCAAAAATAGTGGGGCCCTTTGTAACCTCATTCCACTACAAGCATGTTTACATTGCCCCAGAAGGCCCTGCTGCTGACACACTACTACTATGGAATGAGGTCAATGTCAGAGTTCAACACGACAACATCCACCCAACCGTTGCTCTGTGAGATATGAAGCTTTACCATGTTTACTTCTAAGATGCGAATGATTGCATTTTGACCTGGAGTGGGGGGAGTTATGATAAACATTAGACGGTTAATATATATCAGCCAAACAGGATTAGGCTGTAATGACAACTTTTAGATAAGATGCGTTTTGTGTGCTAGATGACAGATTAATTTAACCGGCCCAATTTCAGTCATTGATAAACTGTTTTTTAAAGAGAATTCAATTAAAAGCATTAAAAAAATTATATTGGTAATATTACATGTCCTGCATAATTTTCCCCATATGTAAAGACGAGTTGAGGTGAGCTGAGGTAGGCTGAGGGGTTAAAATGTGACGTTGTGTTGTCTGAGTTCAACCGATGGCCTTGCTGCTGTCCCAGAGCACAGATGCATTATCAGCACATGTAAACAGACTGCAAGGAACCAGTCAAAACTCACTGCAGCTACCTGTCACTGATTCACCAGCTAACTGAACTCTGTCTGCTTTTCCACACAAGTCACTTTCAGCAGCCAGCTTCTATTTTTTTTAAATTATATTTTTCAATCTCCACTCAAATGCTCGCTGTGGATCAAAATACATTAAATGTGTGTAAATGCGTGCTGGGCTCCTCTGCAACACTTGCATCTTTTGCTTAGGCAATTATGGGCATTTATGGTTATGAAATCATCTAATAACTTTTAAAGTCACTTTTAGTTATGGCCCCAACCCCCCAGACTGCTGCTGGAGGGAGGAACTGGTAGAGTGGCTGGTGCAACTCTGCACTTTCATTCATTACTTTCAGGCCTAATCCGGATTTTGTCCAGAGTTGAAACGGTCATTGGGTTGAAATTCCGGGAAAGTCAAACTAACCTGATTATCTATTAAGATATGTAACTTGTAATACTTTTCCACACTGAATTATCTAGAGTTTTACAGAACTGAGAACTAATCCATGCAGGTTTAAAATCTCCTGCCAGCTGTTTTCTATTTGTCTGCAGCTCTATCAAGCACAGGAGAGAAGACCACAGCACAGACAGACACTTACACGTGGCAATATGCACATACTGCAAAAATTAGTCTCTGCTATGGAGCTCCATAATTAAAGCATACTGTAGACTATTTTCAGAGTGGTCACACCCATTCACAAACCTGAAGGGTAAGCCCAGTTTTGATCAGCACGTTATACCTCTCACTGTTACACAATGTGCACCATGAAGTGCAGTCTTCAATTCGACATAAACTAAATACACAAATCTGCACACATCTCTACATTACAACTATTCAATAGCTGCCTTATTATACCACATTTGCTATGAACCAAAAATATACAATAGCAGCAATCTTTTTAAAATAATGTGTTCTTGATGTATAGGACTAAAGCCGAATTAGAGATTGGATTGTACTTAGATACGGTATTTATATAACTATTCACCAGGCTTGCTATGTTTGCTGATATACAAGAGTAAATCTTAAATTGGCGTAAATGTTCAAAGAGTTTGGTGAAACCAACCCCTGCGGAGCCTGACATTACCCTGTTCCGCAGGCTACATCCAGCACTTTCCGCACCCCATGCTCTCTCAGCAAAGATACCACCCAGCTCTTGTACTCCAACGTCCTACTCTGCGTGTCTCCGATGTACAGCTGCCAGACTTTCGCTGCTTTGCCGTCGGCATACTGGTCAGGAAGACCCTCGGCGGCCACACCGAGGGAGCGGGTCCTAAACACGCTGTCGACCGACATGATGCTGCTGCTTCAATCTGCGAGAGTATTCAGCTGACTTGAATGTATGAAAACGGTCTACTTATATAACAGAGATTCTTTCTCACATGCTAGCCAACAAATTCGGTTGTTATTATTTATATGAGCAGCGCAAGGGGGACAAACTTTAACCCAATGACACCCCTTTAGACACTAACGCCTACTTTTTGATAGGATGGAGAGAGGAGTGAGGGAGGGAGACTTCCCCGCTTCCGTGTTTACGTCTAGACGTTGTTTGACGTATACCGTTTAACCCTAAGTATTGCCTGGCAGGAACATTTTGGCGTTGCACCACAACGTCAAGTTCCAACAAGTTCATTTCAGATACTTTAGTTCAGGTTTGGGTCAGGGACATTTTTGAGGTTATAGGTCCACCAGTGCTGCGGAAAGAGGCAGAGGTTCAGCCTGAGAGGAAGGTGTTGCTGTGAGGCAGTGCTCAGGGCAAAAACAACTCTTACGCCTGCCATCTGAAAATGTACCCACATATTTCATCATGTGCCATTTCATCATGCACCTTGGAGGAATGACATGATTGACTAAGAAATGATGATTAATACTCATTAATACTAATAATGTTAGTCAAGATGTAATTGTTTACATGCAATTTAACACAACAACTACAACAACAACAATATTAAGTGTTATCTTTAGTGTTACCTTTATTGCACAGCATCAAAGTGAGAACTATAGGCTACATACAGTACATATGAATCAAAATTCTTTTGGCAGAAATTCAACAAAGCCAAAAGAAAAAAAATATAGCAGAGGGTGTCCGCCAATCAAATACAGCCTTTTTTCAGTCTCTGCACCCTCCCAAAAAGTGAACTCCTCCTGTCGTGATTGGCAGATTAAGTCCGCAAACGAACATACAAATGTACTGGAAGAGGTGAGGTTATGTCAGCCACAACCGGTGCCATCCAGGTTAGGGTTGTAGCACCCAGTCTTATCAACTCTACAGTCCTACCCTCTTAGTGACCCACACGCACACTCATTTTCAGGACAACATAAACATACATAGAATAAGGTCACACAGGTTCACAATAACTACTGCTAGTAGTGGTTTAACAGACAATAATAAATCAAAAGAAATGTGTGCAGTTTTCCACCTCCACCCCTTTAGTAGTTTTTAAAACAGGTTATACTGAAAATGCAAAATCATTGATGAGTGGTGTGCAAACATGTGTGAATAAGCAGATTTATAGAAGGCATTGCTACTGTAGACAACTGCCTCGAGATTTTGGGGAAACTGGCAGAATGGTGGTTTCATTTGGTAAATTGACTCAGCCAAGTACTTTATTAATTTTAATTAGTTAATTACTTCATTCATTTTAATTAATAATTTAATTATTTCATTTTAATTGTTTCTATTATTATGTCCCAAATTAGTAATGAATATGTACTGTATTATGAGTGCAGATCAGATGATGCCGTGTCATTTGGGTACCTGTTCTGGTATGGAACTGGGCCAGAATCACTTGACCTCAATGCACTTCACTTGTTGAAGACCAGACTATGGGCAAGAACTTCCCAGAACAAACTAATACAGTAAAGTAAGTATGAGAGTAGCAGTTCAGGCCTGACACATCATCATCAAGGAAGATATGAAATCTTTGCAACATTAAATATGAACATTTTGTTTAAGTTTTGGCCATATATATGCACACCCCAAAAGCACTAAAATTAAAGGATAAGTTCACACCTTTTAAAGTCTATCTTAAAAGAATTGTCAGGTGTCCACATGAACCTTGACACCTTTTTGTTGCTGTAATCAGTCCAACTCTTCACACAGACAATTAAGAGACCTCTTTATAGTGTACTTTCAATGAAGGTGATTGGGGGACAAAATACACAGTCCTCCATCTGTACAAAAATGTATATATTTAAAAGTAAATTTGAGGCTAATATGAAGCTTCAGCTGTCCAATGAGTAAAATCAAGTCAGTGTCTTTCAAAGTTACTTTTTAGTTCGAAATTCCCTCTTTGAACAGCAAAACGTTTTGATTAAAGCACTAAATAGACTTTTTACTTTTTAAAAAAACCTAAGCTAACGGTAGGAGATACATGCTTCACTTAACTAATTTGGATGGCTCACATTATCTTCAGATAATCTTTTAAATTCATTTTTTCTCAAAATGAGGACTGTAAACTTGATTGTCCATCACTTACATGTGAAGGGGATCTTCTAATGTTCAGTGTTAACCAGACGGATGCTTACAGTGAGCAAAACCTGTTTCAATGTTCATTTCTGCATTTGAATACTGTTTTAAAACAGACTTGAAAATTTGCTAACTTACCCTTAGAGCTGAATCACTCACTGAAACGCCCTAAGTAAATGTTTTGAGTCATGCTGGAACTCAACAGTCTTATCTGGTGTGCTTCTTTTCTGGGAGAGGAGCGTAAACATTCATGTAACTGAACAAGATAAAGGCAGCAATCAGTGACGTTCAAAGTTTCCTCCTTAGCTTGGGTTTACGGGTTTTCTGGGTCATCTCACAGTTGATCTGGTTGATGTTTTAACTTGTATAAGATTAACCCCTGTTAGCTCCCTGTTGCCATAAGGTCACATATTATCTTAAGACTTCCAGTACTTCCAGTTTTGGGAGTGAAGGAGTGGCTGCTCTGCTGTATATTACTTGGAATAGTGGAATTTGGTTACTGGTGTTCTGAGGCGCTCTCACTAAAATATGTCTCTAGTAACATCTAGTGGCATCTGTAGGAAACTACAATAACATACACAGAAATAAAGCTTGACTCCTATGCCTGATGATTTTGTCTGTTGCCCCCTGCTGACAAACTTCAGACTACATTCTCAAACCTAAAGACAGGTTCAGGTGAGGTCGTCATACTAAATGCCAGAGTGATGATCAGGTCTGTTCTCTGATGTTTCTCTGTGACCTTGTGGAACCTCAGGAAAAAAACAGGTTTCTTCACAGTTTTCTATGCAAAGAAAAGGTCCATGAAAATGTAAACTGGATAATAAAAAACTTTACTCAATAAATCTACATGGAAACAAAAAGAAATGCAGATGGGATGATTTGGGTGTTTTTCTCTTGCAAATTGTTTGACTGTCCTTCTGCGCATTCAGGATGTCTTGAATTGATCTTTCTTTCATTTTTAAATCACATCATTGAGTCAATCACCAGTATTGCAATGTTCTCCAATTCCAGCAAGACTATCACATTATTTGAAGCATCGACACTGCAGTTTATATTGTATTTTATTGTATTTGTATCATTGGATCAAATTTGTTCAATAAACAAACTTTATGGTACACAACAGGAAGTCTGGGTTGTTTATTCAACAGATAATGCACGTTTTAGAGTTTAGGCAGAAGACTGAACAAAACAATCCCTTTTAAACATGTTATTATCAGTAATACTGAAGCTAAATCTGAAACTGATCCAGAGTGCTGGCTCACTACTCAGCAGAGATACTACTTTGCTGAGACAACTAACCTGCTGCAATCTGCATGACATTTTGAGTCATACTACAGCATGTACAACTTTAGAGGATTTTAATCCCCAGTCAAAGTAGCAACAGGATAATCCAATCCATTTATCATAGTATTAAAGAGTGACTAAAAGGGAAAATTCAGCACAACCTTTGGACTAATTGCACCTTTTTAAAATCCAGTTGTAGAAAAGGAGAATCACATTTTAGAAATATCATGCATTTTTTTTTTTTTTGCTTTCTTTACTTTGTTTTCATGTCACTATGGAGCCTCATATTAAAAAAAAAAAAACATTAACCATATATATACAAAAATGTTGTAATTTTTAACATATAAATGATGCAAAAGGCCTACTTCACAGCAGACTTCATTACTTGTCATTGTGGGGAAAGCGCAGGTGTTAACAAATCAAATGAACTAATAATGTTAAAAATGGCTGAGTTGTATTCAGGTTTCCTGTTAAGACATGAAAGTGTGATAGTAAGCCAGCTGTACAAAACCAGGATCCTGAAACTGAAACAGCTAAATGAAATTCAGCTAGTGTTCACTTTATTTCCACCTGTGCTTTTCCTACTGCGACAAGTTAAATGTCTGTATTTGACTTTGGAAATGTATTGTTTATTATCTTACTGAAGATCCTCCGGTATTGGGATACGCAAAAATTCTCACCAAATAATTATCTACAACATGATTCACTAAGAAGAAGTATGTATATCAATTTTAGGTGCTTCAACACAGGAGTTGATTTCTAGATATAGATTGTTGTGTTGTTAGCTGGGTTTTTCCTCTTTCCTTTAGCAGTTTGTTAAAAAAAACAGCAGATGGCGCTCTAAGAGAGGCAATACAGTATACAGCATGGACTGTTAGGAATCAGTTTATACTTAAATGTCACAGCACCAAAATTACAACAAACATGCTCAAATATGAGTTTCTATATAATGAAGTATCATATACCATTTACATAAAATTTCAGATCAGTAACTTTTGAAAGAAAACTTGTTTGTTTATTGATAGTCTCTTTTCTCTTTGCAAAAAGAAAAAAAACTACTGTGAATATGCTGACTCATTTAAACATTTACAATTTAACACATTTTCACCAATCAATCAATTTCCATTAGTTTCATGTT
Source organism: Scomber scombrus (assembly GCF_963691925.1). Taxonomy (NCBI): domain Eukaryota; kingdom Metazoa; phylum Chordata; class Actinopteri; order Scombriformes; family Scombridae; genus Scomber; species Scomber scombrus. The sequence goes on from NC_084988.1 coordinate 19,843,644, forward strand.
ACATCATAAATGTATTTACAAGCTTAGCATATATATTTGGCTTGTAACAGCTTACTTAGTCCAAGTAACTTCTGATAAATGTAACAGAGAACAAAGTACACAAGTGTCACAAACTGTAAGTACTATACAAGCGATGGAATCAATGTTAATGATGTTTTGGACTGGTTTTAACAGTCAGTGTTTTTCACAGGAGCAGCAGTAGGTGGATTGGAACTTTGCTCTCTGCGCTTCTGACGTTTAACAACATAATACCTTACCGCACATATTAACACTACCACAGCCACAGAAATAAAAATCCATAACCAAATAAAACTGCTTGCAGATGCAGATGAACCCTGCGGACTATTATTTTTAGCAGCTGGCTTCACTAAAGATGTGACAATTGTAGTGTTGACATCAAAACGTTCACCGCCCTCCGCTCTACGACATTTGACTTGATCTTTAAGTATTTGCCCTTCTTTGCAGGAGCAGAGATAGCCTCCAAAATAGTTTTTACAGTGTTGCTCACATTGCTGCATCGAACATTCATCAATGTCCTCACAAAATCGTTCATTCATTATAAAGCCGTCAGGACAGTTGCATACACCGTATCTGTCACATATTGTAGGGCATTTCTCTCTTCCACAGTGCATTTTGCAGTGACTTGGGTCTCTACTGTCTGGGATATATCCTTTGTAACAAGAGCATATATAGCCTCCACTGACATCTGTGCAATCGTGCTCACAAGGAACACTTCCACAGCCTTTAGAGCTCTTGAAAAACTGTGCCTGGCATGCATCTTTGGGGTGTGTTTTGCAAAGAAACCCATCCATTTTCTCTGAGCACAGCCTCTCTGTCCACTTTTGATCATTTGAAAGTGACACACAGTGGGGAGAGCAGACTGTAACATTGTCTTTCCAGGCGTTGAAAGATGGAATAAAGTTCCTGTCCATACCAACAGAGGTCCACTCATAGCCTCTCAGCAGAGCTGAAAGGTTGCTGCAGGCGGTATCTGGTAAACGCAGTCCAATCCAGAAGTTCCCATTCAATTCTTGACCCAAAAAGTCAAGAATGCTCTCATCCTCCTCAGATTGAAAAGTCATTAATTCTCCATTCCTGTCACGACATGTTTTTTCGGCTGTTTTAAAGTCCACACTGTCTTGATTAACAGTTATGCAGTCACTTACAGTACATATAGGTCTGCAAGTGCCAGTCTGCTTCATGCAAATTCCTACCTTAATAGAAAATAAGAAAAACACTGACATCAAAATAGTCAAAGACATTACCTTCATGGGCACAAACAAAGTCAGTTTCAAGCAGGCCATGTTGTCATGCAGTAGATCATCATAAAATGGTGGGTGGCTCATGGAATTTTTAGAGTTCCAGCTACCTACTGCGGAAGGAAAGTTGAAAACAGGAAGGAAATGAGATAAAGTTATAGTACTGTTTTTTTCCACTAATAGCTACTGAGGGCTGAAGATACTCTAATGTACATTAATTTACATCATTGCATCAGATTCACACCGGCATAAACAGATATACAGACTTCATTCAAAAAGTAAAATGTGTTTAATTGTGTTTGTGAACAAATGTATCCCTGTGGCAGTGGTGGAAATTACATTAACACAGTTTTTTTTAATTTTTATAATTCAGTACATTTACTTTAGCACACATCTGAGAAACTTACATTACTTGAGAGTTTTTCAATGTTATGCAACTTTATACTTCAACTCTAAGAAAAACACCTTTTTCTGTGCATATAAACTACTGAGCAGCATATGAAGCGGTTCAAATGAGAACAAGCTTGACTAATTACAATATTTGAGTAAGACACCTACAGAAACCATTTAATACATTTTGTTGCTTATACTTTTTACTTAAGTTTTTGTTTGTAATGTAAATTTGTAATGAAGTTTTAATAGTATATGTGTAGTATTTTTACTGAAGCAAAATATTTGAAGATGTTCACCACTGCCCTGAGGTATGGAAGGAAGTGAACAACCCCTTTTTATGTCATCTGACTGAGGCAGTAAAGATAATGCCTTGAAGCGCCGGGGCGTTGTCTGTCTAACTAGTATGAGAAAATGTGTTTAGATAACAGGGAGAAGTACACGGTAGCCCATAAAGTTGGAATAATTTAGTTTTCAGACACATTCCTCTTTTTATTTTCTATTTATACACATCAGTAATCACCTTTGACCAGGTGCAATGAGATTGATCAATACAATTTTGAGAATATATACACTTTATCTATCAAGAATAAATCACATTTTCACAATCATTTCATGGAAAGAGGTAAAAAATATTTTATTCCAACTTGATGGGCGACCGTGTAAATACATCAGTCATACAATAATAAAATGGCAGAAAAAGAAGTCTGTTTTGACAAGACAAATTACAAAATCAGCTGGCAGACCTTAGAAATATAGATGCTCACTTTTAATGTCTCATCCTAAATTATTTGAGTAGAACTTTTTTTGGATCATTAACTATGTCAGTGAAATACAGACCACCCTCATCACGAGGGGGCTTTGCAAACCCACCACCTGCACATACTGACACGTTACTGCTTAACTTCTTGCACAGCAGAGGCTATTTACCATTTTCTCTTTTTTTTTACCCAATACATTTTTACTCATTATTTATTATGTACTTATACTTATGAGCAACATTAAAGAGGGTGGTGAACAATTAAACTTTCTCTGCTTTGATTTGATATGTAATCATTTGATATCTCTCTTAACCCCAGAGAGAGAGAGAGAGAGAGAGAGGGGGACAGACAGAGAGAGAGCGAGAGAGAGAGAGAGAGAGAGAGAGAGAGAGAGAGAGAGAGAGAGAGAGAGAGAGAGAGAGAGAGAGAGAGAGAGAGAGAGAGAGAAACATAAATTACATAAATACATATTAATCAACATATAATCCGAGTTCACAGTCTTCTCCATCACTATCAGGTCATAGGTCGTCAGTCAAGATAGACTCATACAGTTTCTCTAAACGTGGATCCAATCCAGAGGACACCCAACAGTAGCCATCTGTAGTGGTATTTTTCTTGGCTTCTTTTTTGGAGCGACTACATCGACAAATTGCAATTGCCACAGTCACTGCGAGCAGAAACAGCAACGGAATGACCGAACCGAGGACGCAGATTATCACCCTTGTATTGACTGTCTTGGCAGGACTAGTAGTTAAGGATGCGTTGCTCTGATGATCACCATGCGTAACGTTCACCAACTCTGGAAGTGGTGTGTCAGTATGAGGGGACTGGTGCTGGAGCTCTATTGTTGTTCTGATTAAAGACTCTGTGAAGTTTTCTTGTGTTTCCTCATCAGCATTTGATGAAGACACTATCACATCTGGATTGCAATTCTTTCCATTGGTATCCAGGTGAAAGCCAAGTGGGCAGGTGCACAAAAAGCTGCCAACGGTATTGATGCATTTGAAGTGACAGTCACTATTGATGCATTCATTTGTGTCTACACATGAGTGGCCATCCTGAGATAAAGTAAAGCCCTCTTTGCAATAACAGGAGAAAGAGCCAACACTGTTTAAGCAGCTGTGCTGGCATCTTGAATGCATGCACTCATCCACATCAATGCACTTACCGTCGATCATTTTATAGCCGTCACTACACTCACACTTGTAACTGCCGTGTGTATTCACGCAAAAATTATCCAGACAAATCTGCGATTGGCATTCATCAATGTCAGAGCAGTTACGCTGGTTTGCATTCAGTTTGAACCCATCTGGGCACTTGCAGGAATAGCCTGACTCTCCCATTACACACTGATGCTCACAGGTGTTAATGCCACACAAGTTTCTTATCCTGCAAGAAACTCCATCATTGTCCAGGTCGTAACCATTTTTGCAGGAGCATCGAACCCTGTCTGCGTCCATGTGGCACAAATGTTCACATCCACCATTGTTGATCACACAATTTTGCTTTCCTGTTTTGCAAAACGGACCAGGGGTAGTCCAATGATCAACACCTGTGCACACAGAGTAAGGAGTCAGCTGCTTGCCATTACACGAAATATCAGCATATGTTCCAAGAGGAAACAATGTCATTTCACTTCTTTGTGGCTCTTGTGAGAAAGGCGCTATGTAGGTTATTTTTCCAGGCCCCAGCAAAGCCAATGGTTTGCACATTCCTTGGAAATAAAACTTACATGCATAAGAAACAGGGCCTCTGCAATTTCCATCAGTCCATTTTAGTTGGTTCTGACCTGAAGTGTAAGTAATCTTTACACATTTCTCAATGCATGTGTCCACTGGCTCCCTTTCCCAGTTGGAGTAGTGAGAATCTTTTTCCCCTGATACCCACTTAAAACCCCTGAGGGTCTCATGAGCTAACACACAGTCTCCACTCTGCAGTTTTAATCCAATCCAAAATTTGAAGCCCTGACGTCTTTGGATCTGTGAAAGAAGCGACCGCAGTACATCCTCTTCTTCCCTGCCTCTGACAGTCATCAGATTACCTCCATTGTCGACACAGTTTTGATGGGCCTTCTCAAAGTTCACCTTGTCCATATGTAGAGTGAAGCAGGCCTTTGAAGTGCACAGCGTTTCATGTTCAGCTCCAGATAATCCCATAAAGCTGTTGATAAGCAGCAGTAGAAAACTCAACAGCATTATTGCCATGGAGAGCAACAATTTAGCTGATATCCAGAGGGGCCCTGGGAGTTTTTGAGTAAAATGTGACCAATATGTGGCCAAAAAACAAGTGGTGTGGGTCTGAAACTAACATTCATGCTCCTGTATCCTGTTTGGGACACAAACTAAAGACGGAAGTAATGTTTTGCAGCAGTTATGGATTCTTTTTTTCTCCCCCACTGACCAGTTCCGTTTGGAGACACAAAACAATGGCAGGCTGAAAATTGTTTTGACTGCTTCTCCAGATGTCTCCGGCACCAGGCATTTAAGCTGACTCCCTGAATTGTAGTGAGTTACAATACAAGCACATACAGGGGTCAGAGTCCCAGGGAGCCTTTGACACAACAAGTGGAGACTGTGGATAAATACACAATAGCTGTAGCTGGGAATGAATCTGTGACCTTTTCCACCATGCTGTACCTCCCAAAGTACAGTCTACCTACACTTTATTATAATGGTAGTAGTGCTAACATCATCATCATCCACTGTAATGAATTGTTTATTACCTAATCTGCTATATCATGCATATCATATTTTTATTTTTTATTTCTTCTCTTTTTCATATATCTTTCTCCCCTAACGAAATACACATTATGAGGAACACAAAACAACAACCCCCCCCCCCAAAAAAAAAAAAAAAAAAAGGACAGTACTATAAGCATTTAAGTAGTGTTCCACCTTCCTCCTTACATTCAGGGATGGTTTCATGTAAAATATGTGGATTAATATAGGCTCTTTTTAACATTTTGCACTGTAAAGACATGAGCCTGAATACAGTAGTTAAAACCTGAGACTGTAAACAAATATGTCTCCACAATGCCTGTATTATTTCTTCGGCAATATCATTACTCCAAACCGATCTGCTACTTTCAGATTTATCATGGGAGTCATCTGATGTGCTCTTAAAGGTTTTGTCCTTTAGACGGACTAATTCATCTGTTCTCTTCTATAGCTATGGACAGCGATGCAAACTGAACAAAAGAAATAAGTAACATGGTTGTTCATATTGCTGTGTGGATTTGGACAACCCTTGTCTATCAAGTTTGTGTTTAAGTTACTGAATGCCAAGGACATTCATGTGAATCCAGACATTTCCTGTGTTTGTTTAAATACAGAAAGTGCCCCAACTACAATCACAGGAAGTCAAGTAAGGCACCCCTCCACCCAATGAGGTCACATAGGTAATTAAAGAAAAGTCAGCCTCAAAGATCTCTCCATAGACAGATTTGTCCTTTTCTATCCAACATGGTGTTGCTATCAAATTCAAATCTTGCATGTCCACAGTTTTATTTTTCAGGAATTTCCAGACCACCAAACATTTTGAGTGTGTTAAGTAAGTTTAGAAAGAATTATGAACTATGTGATCCTTTGAAGTCAAATCATTCAAATCCTATATTACAGCCTAAATGGTGTCATGTCATAAAGAAGTAGTAATGAAAAAGCAGGACATCAGTTCTGGCTAGAAACAGAAACACAATTTAAGACTCACATAATGGCATTCACTTGTGCTCAGTTCACAGTTTACAGTTCATACACATATCCTACTACTATAATTGGAGAGCAGAATGTTTGTCCGTCCGTCCGCCTGTGCGTTCACCTTTCCCCAACCCCCTCCATCCCCTCCCAGGTTTAGGGAGCCAGCCATTGCATATGACATTTTTTCCGCACCGTGACATGAATTCACGCATTATGTTCCTCTTTGTCTCAGGGTTAAGATCCTTTTTGTTCCACACACACACACACACACACACACACACACACACACACACACACACACACACACACACACACACACACACACACACACACACACTCACACACACACACAAACACACACACACACACACACACACACACACACACACACACACACACACACACACACACTCTTCTGGGGGTTGTAGCGCCTTACTAGCAGTTTTACACCAATATGCCTTTGTGCAGATAAATGTGAGAGGATGACACCTGAAAACATATTTTTGGTAGTTGGATAGTGCTGGAAGTAAAATCTTCTTCTTCTTCTTCTACGAGAGGCTGCATTCGTGTTGGTTACCACTAAACAGCCAAGCTGCAAAGTAAACAATCACTATATCTATAAAGTATATATATCGAAAATCAACACATTTCCTTTTCAACTGTCTATTAGATTAGAGTGGGATGTAAGGTCTCAACTGAGGTTAAGGTGAAGTTTAGGTTTATAAACTTCTTCAGCAGAGAGCCAGCAACACAGGTCACCATTTCTGACAGTCACAGATTTTGGTGTAACACCGGTTAAAACAAGGGAAAATATATTTTTTCAGACAATACTTGCATAAAATATTCAATTTTTCTGAGGTAATGAGCATTCACATTTCCCTCTATCATTACCCATCCTTACCAAGATATAGAAATTATTACTTAGATTTTTGTTTTTAACATATGACGTGATTATGTAAAGCCTAACCTTTTCATGCATTGGGTCCACTATATTACAATTTAGTCTGTTTATCATATCCTATATAAACATTTTTCAGAAATCCCATTATCAATATATATTGACTTTGTTAACCAGTGGTGTGTCATCATGCATTATCTCATTTAAAAAAACTGTCTTGACTTTTCAGCAGTGCGCTGTGAGGACAATAGACACAGAATGAGACACCAGAGGTCATTGGAGCCGCCTGAGGCTACAGGTACTCATACCTTCTGATTAACCCTTTCATTCCTATATATGCATATATTTCAATTAATGTACAAATAAACATAAACATACTGCTGCTTCACTTTATTACCTACCTGCTAGCATTACCATGCTAATAAAATACCTACCTATCTAACTAATTCATCCCACAGCAACTCAATTATGTGGATCTAATTTCAAACAACTATCTGACGCAACTACACTCATGGATTATAATTTACTCAACAGCATAAAAAACGCATTTGAAATATTTACTTTTCAGCTGAGCGCCATGAGAACCATCGCCACCGAAAGAGACTGAAGAAGACATTGGAGCCACCTCAGGTTACAGGTACTCATACTTTCCAATGAACCCTTTAAGACATTTGCCAGTGACCAACATTTCAGACAACATTCTGACTTTTAAGGTCAACGATGAATGGCAGCTCAGCAGCGGAAAACAACAGACAAAACCAGAAAGAGGAATCAAAACTTCATAAGAGCATGGACAGCTCCACACCGAGTCACACATGCAGTTCCATTTGATACACCTCACATGGATTTAGTCTGCATTTCCTGCACTACTATTATGTTCCCTTGGGAGACAAGTCGCATGTATTATATAAATTCTATATAAAGATGTACATATCTTTTTTAGCTTTTCTTTCTTTTACTCATTTTTCATTCAGCCCGCCCCCCTGGCCCCTTTTAGCAAGTATATATAAATAAAAGAAAAGAAAACCAATTACACATTTGCAGCTCTGTTATTAGATGTGGGTTAAGACTTAAACAATCTTCATCTTAAATGCATTTCGTCTTGTAAAGTTATAGGTAAAACATACTTCATGACAATACAAACAAGTAAGCTACACAGCCAAGCAAGGCTATGTTCAAATGAATTAACAACTTCCATTTTCTGTTATAGGACTAACTTGCTTTTACACTACTATACAAGATTGCTGCTCATTTATTTTACTTTTGCACTATATCTAGTATGTAGCCAATTCAGCTGGAAACATTAAAAAGTAATCAGGAGATGGTGTTTTTAACCAACACAAGGAGCCAACGTTAACTTAATTAGCTAATCTAGCTGATAAAATCTGCTAGTGACAGTTGTCATTCAAAATTCACAATTGCTGACTAGAAATGAAAAGACTGCTTTTGTCAATCCCCGTCTGAAATCAAGGACCCATTGTTTCAAAAGATGCTTGACAGGTGTTGCCATTGTTGCTACTGCGGTGCTTAGTAAACCTGTTCTAGCATTAGTAAAGATATAATTAATATTTTAAAGACCTTACACTCCCATTATACACCTACGCAGGTGTTTCCAGTTATGTTGCTTGATGACACCTCTGTGTGCTTGACTGACAGCTCCCACATTCTTCACTCTCCTGTAAGTTTTGTTACACCAGTGAAGGCGGGCCAACTTGCCCTTTTTATTAGTACATGAGCTAACACACCTTCAACATGAGCAGAGGTTTAATCTGCCAGAGTAGCTGAAAAAGACCTTTGAAGATACCTTTGAAGTATCAGCTATTATGTAACAATGTGTTGATATAAATTAAGATAATACATTTTTCAAAATGTATTGATAAAATGATGATGTAAAAATGTCTTTACATTTAAGCTATAGTATGATGCAATCTGTTCATTATGAAAGAAATTATGGCAACACATGAGTAAAACAAGTCCAAAAAAAAGTTAGAAACACAAAAATCCTTATTTTTCTTCTATATTTCAACCTCCTCATTATTTTCCTCTTCCTTTGTAGATTGTTCTTCAGATATGTTGATGTTGGGTCTATCGTTCAGATAAAGAAGTATGGGAAAAATTGTATATCAACAGTTATGAAACGCATAAGTTAAATATTAGATACGTTAATGTTGGATTGGCTTCATAAAGTAAATGTACCATACAAGTGTATATCAGCAGATAGCTATGTGTTAAAGTAGTCTAAATGTGTTGTTTTGTAGTACATTATCCAGACAACATTTCCTGTATTTGTTCAAATGCAGGACATGCCCCTTGAATTGCAGGAAATAGCAACAACACTCTGGCTCCCTGAGCTCACATATAAGCACTGACTGTAAACACTGGCCACTGGCCATTAAACTCATTACTCACTAGCACAATTTAAGTACATATCAGTCCTGTATCCTTCAGTGTTAACTCTTATTTGTTTCATTGTTTAAAGATTTTCACTACAATATTTAACATTGAAACAAATTCTCTTTTCATATCTATTTCTTCATAGAGCAACAGAACTTTGCTGATTCTTTCTTGTGTGTAACCCATATCACTTAATTTTCATAACCAATCAATCAATGTAAGTAATAATAATAATAATAATAATAATAATAATAATAATAATAATAATAATAATAATAATAATAATAATAATAATAATAATAATAATAATAGTTGTTTGCTGTTTGATTTGGGTGTTAATTATAGACATGAAGGCTCCTTCTGTATTGTTTGGCAGCCAACGATCTTGATCCTTTACTGCCCTCTGCTGGTGTTAGTGATGTTGATTTGTGATTCTCCCCCTTTGTGGATTACTATCATTTATAATAAATTACATGGAGCACAGACTGGCATACAATGTTCTGCTCACAACAACAACAACAACAACAACAACAACAACAACAACAACAACAACAACAACAACAACAGCAGCAACAGCAAATAGCTACTGCTAAATGAGAAAAGTGTAGCAGTGTACCTATTAAGTACATAAAGGCTTACATCATACTGAATAGGGGAATGCAAATCTGTAATGCAACTTTGTGCTTTACTTGCTTAGTTTTCCTCAATTCCTGAATGCCTTTTGGATCATGATTTTTACATTATTTGAACCCATAGATAGTTAACAATTCAGCCAAGATAGCCTGATATTGTTCTTTGAAATACTTCAGACTACACCAATACATCAAAGTTTGTCTGAAGATATTCATTTGTTTCTGACTCTGTGGGAAAGTGGGAAACATTTCCCAAAACTCTGAACTATGTGCTAAACCAAATCTCACACACACAAACATCCATTCACCTCACCTGAAACAGTTTGGAGCCCCACTGTGGAGGCCTGCCTCCCACTTTGAAAACCTCTGGTATTAAATATAGCAGAGTTACTGTCTTTAAACTACTTCAAACATATTCTTTGCATGTCTTTTCCTGTCACTTAATGGTCAATGTTTACAAATGTATCAACCCACCAAATTTATCAGTCAAGCTCTATAAAAATGAAATGAAAATCCAGTCCATGCCAGAGAAGAAGTGATAACATGATCATTTTGCAGGTTTAGTTTGTATACAGAAAACATGTAATGGACATTTCTCTTCAAACGTGGTTTCTTGCCCTTACCTGTTTCATGAAGGGTACCTCCGTCATCTTAAACCACCTGCTGCAAGCTGCCTTTGCTTCAGGCATCTTTGTCAAGTGTACTTTTGTGTGATTATAGTACTGAGGCACATTCCTGTCATTCACAGCATCAAAACTTCACTGACAGACACAGATAATGCACACCGAAACACCTCCACCTAAACCAAAGCAGCCAAAAATGATTCATCATTATGGGTTATGTTCTCAGAATATTCTGACATTTTATTGTTTAAGTCTGGGGAGGATTAAAGGTATTTAAAACATTTATTTGCTTACATATCTATGCAAACATCACCAGAGCTGCTGTTTCTTCAATAAGACAAACAGTCATCCTCTTTGAAGTTTGTGTTATGCTTTTAGCCAATCTGCCCAGAAGGCTCTAGGATTGTTTGTTGTACGGACTATGCACCACTTCGGTCCAGACTGAATGTCTACTGAACAGTTCATTGTCATGATCAACAGTGGATGAATTCTAATGACTTTGGAGAACCCTTGACTTTTATTCTAGCACCACATGGTTGACATTTGTAGTTTTTAGTGTAATATTTCAACAACTATTGAACAGATTGCCATTCATTCATGTCCCACACATGAAGAATTGTAATCACTATGGTGAGTTCTTGACTTTTCATCTAGTACTATCATCAGAGGAAAATTTCAGTTTTTCAATTGAAAATTTGATGAGTACAAACCTGCAAAACTCACATTTCCATTAGCCACGGCTGTACTTTGTATTACAATAAAAAATGCGCACTAAAATGCAAAGCAAAAAAAAAAGTTTGACAACAGCATGTTCGCAAAGTCAATGTAAGCATTTTTGCATGCTAACATAAGCATTCAGAAGAAGAAGAAGAAAATGTATTTATATAGTGCTTTTCACAGACAAGAGTCACAAAGTGCTTTACAGGAAGAAACAGAAGATGTAGTGACCAAATATTCAAAGATTAAAACAAGGACATAATGAACAATACAATACAATAAGAAAACACAACAAGTGCCTAAGACACAGATGATGAATGGAATTACCCAAATGTCTGTCTAAACAAGTTGGGCTGTTTTTTTCTCCTACAAGTATCTGGTGCCAGAGAAACTTGATAGTGAAGACAACATTGTGGAAGAATTTCAGTCTTCTTTATTACACCTCCATTGCAAACTCATTGTTCTCTATGGGTGAATGAACGTATATACTGTGACTATGTGGCAGTAGTCTCCTATTCAGTATTTTAGTATAAGCACGTACAAGAAAATAACTGAACATTATCAAATATTAATTTCCTTATATTCTCGTAAGGGCTGACACTAATATATCTGGTTGTAAACTATTATTTTATGAAATGTGACCTTTGATCACATGACCTTTGGAAAACACCACTTCATGTCTGCTGATTACAGCTGATAACTACGCGATGTGTAAAACATAACATGTTTTTGGTAAACTTAACATCAGCAAATAATTATTTTGTAACCAAGAAAAAAGAAAACAGTCGAAATAATGAAATACATAACAGGCCCATGATCTGTACAACTCTTTGTAATGATGCCCTCTGCAACTACAATAGATTAGTATGTGAAAGAAGATATTGGATATTGGGGGGGGGGGGGGGGGGGGGGGGGGGGGGGGTTGGTTGGTGCTGGCCCTGACTGAAACACCACCGCACACTGCTGGCATTAAGTGATCACACAGTCCAATGCAGCTCTTCTCCAACCATCACAACTTATTTCAGTCAAGGCAAGCCCATACAGCTCTCCCTGATTTGCATACAGTAGGGTGTCAAAATGAACGTGCATGTTCATGTGCATTTTGCATACACTGCACATGAACAAACATGATTAACCCTCGAATTCCTCTGAAAAATATCCTTTTATTTGTCAGCCCCCCCCCCCTGACAGAATGCCCCAAAGAGGTAACATAAGATTGAAAGATAATCCCAGTTACATAATGCCATGAAGACAGAAGAAAAGGAGTCATTTTCCTTTAGTATGTGAGATTAACATTTAGAAAGACTTTCAACTCGTGTTTTTGTCTGTGGTCTTGCAATTTTTATTTGCAAGGCTATTATAAGAAAAATACTGTATATTCACCTCAAACGTAGTGAGTAAAAGTTTAAATGGATTTAAATGGGCGGATTTAGTTCTCAAGGCTTTCACAGTTGGGAGCGTCTTTTCAGGCTTTGAGGCCATCTTCCTCCGGTTTCTGGCCTTTGTCACAACCACCCTCAACAGGTATATGTTATCGCAGAAAATCTCACTTAATAATAAGCCCCCGACCCACCACAGACCTTTCCATAATCCTCCCAGGGGCCAAGTTCAAGTATCAGCTTGCAGTGTCCCGTCCATTTATTGCACATGTCTCATGAGACACACAGGCCCATACAGCCCAAGAAAAAACGTATAATACTTATAATAGATTTCTATGCAGCAGAAAGGAAAAGATAGATAAATATAGAACTTATGGAATAAAGTCATTTCTCATGTGGTGGAAAGGGAATTATTGTACTTTTTACTTTACAGATTAAGATTGGCCATTTAAAAGTTTTTGGATTGTAACCTCTTACAAAATAGCAATAGCTACAGTAGTTGGGGCCCTATGACACATTTAGGATGTCTATGTCTACAGTTCCACCAAAGAGACATTCATAGCAGAGCTCCGTTTTTTCAAGCATATACAATATAGCTGTAAAATGCTTTTTATGTATTGTTGCAACAGTAGTAACAATCTAATTTTGTAATATATATCACTCACAGGGGCCATTCTTTCTGTAGAATTAATACATTTACTCTTGCTGATTTTGCTGATACTTCAGTACTTTTACTTAAAAGCGAACTTCACTGATTTAATATTGCATCTTCTCAACACTGTCAGACACACAATGGGGGAAAAAAGGGTCAGAATCTTATCTCATGCATTCTTGTTGCTTGTCAAAACATGCTTTTTTTACCCACAGCGCATAGCAACAGCCAACAGTTCTGTCAGAGATTCAGGTTTGTAGAGGATAGATGTGGGTTTTGGGGACTTTTACCGTAACTATGTCATTTTAGTTGTCTTAACTTAAAGATCTTACTTTAAAATAAGATAATAATAATTTGTGTTTTTCCTAAAAACAAACCCAAAACAGTTACATTATACAGCGGAAATGAGTACGGTGAGAAGTGCACAGTGCCCACAGTGAAGTGTGACAGTGGTAAAGGTCTTGTATGGGGATGAATGCTGAAGGTGTGAGGGAACCATACTTCATTGATGGAATCATGAATTCACAGATTTACTGCAAAATCTTGAAAAAGAAGCTCCCCTCTTTCCACACCCTGGGTCATCAGGCACTTTTTCAGCATGACAATGACCATAAACATTTTTCAAAATCCTCCAGTGGCCATGTATGTCACCTGACCCCACCCTATTGAGCACCTTGGAATTTTGAAGAAACAAGTTGAGCAGCACTCTCCATCAACATCAGGGCACTCAAAAAGGTCATCCTTGAGTAGTACAACAGGACAGATGGGATAGTACATCACAAACTTGTACAATGGAGGCCAAAATTGGTTAGTGTTTCAGTCGTGTCAATTTTGTCATCTTCCTTTGAATTACAACGGTGATTATTTCGAGAAGAAGATATTTCTTTATGTTCAGAAGTGGTATACTCATTTATGCTCATTTTTCCACATCACATTTCAAAAAGTTGAATATTGAACCAGAATTGGCTTCATAACAACTTGTGATGTCACAAATCATGCTTATAGGCCCAACCCTTGAAAGCAGATTTTCCACTTTCAGCAGATGACTGTGAAAACAGCCTTCTAGTGTCAACGTTTTTAACTTTCTCATATATTATTTTTGCACAGTGAGGCACAAACATTCAATGGTAGAAACAGGGGGGAAAAACACATTTTGACTCAAGGGGGACTTTAACCATTATTAGTTGCTTTTGGCCATATTTGTTGCAAGGTGAATGATCACTTTTTAAACTAGCTCAGCTTTAAGTATCTTTGCATAACATGTCAAGAAGTATACGGTTGGCTTGAGACTGAGTGAAAACGTAGGGACATGTCAAGCTATTATTTTTTCCAATTAGCATGCATTGATTTCAGTTAATGCTTTTAAATCAACCATTAATAATTAGCTGTTGCTGTGTAGCTACTTCACAGATATTTGTAATATTTGCTTTAGTAAGGGCATGTCCAAACTATTCAATAAAGAGCTGTGTACCTGCAGGTTTTTGTTCCAGCTAATCAAAAGCACATGAACCGTCCAATAAACTGTCTGAAGACTGAGATCAGTTGATTAGATTAATCAAGCCAGGTGTGCTACTGCTTGGTTGGAATGAAAACCTGTGGAATAGTTTGAACACCTCTGCTTTAGTAGGAAGTACAGGGTAATTGCCAGCTCATTAGTGGGCTGGGCCTGAATGTTCAGGTGCGTTCAGATAAAAAAACACTAATTAGTTTCTTCAGAACGCCTTTAAACAATAAATTTTATTGTTGTCTGTTGTTTGCCAAATATACTGACTGTGTTAATTCATGGTGAACACAATGAACAAGTATTATATTTGAAGAGTTTTGTCTGTTGTAATAGAGTAAATGCATGTAGGTGAAGTATGAAATGTTGAATGGTATAATCAGTTTAATGTCAAGCACACACATTTTAAACAAACATCAAGCTGTTTAATAGAAGGACAAGATGCAGAGGAGAGTGCGCCTTGATAGCTTGTGTTTGATTATAATAAATAAGTGAAGAACTTTGGCCAAAGCAAATGTGATTTTCAAGATAGAAAGATAATTTGGACTCAAACAGAAGCCTATGAACATGAGAAGTTTCTCAGTGAGACAGTTATTTTCACAATAAATTGTGAGAAATAATTTTTGATGAGAATTTGTCTAGCAGAGAGAATTTTTTTTGTCTTGATGTTGTGGATGATATTTTAAAATAGAATGGCAGCCAGCCCCAGAATCTTTTCTTTTTAATGTTCCCCTTTGTTTCTGTGTACTCCCTGCAAAATCTCATACTTTCATACTCATACCTACCATTTACATAATTTCGCCAAAAACATGTCCCATATTGGGCCTCCTGAGACCAAGCAGCTCAGTGTTGAGGGTGTTCATTATCAACTTGTGATGGTCCAAGACGCGATCAAGGTAGCAGAGCTATCCTGAGGGCCATACCGGCTCATAATGCTTAAGAATTGGAGACATACCAAGCTATTATATCAATCACCTGTAATGGCAAACCATCATTTTAGTTCATTCTTATGACCATAGAGAGTAGTTCCAAGGAAAAATATTTTTGTTACTATGAAATGGTGTAGTACCCATATTGCACCAGGTAATTCCAAGCAATCCAAGAAAGAGGAGGATGTGGACTTATTTGGAGTGGTGAGTGATGCTGCATCACTTTTTTTATTGGGCAGGGTCTGCCTTGACATGAAAGATCTAGGAGGTTGCCAATACAAGTTGAATGACTATAGGCTGTTGTAATGCTGAGAGAAAGCTCTCCATAGTGAGACACCTGACTCTTGTTATTGAGGTGAACAGGGATCATGGGGATTTGTAAACTCAAGTTTTTGCCTTTGTTATTTTATTAACTGCTGTTTTTGCAACTCAACCCTTTAATTCCCCTGTAATATACATGACTGCACATGTCAAATATTTGTTTATAATTGAGAATATCTGTGTTGACCAGTCATTTCAAAGGAACTGCCAGTGCTCATTTCTTGGAAAATAAACAACCTTGTCAAGTTTTTCATTATGGCTTAACCACACCGTAAATCAACATTCAGTTGTTGTCTGACTTTTTTCTTCCTTATTATGGCATGACAAAAAACAGAGGACACAACATTAAGCAGTGAAATTAATTAAATTCATGTAGGGCAAGTTTGGATGTTGAATGGTATTATTACTTTTAATATGTTATGTGCACACATTTTAAACAAACATCACATTATTAATAAAAAGACAAGATGCAGAAAATAGTGTGCTTTGATAGTGAATGTTTGATTATAATAAATAAAGAAAAGAAAGAGGTAAAATCACAAAGAGTGCTACAATGACTTCTCCACAAAGGTTGATTTTAAGTTCATCTTAATTATGTGTTGTCGTTGTGGTTTTAAAATACAGCCTGATTCCCATTGGACAGTTCATTTTTGGTCGGTTTAAAATGAATAATTATTTGGTAATTAACTATTGAAAGGTGGTTTTCTTTTTTCTCATTGACCCGAAAAGCTATTCAATCTTAATATTCAATTATTTTTAACAGGTGTCTAATTTTAAAGTTTTACACTCAGGTAATGGTCATGTTGTGTATGTCTTACTGCTTTCAGTTTTGTTTTATGGTGCCTGACACACACAATATTATGGATATACTGGTAGTCAAAGGGGACAGCTGCTGGCTTTATATTTTTCATATTGGTTAATTATTGGAAATGTGGATACTCAAAGGTACAAAGGTTCTTGAAAAAAAACTAGCAGCCAACAGCTTGAGTTTACCTTAGGTTTACAGGGTGCCCAGTCAGATGACAGTGCCTTTACACTGCAAGCTGCCACCACTATGGTTCCGATCATTTTATGTCTTTATTGATCACTAACCATGGTAGCACATTGAGATATGAGCATATAATATAACCTTGATAAACAAATATAAAGCCCGTAAAAACTTGATTCAGGCCATAAATATGGAGTGATAGACCATCACAGGTTGCAGGGTCCTCCCATTGAAAGTAAAACACCCACATGCGCTCTGCCTGCCATACAGTAACCTGCAGGTGATCATAGGCTGAGGTAGTTCAAAGCTATTCTATTTAAGAAAGACAAGTACATCCTACCTGCCCCTGGAAGCCTCAGGCATTCACAAACAAAATATAAGCGTGGAAGCTTCTCTGTTTTCACCTGCTGATCCACCCACACTCCTTTATTACACACATTGTCTCTCGAGCTGATAAGGTAAGATTTCCAAAACTCATCATCATTTAAAGTAACTTATTCAGATTTCTTAATTTATGTACTTGCTGCATGTTGTTTTAGAGCCAGTGCAATACTGCCTCAGGAAACCATTCAGCACGTTAACAAGCTTTAGTTTACACTTTGACAGACTTTAGTAGTCTTTAGACTTTGTTCACTTTAAACTGCATATTGTTGTGTGTTTTTGATTTACTGATATATTATTCCTTTTACTAATGCTAATAATATGTTTTTATATTAGAGGAATAGTATTTGTTTTCTAATGGACTACAGTAGTTTTGGCATGTTATAAACATTTGACACAAATCATTAAGTTTGACTACAGACAGGTGACAAATATAAGGAGAACGCTCAATAAAAGTGGAGAAATACAGGTGCTTTCATTCAAGGGTCACTGAATGATATGATGAGTGTGAAATAAATGTGAATCATTTATGCTAAAAGTGACATGTTTGTACTTAGTGAAGTGTCAAAAATAAGTGTAGAAGTAAAAGATGAGAGTTAAAAACCCCTTCAACTCCACCTCACATCACTGCAGCACAAATCTTTTTTTCTCTTAAGTGATGGTACACCATAGAATTAATTTTGAGTGACACAATGTCTTTAATTCAAAACAGTGAAGTTTCAGCCTGTTATTTGCAATTAATTTGAAGACCCTACTTTTCACTTTTTAAATCATTTATATGGGGCGCCAAATGCAAGAAATTTTATTTTTTTTTTATTTTATTGTCTGCAGTTGTCAATGTAATATTTCATCTGCAGCAGCAGGATTTCTTTCCTGCTCCAATGTACAGTACAGTAGTTTTCTTTTTGCTTCCCTTTTCTGAAAAGTAACTATCACATTACACTGTAAGTAGGAGTAAGTCATTTGATAAATGTCTTGTACTTAACATCCAATTAGGCTAAAGACCATTCTTAAGTGTAATACTTACAAATAGAAAAATAAAAAATCTCAACTCAACTGACTGTAAGTCAAAAATGTCACTATAAGCAGTTAATGATAAATAGGTCACAGCATATGATTAATCATATTCTCACACTCATCACACCATTCAGTTACCATGTGATGAAAGCACCTGTACTTAAACACCTATGGGAGATCAACACAAGGAGCAAATGAGGGAATATCTTTGGAAGACAGGTGCTCATCCCTCTAGCAGAGATCCCCAAGTGCACTAAAGATGTTATGACAGCTACTGGTGTAGCAAAACTTAGAACATAAAATTCTTGTGAATGTTCCTGAACAGAATCCAAGCATTGCAGCAATGCCTCCTCCTGGTGTGTGTCTAAACATCATAGAGGCTCGTCACAAGAAAGATGGTTATGGGAGCCTCGCTAAACCCGAGAAGTTCCTCAATCAAGACTTTAAGCAGCTGCAACAGTACTGTCTCATCCGAGGAGTAAGGTACATAGACGATATGTTCCCCCCAGATGCAAAGTCTATCGGCCAAGGGATACTGAGCCCTTCTGACTTGGCCCGGGTGGAGTGGCTGAGACCAGCGGTGAGTGTTTTGAAAGGGTTATATTTCAGAAGACATTCTGTATCACACTAAATGTTGGATGATGACTCAAACATGTGATTTGTTGTAGTCCGTCACCAGACTACAACAACCTATTGCATCTAACAATTTAGCTCAACCTGGTTGACAGGCTTTTTTGAGTGAAATTTGCATGTCTTGTGTTTGAGTCAGTCTCCACATGTCAAAAAAATGCAGGGCAGGTGTCTGACTATGTGTGTTACACATTGGCTGTAAAGTTTTCTTTTCAAATATTTTGAACTGACATACTAGCTGCTGCCTGAGGCTAGAAATATGACCTACTTACAGTTTCCTGAATAAATGAATGTCCGGAAACACTGAAAGAGCTTCTCATTTTGTATCAACAACAGCAGTTAAAAAGAAACCTGACAATTCTCAACATGATATAATAATGGTGTATGACTAGGAACATTATTGCAGTGGGGAATCTGATAATCTAAAGCAATAATTTCCCAATAATGTAATAACTCCCAATAATCTAATGAAAAACCTTCATAACTTAATAAAAAAATTAATAAAACCTGATAATGTAATAACTTCTTGATAATGTAATAAAGTGCATTTCCCAATAATGTAATCATCTCTATACCGATGATGTAATACATTATTACATTAACGGGAGGTTATTACATTATTGGGTTAACCTTATTTATTACAGAACCTAATAATGTAATAATTTCCCAATATTGTCATAACTTCAGCCAAGGCCACCAGTTATTTTGGGCCAAGTGGTGAAGCTGTGTAGGCGACCACCCACTATCGTTCTGCCTATTATTATTGTTGTTGTTGTTATTGTTAATATTTATATTTGCCCTAAATCATCTTTACTTCTTCTGCCACTGGAGTCTATGGCAGCCGCTAGATCTGTATTGTAAAAGGTTTAGAAACTGGGCACATTTACTGGTGACAGTATTCTTTTCACCAAGATTCATGTCTGAGCCTTGAGTATCCAGCTAGTGTTAAACTTAAATCCTAATTAACATTAAACCTGTGTAGAGCTTAGGACAATAACCTGGTGGCAATCAACCCTGGTCAACCTTGGTCTTCATCACTGTTTGTAGCTATTATGTTCTTAAGTTTTGGGAATGGATTGTTTTTGTTTTTCCAGTAATATTAAAATATACGCTTGAAAAGTGTATAGTGGCTCTAAACACATTTCACGAAAGCAACTGTAATATTACACAGTGCTATTCAAACATTGCATGCTCTGAGCTCTGGTAACCTCCCTGGGAGACGGCAATGGACTCCAAATCCAACATTTTTTAATTTATTTTTTGGATTTTATTTTATTATTTTTATTTCATTTCAACACACAGTAAGTTTTAAACCATGAAATGTATATGCAACATAGTTAACTTTATCCTTAAATGACTATCAGTATCCTATAACAATTGGATTATATTTAAACTTTCTTTCTGCGTCCTGGCCTCCTATACTCTCTCCTTAAAAAAGAAGGAACATTAAGATATTAGTACTCTGAGACATTTTGAGACATCAAAACACATTATATCCAAAATAAATAAAGCATAGGTATAAACTCACCCTGCTCTTCTACTTCCAGTATATATCTCTCACTTGGTATCTTCCATAACTCAGATACTTGAGCACAAGCCATGCTGTCATCCAATGAGAACACTTGGCAAAGAGTTCCTTCAGTTTCAAAGCCACACCACTGCTGCGACCAGACCCTCTCTATAACTTCATCATACTGATGGTACATTCATTTTCTGTAGCCAATCCCAGACAGGTAGCCAATGAATTTCTTATATAAATTCATGGTAAGTAAGACCTGGCTAGGTAACTGAAGAGACAAGAGACTCTGTTTATTGTTCCCAACATGCTCATTATCCATTTCAAGGGTGTGTTTGATAATTAATTTCCACATTTCATCTGGAAGCATGACAAAGGGTGATGGGGTGAAAGGATTGTGACTATTTTCTTGATATTCAGAAATATCAATCAATGACATGTGATTCAAATTCATTTGTTGGACTTGATTCAAGGTGTCTTCTTGACGTAATCCTGTGAGACTCCTCCTCCTGAATACTGTTAATGTAGAGACTAATTGGGCCACTTAATAACCCAATAATGTAATATCATCCTATTACTTTAATAATGTATCACATCATCTGTACAGAGATTATTACATTATTGGGAAATGCACTTTATTACATTATCAGGAAGTTATTACATTATCAGGTTTTATTACATTTTTTAGTTATGAAGGTTTTTTATTACATTATCAGGTTCTACAGGGCTGAACCTTATGTTTGGCCTTTTTAGAAAGCAATGCCCTAATAGCTTAATACCTAAAAGTAATAACATTTAATAAAAACAGAATCACTTTGCAATTAATACTAAAACAGACAAAGCATAAAGAATTTAGATGATGTAATCCAATGTAAAGTTAAAGTTCTTAATGTAATAATGTAATGTTCTTACCGCACCTGTAATTAATGCCAATAATTATTGAAATGCTCATATGGGTATGTAAGTAAAATGTGAACATGTTAAATCTTTTTTATTTTTTTATTTCCTGTGTTTCAGAAAATTACTAATGATCCACACTTTGTGCTTGATGGAGTCTCCAGGTTTGACTTTGGTCAAGGAATACTTGGTAGGGAAAATTCTTCATCCATAATATTTTACTGTTATGCCTACTTGTCTCTCTGATGAACAAACAATATTATTTACCACAGGAAACTGCTGGTTTCTTGCGTCGATCGGAGCTCTGACATTCCAAAATGAGATCTTCCAGCAAGTTGTTCCTCTTGAGCAAACGTTCAGTGAGGAGTACTGTGGGCTGTTCCACTTCAGGGTAAATACACATTGCACATTTTTATGGAACAATGATTGAAATCAGCTTTTCTTTAATATATCAAACTATTAATGTGATGCAATATCATCATTAGCATTTATGAAAACCCTAAAATGATGGTTTACACTGCAAAATGCACTTCATATTTTTTCGGATCGTGACACACTTTTCATTGTTTGGTTCTACTCCAGCAAATAGTGCACTGAAACAACCTCTATCCTAGCTTTTTCTCAATGGTACCCAAACCATCAGTATTAAACCACTGAATGTTAACATAACTATGTTTCTAAGAGAGTAAGGATGTACAGCCTCAAATTAAAGCTGATATTTTGCAGTTTTGTCATTGTCTCCTCCAAATAAGCAGGTGTACAGAGCCAAAACAACACAAATATGTCACTTTACAAATTCTTATGGACTACATGACATTTATGGCAAAATGATCTGCTGAGATTAATTACCTAATATGAATAACAATGACAAAAAACAAATATTTCTGTCCATATATTGACCATATATTGATGTATTGACGCAGACCATGTCAACAGTGAGTAATTGTGGGTTGATCTAAACTTAACAAAAGAGTTTAATATGTTCTTCTTTTCATTTTCTGTTACTCGTTCAGTTTTGGAGATTTGGGAAGTGGATGGATGTTGTCATTGATGACAAGCTACCAACAGTCAATGGAAGACTTATCTTTGTCCAATCCAAAGACCCAAATGAATTCTGGCCTGCTTTGGTGGAGAAAGCCTATGCCAAGTAAGAAACATTGTTTCTCTTACACACGGTTTTGTCATTTTTTGGATTATGTATAAAAAATATCACACCCAATTGTGTCAGGGTGTGTGGTTCCTACAAAGACATGAGTGCTGGAACTCCTGCAGAGGCTATGATGGACTTCACTGGTGGTGTTCACATGTGTATCCAGCTGTCAGACCCCCCTCAAAACCTGTTGGAGCTGATGTACAGAAGTGGCAAATCTAGAGCACTGATGAGCTGTGGTACACCTCAAGGGGTAAGTAAAAGTGTTTACTCTATGTGACTTGCACATAGACTATTCATAGAAATGCTGAACTGAACCTCAACTTGAAAAAAAAAAAAATCCAAAATAAAAAAAAGCAGTGAATCTTTTAGATTCATTGCATGCAAATAGGCAGAACAAGCATGGTCTCTTGAAATGTGAAGAGATGATGATGGGTTCACATGCTTCAAATTCCTTTGTGTTTCCTTGAACAGCATTGCTGAGATGTGGTGGAAAGATATTAACACAAAGCACATTTTGTTCTACAATAGCTTTTTACTTTGGATGATATCCACTTGAATTGGCTAACTCAGACTGCTGAACCCCCATATTAGCTTCAACTGAACTTCAGAATACATTTTTACACAGAATGAGTACTGATTTTGTCCCCAAATGGATTCACATTTGCGAGGGAGCTCTTCACGATATGGATAGTAGTGACAATTACAGTGATCAAACACAGTTTCATTGTAGGCCTATACATGGGATTGTGAGCACCATTATAAAACAGACTTGAAAAATGTAAACCTATCCTTTAATTAGTAAGTTTAGAGGTGCTGGTAGGTGGATTTAACTTTGGACAGAGCCCATCTATCTGTTTCCACCTGTTTATAGTCTTTATGTTAGTTAAATTAAGCTAACTGGCTGCTGGCAGTAGCTTCACATTTAGTCTAGTGCATCGATCTTCACATCTAACATGAAAAAAACCAATAAGCATATCTTCCGATGTTGAAATATTGCTTTAAACGTAACACAAAGCCACAAAGTTACTCTCACTTAATTTGTGTCCCCAACACAAAAACTGCATAGTTTCTTTACTTTTGTAATTTTATGAATCAGGTAAACTTTTAGCAATGATAAATTTCTTTGGCTTGCAGGAGACATCTGACAACACTGTATTACCAAATGGATTGGTCCAAGGCCATGCCTACACTATCACGGGTGTCAAACAGGTGAACACTACACTTGGAATTGGAAGTAACTGTTATAAGCATCTTATTAAGCATGCTTTTGTAAACTGCATTTTACATTTATGTCAAATAACAACGTTACTTTCTCCTGTGATGATTGCTGGTTAGATGATGAGTCAAGGGAAACCAGTACACCTGTTGCGTTTGTGGAACCCCTGGGGCAAAGGAGAGTGGAAAGGAGATTGGAGTGATCTGTAAGAACGACTCCCACTGACTAACTGTTTCACAAAGCGATGGTTCAGGTTTGCTGTTCCAAAGACACTGAGATTATTTCCACTGACAAATGATAAAGTGAAGATACATTTTCTGTCATCCACACATATTACCTAAGAATCCACCACTCTACACAGATATTTTAACAGTAGTTGAAAGTCAAGCAGTTGCTAACAGCCAGGGGTCATTGCTTTTTTGAAATATAATAACTTAAGTGCTTAAGTGGTATGTTCTGTACATTTCTGTAGTTAATGCCTTGAACTCCACCCCACCCCACATTATTCTAAACTGGTTTTGCCTGTTACAGCAGTGAAGTAATCCCCTTTAATATCTGGCCCCGAAGGCATCTTACACTGTTGTTTTTGCATTTGACTATACAACATTGTTTGTTTTGTTTGTTTACTTAAATGACAAACTGTCTTCAAGGTCATCTTTGTGGCAAACTGTGAGTGCTCAAGACCGTGAAGAATGCCTTTCTGTTGCCGATGATGGAGAGTTTTGGTAAGTATGCTGAAATTTGTCAAACATAGGAAACTTTTGTAGGCATCCATTTGTTTTAGTCCCTCTCACACATATATAGCAACAACACACAGTTTTTCATTTTACAATTAAGTTTGGATTGAGAGACATCTAATTTCAATCTCTATTTTTGTACAGGAAATCAGTGGTCATTTACAATGCTATGTGTGCTCTTACAATAATATTCTTTCAGCTTGAATCATGATGAGTCTGATGTTACTGACTAATCATGCAACAGTTCATTTTTATTCGTAAGCTTCTAAATAATGTTGCAGGTTTGTACAGATTTCATCTATACCACTTACCCAAACTGATAGAAGCAAGAAACATTTTTCCTTTAGAGATCTAGTACAGTACTAGGGTTTTATGGTGTGATGCTGAAAAATATTAGCAACACATCATATGTTGTGTGTTATCTAAGTTAATCTCTGATTTCAACAGGATGACCCTGAAAGACTTCTGTAAATTCTACGTGGATCTTGACATCTGCTGCACGAGTCCGGACTTCCTTGATGGAGGCTCCTCCGGTCATTGGAAGACCTCAGTGTATGAAGGCAGATGGGTTGCAGGAACCACTGCTGGAGGATGCACAAATAACAGAGGTACTTCCAGGATTAGATTAAATAAAATCCATATTGTTTGTTTTACTATACTAGCAAATGTGTTAAAATACATGTGTTTGATTTGACTATATCAACATTAAACATACATTTGCAATTTAGGTTAAATTTGGGTGTGGAAAAGAATAGTATCATCTGTACCTGAGTTTGTACTGATTTTTCCTTTTATATAAGACATGGTTAATCAAAACTTAAAGGCAAAATGCAAAAACCATTTCTTCAAAAGCAGCAGAGGAGCATTCTGTTCAGGGAGAGCTGAACTTAATGAGAGTGGAAAAACAACCAGATCAATTTTCATACTGACTCACTGCCACAAAAATAAATAATTAAGTGATAGAATATATCTATTTATACCTGAATTATTTATTGTCATACATAAATTTGATTGCATGAAAATGAGGCCCGGCTATTAATACATAATAATAACACAATTAGGTTTTCTAGCATTGTGTGGATGAACTAGTGCTCACTTGTTAGTGGTAGATGTTTGCAAGAGCGCCATTGAAGCAAGTGAAGATGAGATCATTGTTTTACATATGATGTCAGAGCAGTTAAACTAAAAATCTGCAATAAAATGTAAACTGTCACAATATGAGCGTAAATGCTAAACATATATGCAACTATTTGCTTCTGTATGTTATATATTACAGAATATAGAAACATTTTATAAAAATGTAGTATGGGTATAATACAAATAGCGATAGATTCAGTGACAGTTTATCTTACACATTTTTAATAACAGTTCCAACTTTGTGATTAAGTGCACAGATTAGTTAGATGATAACCTTGCATTGCTTTTAACTTCAATTTTCAGTTCATCATACAATACATACGATACATAAGAATACAGAATAATTTGTTTTTATCTTAATAAATCAATCAAATCAGTAACCCTACTCTTTGTAAAATTATAAAATGCAAATAAAATGAGTGTCTCTTTTTGCTGTACAGACAGTTTCTGGACTAATCCACAGTATCGGGTGAAGGTTGACGGGGACAACTTTGAGAAAGATGGTGAGAAAAACATGCTGGTGTCTCTCATGCAAAAGCCTGACAAGAGAAACAGACGCCTGGTCCAAAATCTCCATATTGGATTCGGTATATATGAGGTAAATATTGGCCTTTATTGTTTCTGTTACACTGTGTGGACTATTATGGATGTGCCAAGGTTCACAGCTCAAGCTGTCTTTATTATTGGGGGGCAATTTGATTCACAGCTAGCAGTAATACATAGACATCAAACAGAGCAAATAAATACAAAAAAATATATATAAAGAAATTAATGAATATGAATAAATATTTTGCTCAAACTAAAGTGGAAATAATAAATTGGAAATTGTCATTAGTTTTGAAAAGCAGACATTCAACCTTTGACAGAGACAAACATCTAAGCTTTTTCAGTGGCCCATATTCTAAATCAAAGTATGTTTGCTGTAAATCAAAAGCAAACACAATAAAGGGACAACTAAGATCAAGCAATGGAACCTGCATTTAGACAAACAATAGTTGTGTAGTGAGGCAGGTTTAAGGCCTTTGCCAGAGTCTGTTCTTCATTTTGAATAACTGTATGCATGAAATAATAATGTATTATTTTAATTGACGCTGATGTCATTTATTTTTGTCCCCAACATGAACAAATTTCCCCTGACTTTCTCCAAGGTGACTGAAAAAGTAAGAAACCATTTTATCTCAATCCTTTTTCACAATAAGTATTCTTCTACATTGTGTATTTGTATAACCTGCAGGGTATTAAATGTCTATTTATTATTATTTGATTGTATTTATGTAGGACAAGGGACAAATGGGGAAGTTCCCAGCCTCTTTCTTCAGCACTCGTGCACCTGTCGCTCAAACTAAAACCTACATGAACGCACGTGATGTGATGGAGTTCATCATGCTGAAGCCTGGTGAATACGTGATTGTGCCTTCCACCTTCAATCCCAACGACACAGCCTCCTTCCTCCTGACCATCCTCTCCAAGGCAGAGACCCATGGCTAGTATGTACACTCTCTCTAGCCACTGCTGGTCTTACTATCTGTATCAGTAAATCAACTATCTGCAAATAATCTGCAAGGCATACATTGCCGTTATTAAGAAAAGGTTAAAAAAAAACACTAACCCCATGAAAAATGCTCTGGTTATTCCCACAGTGAGAATTCTGGTTACCCTAACCGTGAAGCAGAAAAGGTATATAATATTTAACAACATCACAATTTTGAACCAGTATTCCACTGTGTTAAATGTTTTTAAATATATTTTATAACCAGTGTAAATGTGTGAAACATGCTTTGCCAATTGCATTTGATAAGTGGCTCAATTTATTTTCTACTTTCTCTTTTCATTTTAAGCCCCAGCTCAAACAGGTCGCAAGTGTAGAGGAGAACGAAAATAAGAAATCCTATTTCCGCCAGTACTCTGACAAGGTAACTCGTGTCTCAGTAAAGGTCTCAGTAAATAACCTCATTAGTCAGTTTAATAATTTGAAACCTCATATTTGGCGTGTCCACTGATTAACACGTCTGTGAAGAGATGCAATCAGGCAACACCAGCTTTACATGGCAATATTGTGTTAAACATACATGATAATCAGCCTGTTGGGTGTAGCATGCAATCATTTCGGTTTCTTAACATAAAATATTTGTAATGAGTAATTATAGAAGCCTATAGGTTACCTGACTACAGTAGACGTCTTTTATGTCTGGGTGAGGGGACAGTCGTTTTGTTCAGTAATCTTGTAGCTGATGGAAAGCTTGTTCATTCTCACCACAGTCATCTTGTTTTAATTTCATTTTTAGTATGAAGAAGTGGATGCTGAGCAGCTCCAGAGACTGCTAAATGAACAGTTCCTGAAAGGTTTGACAAATAGCATCATTCAATACATTAAAATAGATGGTGATAATCTTTTTTAAATGCTGCATGACACTGCTATATTGCCAAAGTCAATCTCATGCTAATTCTTCCCTTTTTATTTAGGAGACTTGAAATCTGGAGGTTTCACCATTGATGCCTGTCGCAGCATGGTTGCTCTGATGGATGTATCCTGTTGTTATGCATGTGACATTGTTAATAGGAGTAAACTGCATTTTTTTTTTTTTAAATGTTCTCAAATGAAGCTAACTTGCAAAAGGAAAATTTCTCACCTAACTGTTGTTACTTAATACATGTAAGTAGTGTAAATGAAAACAGTGCCCTTTTGTTGATATAACACACATCACTGGATTTGAATGTACCTTAATTTTGGGTTAAAGTCATCAATCACTGGCAAACTAAATGGTGAGGAATTTGTCCATCTGTGGAATAAAGTTGCCTCATACAAGGTGAATGGATCCAAGAAGTCAAATAATTATTACTGATAGTCATTACTGCATCAAGTACATCCAGATGTAGATCTGGAGAATTTTCCTGAACACGGTTTTTGTTTTCTTCTTTTACCAGGAAATTTTTTTCCGCACAGATGTTTCACGAACAGGAACACTGTCCCTGAACGAGCTGAGGAATGCAATCATGGCTACAGGTAGACCAGCTGACGATTCATTCAGTCCCTTTATTATAAACTTAATGAATGACGTACAAAAAACTGAAAACAAAATGCTATTATTAATTAAATACATACAGAAAAATACATTTTCAAAGCAGGACATGGCTTGTGCAAAATATTCATAGTTCCCAAACTTTTTCTAACTTGTACTGTGTATGATGGGCAGGAAAAAGTGTCGCAGATGACATGCTGAATTTGATGGCTCTGCGCTACGGTGCATCCTCTGGACACATGACACTGGAGAGCTTCATCAGTCTGATCCTTCGCTTGGACTGCATGTACAGTAAGTGTCCCAGACCCAAACAGATAGCCACTGTCTTCACAG
Organism: Scomber scombrus; assembly: GCF_963691925.1. Lineage (NCBI taxonomy): Eukaryota > Metazoa > Chordata > Actinopteri > Scombriformes > Scombridae > Scomber > Scomber scombrus. Next base: position 19,872,817 of record NC_084988.1, read on the forward strand.
TTTCTTTTTCTTTGATTCTTTGATTCAATTTCAAATTTACAATTCATGTGTTTCTCCACAGAAATCTTCAAACAGTTGTCTGATGGAAAATCTTTGAATCTTCAAGAGTCAGAGGTAATAAATCATATCATTAAGATAGCTTTGAGTTTGTTGAACTAGACTAGTAAAAGTTTGTCTCGGATGAAATTACGCATTTAAACTTCATTCATTGTACATTGTCATAGATAAAAGCTTTGAACAAGTGCTACAAAAGCTGCTGTGTACATTTTGCAGTGCATTCATACTCTCTTCTTTTTCCCCCCAGTGGATGTACATTTACATGTACACTTAACCCAGCAGAGGAGATGTACTGCAGAGATCTTTTGAACTTACAGAATCCAATTTTTCAAAAGAACATTTAATATCATCTGGAAATGTGCATGAGAAATAAAAGGTATATTCTTATGCATATAAACCATTACACAGTAAGAAACAAAACAGTATTTTCTTTTCTTTTATAGCTGCTGCTGATTGTAACACATACTGTTCAGAAAAAATATTCAATCCTGTAACATGTGAAGCTAAGATATCTTTGTATAAATAATGTTTGAATGTTGTAGTAGAAGGTTTACCTCTTCGCTCTGTGCTTTATTAAAAACATTTGTTCGTTTCAGTGTAAGAAATGGCCTCATTTTAAACAACAAAGAGCAAGGACTGAAAAGCCCAGTTGACCATTTACATGACAATTTTTCAATAAAGAGGAAAAAGCAACTACTTACAGAGAATGTGAGTACTTGGGTCACTTGTATGATTCAGGCTGGACACGCTTGTAATCCTCCTCTTCTGCAATGTTTTCAAAGACTGTATTAATAATTATTAATACATTATGACCTTTAATCACACAATACTTCAATAGAAACTCTTAGATAAAAACAAAGACCTCGCTGTTTGCTTTGAAATAGATACTGAAGTTCAGCTTATGAGTAATAAAAGACTTAACTAAACTTAAGTGCAGTGTTGTACCGGTTTGACCTTGGTCGTAAAACTATTTGCCTATTGTGCCTTTTATTGTGCTGAAAACAATACATTAGCCTGAGGATATTGATGGACCAACCTCAAACTGTGTGGCAACGCAACTTGCACACAAGTCCCACTTAAGTTTTCTTTTAAAAATGTGAAATTTTGTGACTTTCCTGAGTAGAAAAGATATTTTTGGACTCATGACATAGCAGGTCTGCCTGCAGCCATGAGTGATCTATTTTCTGTACTTACCTGTAGAGATAATGGTGCTAGAATTAGATTGCAAGTGGATGTTGTTCACATTTGAACAAGGCAGGGCAGAATCAATGTATCAACATGTATGCACAGGTTCATTCAATTAAAGGTCATTTTGGTTTTTATTCATGTATAGACAGGTGGAATGTCAGGGATCATGTGCTGACATTTGTAGTCTCAGGTGTGTGCAAGCATGATAAAAGAACTAAAGCCTATTCTATCATACTTCCTGGTCCACCTAGACTCCACAGTTTCCCTCAGTGTTTAGTTAGGAAAGGTTAAGAATTTCTTTAAAACATAAAACTAATTAACTAACTATAAAACGTATAGTTTAGCAAATTGCAGTAGTGTTATAAGTGTGGCCTCAGTGTTTATTGTGAAAACAAAGTAGTAGAGTGCATGTCTTAGTGTGTTTGTTATGATTGTGAATTGCAGTCTTTCATAAATAGCTGCATTACTGACATTTCAAAATCTTAGTTTAACACTGGTATGGCCAAAGGTAAAAAGTATGGCACTGTGTAATTTTACAGGAAAACGTTTGAACACGCTTTCTCATTGATGTGAATGAGAAAGTGTGTCCAAACTTTTGACCGGTACTGTACATGAATGACTGTTATGCACCTAAAACTAACTCTTCTTTTGAGAGGCTTATTTCTACAAACTATGAATACTAGCACAATATAGGCTATATTGGCACAAATGAGAAGATTACGTAAACCTTATTGAAATTTAGCCCCTTTTTTTGCAGGGAACCATGCAATCAATGTTAACATGTTGTAATTTAAAGTGGTGATGAGTAGTTTTAGCTGAAATGCCAATTTAAAAAGTTGTTAGGTAGGTCAGCTATTGTCATGAACTAGGAGCGTAGAACGGGAGGACACAAATTCTCAACACAGCAGGTTCAGGCAAGAAAGGCAGGTTTATTACCAGGCAGGGTTCGGTACACGGGCAGGCAGTCAGGTAGGCAGAAGTTTCCAAATCGAGAGGCAAAAGGCAGGTCAAAGGGGCAAGCAGGGTCAAAACACGAAAACAGGCTATGGCTTGAAACAGGCTATGGCTTGGTCTATAATAAGAGCTGGGACGAGGACTGTGAGGTACAACGAACTGGCAACAAGACTGTGAGAGACACAAGGTAAAGTACAAGAGGTAATGAGGGAAGATGGGAAACAGGTGGGGAGAACAATCAGGGAGCAGGTGTGACAGGACGGGGGAAGGGCGTGCAGGAAGTAAATCTAGAACAGAGACAGAGGGTTAGTGATTTCAACATAAAAAACAGGAAAGACAAGACATAAACATGAGATGTGCAAAAGCAAACAGAAACTTGACAGACATGACAGCTATCTTGAATGGCTGTGATTTAGGCTATTTCTTCGATAAACTTCTAATTATTTTCTGGTATTTATTCATTGTTTTACTCCAAAGCAATGCATAAATGCATCTATAACCAAATGTTATAAAATGACACTGTGTTATTTTAAAGTACCTAGCTGTAGCCCTCAGATGGATGCAGTGAAGTCAAATGTACAAACAGCTACACAGACAGCTTTATTGCACAACACTTTTAACCTTTAGATGCGTGTCAGAAGGTTAAAAGATATTTTCAGTGATGTTGTTTTGGTGAGGGCTTGGTCCCATGCCAGCAGTCTTCTGGGCCAAATTAGTCAATAAGAATGGAGATATTGTGGCACTTGCAGTGGCAGTTGTCCAATCCATGTACCAATCCATGTACTTTGACATTTCTCACAGTCATCATAACACACTCATGGAAAGGAGCCAAGTGTATTGAGGATGAAAGAAAAACCAGTATGTGGAAGAACGATAGCTTAACATAAACAATAGGTAATTATTCAACACGCACACAAAAGTTCTTTAAATGCAAATTTGTGTCCTATTCATGCATAGACAGGTAGAGAGTCAAAGATTATACATTGACATGAGTAGCCTCGGGCGTGTACAGGCACTATATAAGGACTGACATCTCTTCTCTCTGACTTGCTGGTCCACCCAGACTCCATACTCACTCTCTCTCTATCTCTCTGGCGACTGAGGTAAGGTCTTCTTTAAAACATTTTAAAACGGGCAGATTTAAACTTTCATTTACAGTTTAGCAACTTGCAATATTGTCATAGCTGTGGTCTCAGTTTTTGTCATGAAAGAAAATATGTAGTGTGTACATCCACAAGACCACAGTGGGGGTTTGTATACAGAGAACAGTTAAACTAGTTATAGTACATACACTCTGAATCAGATCTACCTTTTTGTTATTTGCTGAACTTGCATGTTAGCGGGATGTTTTGGCCAACTGCTGTAGTTGTGCAATGTTGTTTTATATCCAAATTGGCAATACAACAAGATTATCAGAGGAGTGTGGGTACTGCAAAGTTAATCTTGTAATCCATGGTATTTACCTTCCAACATTTAGGTTTCGAAATACAGGAGGTTTTTTCGACAGGGGAGGGGGAAGTGGAGGAATGCAAGATGTGAAAATGTGATGTGGTTTTGGTCAAGTTGACAGCACTTGTTACTTATAGTGCAACAAAACCAGTACTTAAGTATTTAATCAAACCACCTGCTCAACAAGCATGATCTTGTAGAAACCGCTGAGATGCCTTCGAAAATTTCGTTATACATCATATGATGACAATAAAGCAAATATTTTCATCTGCTTTGCCAGCTGTGTCCCGTTCACCACCAGCCAGTATGTTTTACACAACTACAGCATGGTTGTTAAGCTAATAACATGAAAGCTGTGTGTATGTATCCTGTTTATCTGAGTTTGACACGTATCTTAAATCCTGCTAAATTCTTGCAAACATAGCTGATGGCTGAGACAAACCAGCCCCTCCTTTCTACCAGCACTACCTGCAGGCAATGCATGACATTTGCTGCAACAAAGGGAGGAGTACAAAAGTCAGGAGGAAAGACTGCCTTCACAGAGAGCTCTGTACACACACACACACACCATGAATCAGGTTGTGGTGACGGATGAGTTAAAACTTTATGTTATGTGTGGATCATATGTGTAGATAATGTTTCATAGATCAGAGGCCAGACCACGGGCCAAAACTGGCCCACCAACAATAATGGCCAGCCAGATTCTGATAAACTGATTTTTATTTTATTTTATTTTATTTTATGACAACGTGCCGCAGGTAGTGGATTGCGCCTTGCTGAAATAGCAATGCTTTGTGTGTAATGAAGATAAAAAGGTAGACAGGAAATAGTGCTGAAATAGCCAACATGCTATGTGTGGTGAAGAAAGAAAAAACTAAACAAAAACACTGCAGTAAATAAATAATAAATATTGACTGTGGGCCATTCAAGGCAGGAATACTGCACCTGTATAAAAGCTACAGATCCGGCTGCACAGAGCCAGGTCAACACTGGCATGGTGGGACAGGGACCGCTGGCACAGAGAAAGCCAATGAACCAGATCAATAAAACATTATTTTCTGATTGTTTCACAGCGGTTACGTTCAACAGCACAACAACAGCTTTCATTTTATGTAAAACATTGCCATTGATGAATAAAAGCATAAAAGAATCTGCTTAATTGTGACATATGACTTGAGGTCACGGATGCTAAGGAATCATTTTGAGAGTAAAAGTATCCTATGTCGAATAATAGTGTTATGCGTAACAAAGCAAAATTAAAATTATACACATTTACATTTTTGCATTAGTCTTTGATTATGCTCTGGACCGCCATCTAATGGCTTAGAAACAAATTGGCCCGAGGCCAAACTTACTTGTCATAGACGATCTAGGGTCAGAAATCATATGAAAATTCAGAACTCATGGATCCGTGTAGATTACAATAATCAATTTTTTGGTGTGATGTTGTGTTTGAATCATAATAAATGGGATTTCTTCAATCACATAAATAGATGAATGTTATACACCTAAAACATAAATGTTCATTTATCTGTTTGTGAGCCACATTTCTACAAACTATACTACTGATTTACAGTCTTTTGTATTTCTAGAATTGTATAAGCAAACCTTTCAAGATTTTTCTTGATCCCCTTCTCCTGAACAGAGCTCAAACACTGCAGCAATGCCTACTTCGGGTGTATGTATGAGCATCATCAATGCACGCCACAAGAAAAATGGCTATGGGTCCACCACCAACCCTGAGAGATTCCTCAACCAAGACTTCCAGCAGCTGAAACAGTATTGTGCCGGCCGAAACGTAAGGTACATCGATGATATGTTCCCTCCTGACAGAAGGTCCATCGGCAAGGATTTACTGAACCCTTCTCAAATGTCTCAAGTGGAGTGGCTGAGACCAGGGGTAAGTGTTTTATTGGCTGAAAATGCAACTGTGATCCCATATCATAATACATGTTGATGGTTAAACAAACACATGATCATAGTCTAAAACCAACAGAGAGAAGTTGTAAAGACAAACCAAACTAAAATAAAAATTGACACAGCCAGACTTAAGACTTGCAGAATCTTAATAACTGTGACTTCACTGTTTTTTCTAGTTTTTCAACAAACAAACAAGTAGCTTATGTTGTGTTTTGGTCATAACTAAATTCATATGATATGAATTCTATAGCTGTATCAAATCATTTTTGACCTTATGGCAACTTACTCAAGCAGAAAAAGAGAAGCATAATCGTCTCTTTAGATTTCTCTTTCTGGCCACATATTGAATGTAAGCTTGTAAACCACAAAGCATGGTGTTTATTCTCAGTTATAGCAACAGTACTAGTAACTCTTATACATAAACATCACTGAATAATTTGATTCAGTGTTAGTATAAAATGTTTGCCTAACCTTTTACAAGTTTTATTTTGTCCACGATTCCTTTGTTTCAGAAAATGTCTTCCAATCCATCTCTTATTGTTGATGGGGTCTCGAGGTTTGACTTTGGTCAAGGCATTGTTGGTAGGAAAAATGTTTTATGAAAAACAATCCATTAATTGGTGTCTTAGCAATTCCATCTTGATATGCACATCATGACAAGGGTCAGAAAGCAGTCAAAAGTACAGGAGAAAGATTTTGTGATAGCAGTTGTGCAGCATAAATTAGAGTAAAACTTTGTATACTTAGTACTGTACTGTAGTTTGGAGTTTATCAATCCACAGATTTTTAGTTCCTTACTGTTCAGTAGTTTACATATTGGATTTTGTTTATGTGTATGTGTGTATATATCACCTTTTAACCACTTTTGAACAGCCGGGAGTGGAATAGTCAATAGGCTACAGTGTTTTCCAGGGTGGGGTGGATGTGGGATTCAATCTGCACTTTCCCTTTCATAGTTTGAGACAGCAAGCGTTAGGTATTTTTCAACTACAAGAACTAAGTTAATGTGGTACAACATACAGCCGCTACTTACATTGTACCCCAGATGTTTTCTGACCCCTGACTATGTTACGCAATTCTCAGTTGTTTCTAATCTGTCTATACACATTTTAATGCCATGCCTGAATAGCACACCTTTCTCACAACCCATTGCAACATCTTTTACTTCAGGAAACTGCTGGTTTCTTGCATCTATTGGAGCTCTGACATTCCAGAAGCATATCCTTGGGCAAGTTGTTCCTCTTGAGCAAAACTTTGATGAGGAATACAGTGGAATCTTCCACTTTAGGGTAAATACACAAAGCAATAATGAAGCTACACATGATCAATTAAATTTTATTGTATTCAATTGTATGGAAAACATAATTTCTTTAATATACTGTAATAAAGGTAAAGAATTTAGCATAATGCTTTAAGTGTCCTTAATAAAAGCATTAAAATTAGCATTTTCATTCCTGTACAAAATGGTACATAGTAATCTTGCTATAAAACATGTTCTCTCTTTTCTAAACCTTTCAGTTCTGGAGATTCGGAAGGTGGGTGGATGTTGTCATTGATGATAAGCTACCAACAATCAATGGCAGACTAATCTTCGTTCACTCCAATGACCCAAATGAATTCTGGCCTGCTTTGCTGGAGAAAGCCTATGCCAAGTATGAATAATCAGTATATTGGTTCTCAGTCATAAAATGTGTTTCCTCACTATGAGATTTGTCTTACTTTCGGAGAGTCTGTGAAAGTAATTTCAAATCCACTTGTTTCAGGGTGTGTGGTTCCTATTCAGACATGAATGCTGGAACACCTGCTGAGGCTTTGGTGGACTTCACTGGTGGCGTTCACATATGTATCGAGCTGTCAAAACCCCCTCCAAACCTGTGGGAGTTGATGTACAGAGCTGGAAAATCCAAGTCACTGATGGGTTGTGGCACACCCCAGGGGGTAAGCAAAAATAGCATCCTAATATTGTGTTTTAAAATAACTTCAACAATTTTTTGTAAATTAATGTTTTGCATGGTAGTAGCAGCCCTAGTCTGGTAATGGACCTTTCATGCTGCCAACATTTTCACTTGCCAGTCATAATGAAATAATGCATGAAAACTCAGGAAATTAACAAATTCTTTGTGCATAACTATAGTGACAGTGCTAACTGCTAATCATAACTGATAGCTACTGTCTCATGAGAGGTGAGAGATATACTGCTGCTTTCTTTGTTTTTCATTGATATTTATAAGGCATGATGATCAAATTAAGTGTGTTGCCTTCGGTATATATTTTTTCTCAAATATTTGATATTTCTTTGGAGGATTAAACAATTGGAATACTTAAAATTTGAATACAAAATAGCCATAGAAAAAAATAGGATGAATTCAAATAAAAATAATAAAAAGATCAAGGTCTTGTTGTCATTTAGTTTATTTTTGTCTGTTCCATATTAATCTGTATAGACTTAATTTTCTAAACTGGTCCAGAGAGGAACTGTAGGATCTCAATATTACAGGCCTGGCCTCTTAAAATTGTGAAATGAGTACAAACTATGAATATGAATTATGAATAGTGAGAGAAATTGATTTTCTCTAAATGAAGATTATGGGCTGGTGACAGGATGAGGTTCAGGTTTTGAATAGGTGCAATCCAATTATACGTGAAAGCTGATGCCACTCGCACAAACAGTCCAGTTCATTTTAGATAAGTCTTCACAGAATTATTGTTTGCAACACATAACTTCCTTCCAGTTGTATTGGCTTTGTTTTGCTAAATTGTAGAAGACGTGTTTATTTAATTAATTTGCATAGCTAATGGTTAACTTTTAGGCAGATAATTTCACAATGATCACAATTATATAAATCACAATTACGTATATAGAGGGTTTAAGTATGCTTAGTTTATTCACTGGCATCAATGTTTTGTTTGTAGTAGGATTGAAATTGTATGTACATCTGTTTATCTCATATAAAAATCTAATTTAAGTCCTCTGTTAAATTCTTCTTCTTGAAATCATTTGTGCAAGACTACAATGATGCTGAATCTATGTCTTGCAGGACACATCTGCCAACACTGTATTACCAAATGGATTGGTCCAAGGCCATGCCTACGCTGTGACAGGTGTCAAACAGGTAAAGAATAGCATTTGTAAACACTCGTCTGATGGTAAATATAAAGGTTATAAAAGGTCAATAAACATTGGTGTTTTCTGCTGTGTTTTCTGGTTAGTTGAAAAGCAGAGGGCAAAACGTAAGCCTGGTGCGTTTGTGGAACCCCTGGGGCCAAGGCGAGTGGAAAGGAGACTGGAGTGATAAGTAAGAACAACTCCTATTAGTGAATGTTTCACAAAGTGATGGCTCTAGTTTGCTGCCACAGAAGAGGAGATTATTTTTGAGATTATTTTACAATGAGAAAATACCATAATGATGGCTTCTTGGTCTCTCGTGTACAAGCTGTTGTTACTAATTTGTTCTGTTTCTTGATAAAGTAGAATATCTACAACAGTATATTGTACTACAACTATAAAGGAGTTTCAGGACATTTGGAACAGAGCCATGAGAAGCCTGTTTATGGTTATTTGATCATAATAATCTTGCTTATGTAAACTGATTGTGTCAGCTGGAAAGAAGTGAAATGTGACCAGGAAGGTGTTGTTGTTTTCAACAGTTGGATACATTTCAGTCTATTGTATTACAGTGCTAACAGTAATCCTGACACCCTTTACCTATTTCCATTATGTTGATAGTTTTCAAATACTGGTTTGTGCAGTTTGAGCAAACCAAGTCTTGGCAAGTTTTGTTGCATAGCAAATGCAGCTTGTTGATATCAATACAACATCTCCTAGCCCTAGCATAAAACGCTTTGCCTTGAAAATTCTATGATGTGGAAACTATAGCATAATATACTATAATAGTAGTAGTAGTAGTGGTGGTGGTGGTATGTAGTATCTCCCCAGTACAACCACAGTGTGATCTGTTTGGTCTCTCAACAGCATTTAAATTATTTTTCAAACTAATGTGTTGTAACTTCCCTATTAAATTTAATAACAGCTGATAATGATGCCTGCTCCTCCCTTCCTCCCTTTTTCTCCCAAGGTCACCTTTGTGGAAAACTGTGAGCCCTGAAGATAGTCAGATCGTAGTAGGTGATGACGGAGAGTTTTGGTAAGAATGAAAAAATGTAACAGTCATCTCTAAGAGTCCGGATGTCAAATATTTTCTATGACATACTGATAAAATGCAGAAAATTAAAATTGTCAGTGAATATTAAAGTAATTATTGTTTCAACCTTTGATTGCGTAAGGATACACACTTAAAACTAGTTTGTATTTAAAAACAGTTTTACGAAAACTACAGGTTACCAGGTATATATATATATATATGTATATTCTCACTCAACGATACACTTTTTTTTATTAACAACATCCCTGCGGTAGGCAAGAGGGCCATTATAATTCAATTATTATTTATTACTAATCTATAAATAGTTTTGATTTTAACCATGCTTTAGACTTTTCAGCATCACAGTCAGAAAAAGCTGTGTATAAAAATAACTAGAGTAATGTCTTATTTCAACAGGATGACCATGGAAGACTTCTGTAACTTTTACTCTGATCTTGACATCTGCTGTCTGTGTCCCGACTTCCTTGATGGGAGCAGCTCCTGCCATTGGAAGACCTCCTCATACGAAGGCAGATGGGTTGCAGGAACCACTGCTGGAGGATGCATGAACAACATTGGTATTTCCAGGATATCTGGTCTTTAAAACTGCACCATGAAAGGCACCTGCCAATGACTATGGTGTACATAAAGTGTAGATAAAGTTAGTGATATTGTGTACTTCTGTTACTGTCAACAAATCCCATGAGAATCAAAACCAATAATTTGTTTCAATACTTTCTGATCTTGGCTGTATGGCCCTCATCCTAAAAGTCATCAATTCCCACTTTAAATCTTTATAAAGGGGTTAATTTTTTAAATAGGCTAAAGCAAATGTTAGTCAAACAGGGGAAATGGTGTATTTATTGGGATCTATTTTCAGCTGTGGATTTGGTGTGTTTTTTGAGTATTCATAGCAGGATGTATGTGGGATTAGGTCCAAATAAACTACAGTGGCAATGTTTATCATTATTAGAATCATCTCACTCGGTGCAACACTGTGATGTACTGATGTGTTTTTAGTTAATTTTGGACAACAATGGGACATATATACTTGATAGTAGAAATATTACAAAGTAACACTCCACAAATTTGAACATGTAAATTGCAGGTCTTTAGATGGTATATAGAACAGAATATGGAAACATTCCACAAACATGCTTTATAGTTATAAGCAATGGTACATTCAGTAATAGATAAAATAACTGTTCCATCCAATCCCCCATTTTGATTAAGAACATTCATGTCTGGTTGGTTAGCTTTGCTTTCTGCTTAATTATACAGTTTAAGAATTAGATTTCCTTTTTAAACCAATGAACAGATTAACCTGACTCTTGGCAAAATTGTAAAGTGCAAAATTGTTTTCTTCTTCCAGACAGCTTCTGGACTAACCCCCAGTATCGAGTCAACATTGATCAACTGCTAAATGAATGTGGTAGCAAACAGGGCGATAAAAACATGCTGGTGTCTCTCATGCAAAAGCCAGACAAAAGAAACAGACGCCTGGTACAGAATCTCCACATTGGATTCTCTGTATTTGAGGTAAATATGACTTTTATTGTTTCTGTCAGTGTGTGGACTATTATGGATATATCATGCATGGACATGGAAAGTAGCTGCTGAAAACAGCCATTTTGTCAACAGTGTTGAATGTACTGAAATATTACTGCTAATCTAAAAAGTTAGCTGAAAGGAAACTTTGCCTATAATTAGTTTTGTGTCGCATGTCACTCAACACATTTCGACTACAAAACAATATCACAGGATCAAGCATGCTCACACCTACATGCTTGTAATTTCACTATAAATTTTGTAAATAAATCCCCATAAACCTCCAAAGTGAAGATCAATTCCATGGTTATCGATTGTATTATTTCCCTATTTTAAATATGTCATGATTTCACTTCAAAATTTGATTAAACTAATTGTTTTTTCCCCCCAAACATGAACACATTTTCTACTGATTTCCTCAAAGGTGACTGATGAAGTAAGTAACATGTGTATTTAAATATTTGTACTAAGTATACAAATCAGAAATTGGATATCTAATTATTTACCGTTGTTACAGTTCAAGGCTCAGAAGGGGAAGTTCCCAGCCTCTTTCTTTAGCACACACATGGCTGTCGCCCAAAGTAAAACCTACATGAATGCACGTGAGGTGATGGAGTTCTTCACGCTGAAACCTGGTGAATACTTGATTGTGCCATCCACCTTCAACGCCAATGAGACAGCGTCCTTCATCGTGACAATCGTCTCCAAGTCTGAGACCCATGTCCAGTAAGTCACTAATTAGCCTTTAAATTGAGTAGACATAAAGTCAATGTACATGTCATACTCTACATATTAAAAGTCTTTAAATTAGAAAAATGCACCAGTGCCACAAGAACTGTACCTTATGTCTGTTGTCTATCCCTTCAGTGAGAATTCTGGACGCCATAATCATGACCATGACGAAGTGGAAGCACAGGTGTGTGAGATTTTTTTTTAAAAATTAAAAAAAATACAGTCAATATTTCTATTAATTTTCTTATTGCTGTTATGTTGTTTGCTCTCTTTTATTGATTACATTGATAGTATTTGAGCTAAAGTGTACAATCCCCATGTATTTTTAATCTGGAGTTAAAACACTCATTTACAGTTCTCACCAACTGAAATTGGAGGGGATGATGACAATAAGAGAGAGTTTTTCCGTCAATTCTCTGACAAGGTAATTTGTGTGTCTTAATCAATATATAATTTAATTTTGACTTGATTCTTAATATGTCTCTCCTCCTTTGAGTCTACTGATCTGCTGAATGAAGAATTATAATTGTTATAATTGGCATAGAATCATGATTTATACTGTTTTCAATTACATCTATTTGATTTCTGTCAGACCCAAATGGTGTAGCCTTCTATTATTTCCTTTCAAATAAATTCAACCGCAATTATGAAACAGTGATCATGACAACCCAACCGTAGTACAAAATAAGTATTTCCTGGAAGGGTTGGAGACATTTGTTTTATTCTTTCAATTTGTAGCTGACAGAACGCTCGTTAATCATCACTTATGACCCAGTAGAAGTGTGTGGTTGTGTATTTATCTACAGAGACTGCCTTCTTATTTTCTTCTTATTTTTGCTGTGTTCTGGACATTTCTGGGCATCAGCAGTGGTTGTGTGTTAGCCTGTAACAATGTACAGGGTGTGACCAGGGTACATCGCTCTTTCCATCTATCTCCTTTGCTCTGCTCTCTGTGTTTGTGTCATGGATGTATAAAGAGCTACAGGTCTGCACCACTCGCTTTCTTCATTTACTCTCTAGCTCTCTAGCCTATCAACCACTGCTGCTCTCTCTGTCTTTGTCTCTTTCTCTCTCTCTCTCTGTCACTTAATTGAGGCAGGTAAGTGGGGCCAACTTTGAATGCTGTGTGTCTGCAAACGCCAACTGACAAATCCTGCAAAGTATACCTTTAAAGCTTACAAGGCAGAAATTCACCACTGTTTTCTTATTTTCTTTTCATTTCATGTCCAGTATGAGGAAGTGGATGCTGAGCAGCTCCAGAACATTCTGAATGAAAAAATCCTTCAAGGTTTGGACTGGAAAACTCTTCAAGGCTTGACAGCATATTAGCTAAAAAAAAATAAAATTCAGCAATTTTTAAAAATAATTTTTTTCATTTTTATCTAGGAGACTTGAAATCTGGAGGCTTCACCATTGATGCCTGTCGCAGCATGGTCGCTCTGTTGGATGTATCCTCTTTTTATTCATATTAAATTGTTTTATTATTTTCCCTTTTTACTTCATTCAACAGTTACTTTGCTTAAAAAACAACCGCTCACAGTAAATGTAGTCTGGGGTAGTTTGGGATCTCTTCATAAGTATCACTTGTTGTGGAGTTTGTAATCCTGTGATATATCTGTCTGAAGACGTTAAAAGACGCCTCTTAAAGGTTTATTGTACTTTACTTGAAGATTGTACAGGTTTACACTTGATAATGTTTGTGATTTTTAGAAGAAGAAAGAAGTACAGAAATCTCAAAATAACAATTTACAATCAATTAGTTACACTGAAAGTCTTAATAAATAAGTCTCAATAAACTTTGTCCACAAGGGTATCAATACAACATATTGATACAATTAGTCAGAAAATGGAAAACCTAGAAAAATTATATTTCCTTGTAGGAGTTTTATACCAGATTCTTACACTAGGTAATAATACCACTGCAATATGTCAAGGCACAGTTATAATGAAAACAAATATGTTCCAAATATGAGAAATAGTAGTCACTGGCAAACTGCCACATGTTGCCATCTAGTCTAACAAGTTAAACATATAAAAATATTGAACACTCACTACTCTTATATTTACATTGAAGGCATAAATATATACAATACACCAATTAACCACACACAGCTAATTGGTTTGTGCAATGCTCAAATACATGTTATCCAATGAGCAAAAGGTACTTGCTGTATCTGAACTCCATGATAACTGCAAGCCTTCTTCAGATAACTAGTATACATGTCGAAACCTGCCTGCACTTTTGGTGAACAAACAACAACACAAGCTCAGGCATGAAACAGTATATTCACCACAGCGTTACTTAATGCTGCTTCAGTTTGCATACCCTTGCTGCTTCTTATGCAACCCACTTGCAACCCACCTATAACCCCAACACCTCCTTCCAGGCTATGTCTGATTAAACAATGTCACTTCTGTTGTCTCTTCTTGCAATTATTGCATGCTCTGTTGTGTACCTGGGTTTTTGTGCCATTGCTCTGGGGCAAGGAGGTCCAGTTCAGAGCCACAGCGCTCCTGACTGAAGTACAGTTCTGATACCTTAATGTTGGTGTAAAAAGTCATCAATCACTGGCAAGCTGAACGGTGATGAATTTGTTCGTCTGTGGAACAAGATTCTCAAATACAAGGTAAATGGAAAGTTGAAGTTAAAATTAAACAAAGATAAATTACTTGTGACCTCCTTAAAGTTATATACACATCTTTGTGAGTCTGCTGATTCAACCATTAACGCAGGTGCTTTCTGATTTAGAAATGAAAGATATTCCTGATCAGAGTTTCACATCATTAAATCTCTTGTATTTTACCAGGAAATTTTCTTCCTTACTGATGTTTCGAAAACAGGGACACTGTCACTGCGTGAGCTGAGGAATGCATTCATGGCAACAGGTAAAATAACCACCTTTTTTTATGATTATGATTATAAATTAATATTTAATTAATTCAAGCAGATTCCAGCTGATTTTCATTTTGAATAATCCATTTTCAACTTGTCATAGTAAGAAACGCACAGATGTTACTAATAGTATTAACAATAGGTCTGTTTTATTCAAGTGTGTGAGCCAGTAAGGCAGGAACGTTATTTCGAAGCAATTTTCAAAGCAGAATTCAGCCATTATTAATTATAATATTTACACATGCTTTTCCAAAATGTCTCCCATGAAAATGGTCCGTCCAGTGTTTGAGATCCAGCCCTCATAAAAGTCATATCTTAACTTTTGTCCTATGTGTGTTGATCAGGAAAGAAGGCCAGCGATGACGTGCTGGATTTGTTGGCTCTGCGGTACGGTGCCTCCTCTGGACACATAACGCTGGAGAACTTCATCAGTCTGATCCTTCGCTTTGATTGCATGAGCAGTACGTACATTTGGATATCTGTAGACAACACTTCAAGCAGTAACTATAAATTGTGAAGTGTTGTTTGTAACTGAGTTTGTCAGTAATGCCCTATTGTAGGGTCAGCAAAAAATGTTATTCCTCCTTGGAGTTTAAAACACATAGTAAACATTTCAGACCTGTAGAATACCCAGTTTTTAGAACACTTCCACAGAAAGTCTACTCTAACCTTTAATTCAGCCGACAGTAATAGTTGAGTTACAATGCTAATAGTGTAAAATGTCATAGCAGTAGTCAAAAACAATAATTTAATTATAGGCTTTTATGGGCCCTCCCTATGACTGGACCATGGTGACTTTGTTACAGTGATGTTTAACTTGTGTCATTGCATGTGACAGATGCTGTATTATGTTTCACTCATTGTCTTAACAATTAAACCATGTGTGTATTTTCTTATTAGGAGTGTTCAAGCAGTTGTCCGATGGAATGACTTTGACTCTTCGTCAATCAGAGGTAATGAGAGTTCCTCATAGATGTTATGAATGTCTTCAAGTTTTTGTAGGTGATTTAAGGTTTTTAAATGTTTGCAACCTGCACAGCTGATTTAAAACAGGGAGGAGAATACTTTTTTGGCAATTGTACTAATATGCAATGTAAGTCTTCAAGTCCTCAGTGTTTTGAATGTCTTTTTCAGGAAATATGTCTTGCTTGAGCTAGTTTTCTGTCTTCTGTGATTAAATAAAAGACAAAAAAAATGATTTTTGGTGTAATATGTTTGAAGCACATTAATAATTTATCCATTCTCTATTTGCAGTGGATGTACATTTCAATGTACACGTGAGAGAGAGGATGAACTACTGGATTTACAGATGTTGTGAAAGGAAAATCAATACAAAATGTTCTGGTAAGGGTATGTAAACTGTCATCCCTCTTGTTATCCAATTACTATGTCTGTCACTTCCCCACTACAAAGCAGAGCGGGAAAACAAATGAGAGGCACATAAAAATGTCACAGACATGCTACTCACAACAGCAATGACATCTGGCAACCTTGCTTACTGTATGTGTCATACATTCAATATTTACAAATAGAGTTAAATTGAATTCACATCTAGATCATTGGATCATGACACAAAATGTATATGAAATCATTAAATGTGTATATTGTTACACTTAATGTACTTTGAAATGTAGTAATGTGAAAGTATAAGCTGTCCCATGGTAGGAAACCAAAATACTGAACCTTTTTAAGTTAGGTGGTCTCTCTGATGGGGTACTTCATGTATTACTGTTGTAATGGTTGTTGTAGTTCTGTGGGAATAGGAATTCTGTCAACATGCAACAGTGAATTGAATGTTTATCAGTCAACGTACTGGTACATACGTATCTCATAACCCTAACCCTAACCCAACTACTATGGATTGAAAGTCTCCACTTATCCTGTGAAATATCTTCACATCTACTTCCTGGACTGCCACCAAATTTTGAGCAGACATATCCACTGACTTGTCCTCTATTGAGGTTAACATCTGTAGTTTCGAGTGCGATGTCTCAACAAGTAAAATACCTTTGGTAATCTTTTTCATGTAGCACCATCATCAGGTGAAAAAATGTACTTTGTTCAAATCTTTTTTAGCTTTTCTTTGTGTTTGGTACTTATTAGCAGTTAGCACACTAACACACTAAACTAAAGATAAGATTATAAAGATTACACCTGCTAAACATCAGCATGTTAGCATGGTAACTGCTGTGCAGCCTGAAAGGATACAAATAAAAGTGCTGAAGAAAACTTGATGGTTACAGAACAGTGAATTGGTCTCTTGGCAAGAGTAAAGGAATGGGTTACTTTTACATTTTAAGAATGTTACAGCATTTATGTGTTATTGTTAGCTGGGAATATGCTTGTTATCAGTCTGTACTTTACAAAATAAAGATGCTCTTAAAACAATTTTCAGTTTCATCCTTTACAGTCATGGAAAGTAACTAATTACATTTACATTTAAGTACAATTTTGAGATACTGGACACACTAACAAGCTTTTAAAGTACAACACATTGTTAAAGATGAAACTAGTGGTTTCCAACCTCTTTGGCTTTTGACATCTTACAAAAAGCAGTGTTTAGTCAGGGTCAAATTTCCCTCTAAACTTCTCACATGGTTTAATTTAAATAAATGTTCAAATGATCCAATGTTTCACCAAAAATCACAGACTGGAGAACAAGTCCAAAAACTGAAAACAGTATATCAGATCTGATTTGTATATCAGAATTTAGTTTTTTCTTCTGTCCTCTTCTTCTTACTTCAACTTGTAATGTATTTCTACATTGTCATATTGGTACTTTTACTTAAGTTAATACTTCTTTCACCACTGGTCCCTTGCAATGCAACAAAAACTGTCCTTAAATGGGATTGTTAAACCATTGTAACCACAGTAAATCATGGTTTTAGATACCCTGATAAAAAAAAAAGTTGAGATTTTCATTAGAGTGACATTGTGTTGCCTTTTCCTCAGTACTTTCGTATCCACATAAAAGTACACAGATATCTCAGACCTGTCTATTGTTACTTGAGTCCTGACAATATATTTTATTTTTTATTTTTCAATGCACACTGCTAATTTAGAGACTATTCAAGTGTAGTGCTGGATTTAATTGTTGTAGATAAAATCCATAAACTTTCAGGACATAAGTTTAGAATTTCTTTATCTGTTCAAAGAAATACACACATCAGATATTTAATTGGTATGGCTTTATTAATTTAAGAAAAGGCAATACAGTGTTAATGATTACAATTGATAATTAAATAAAAGTATTAATTTTTTATGCACTCATTCAGTAGATTTTAATGATTTAATGTAGATATTATTATTTGCAGTATAATTACAAAAAGTAGATACAGAGAAAAATCCCAGATCAAGTAAGAAAACATACACGTTTGATTCCTGTGATCATTCATTAACAGTTTTACAACCTAAAAAGACGCAGAAGCAGAAATTAAGTTGATATGAAGCAATTTTCTTGAGGCATTAATAAATAGCATTGATTAATATTAATGAATCTCACTATCAAGATGTGAGCATTACATATAACTACATTGATTAAGTTTTGATTATTTTTGTTATTGATTATTTGGAAGCTGAAGTCATAAATGTATTCAGGCTGGTTGTTGTAGTATTTTCACTGATGTCAGTAGTGCGGCCAGGATTATGAATATTGGATGTTTTGCAAGCTCTGATCCCCCACTTGTAGTAGCAGCTAAAAAAAACAAAAACAAAACATATCTGGACTGTAATTATGTTTGTCAGAGATGTAAAATTGTATAATGTCCTTGATAGCTCTTATCATGACTCACATGGTTGAAAAATACATGATAATACATATTTTTTTACACAAATAAATTGAAAGTTGATGGATATATCACATAGTTTTAGTCCAGTGGGCAATCCGCACTCACCTTGTGATTGTGATGTAGTTCCTGTAGTGGCCACGTTTACAATTGAGTTACTTGTGTGTCCTGAGGATGAAATTGAATATAGTAAGACAGTGCACTTTAATATGAGTCAACACTAAGCAGTGTTACATCCTGTGCTGTCATAATGCGACAATACATTATTTAAGTGGGTTAAAATGTCTGTGAAATAACCCTGTCATAGTTGTTATATTAAATAAATACAAGGTCCAACAAGGTACAACATCCTTGTTGTCACTGAAATACTTTGTTTTGAACTCGGACTGTGGCACACTGGCGTCCTCTTGTGGTTGTAAATAGTATAGGGAGCAACCTGAGGACCTCATCACTCCACAATCAAAGATACTGTCAGTGCACAAACTGAAATACATACCCTTGTGGGCTACAGTTCTTTAATATGCAATTCGTCTTATTTTGTTGACTTGCTCAATTATTCCACAAATTGAGATAACAACAAAAGATCAGAAAGTTGTAAAATATAAAATACTGATCTTGCCTATACGTTTTTTAAAAAGGCTTTAACTTTAAGCACAACTTAGAAGTTTTTTTTTTCAATTCACCATGATTTATTTACTTGTAGAGCTGCAACAATCTTCAATTTTCTAACTGGAGATGATGCAAGTCGATCCAATTAGTTAAAGTAAAGTATGCTAAAGAGTAAGCATAAAGCTTATTATGCACAAAAGCTATGTATTTTTACTCTTTGTTGTTGTCGTCACGGTGGTGCTGCTTGCAGGTGATGCAGCAGCTGTCGTGCTGCTGCTGGAGCTGGGTGGTGCAGTGGTTGGTGCAGTGGTTGGGCTGGCTCTGTTGGTTGTTAGACCCACACCCAGTCTGTCAAGGTCTGACTGCAGCTGCAGGTTCACCCAGGTCTGAATAACAGTATCGTTCTCAAACAGCTTCAAGTCTTGTAGGTGGTTACCCATGAGGCCATTCACATTGGTCACAGACAAACCCTGTGCATTTCAAATGAAACAGAGAAAATAATTGCTCTGACATTTTAACACATTGGAGAATAAGAAGCAATGAATATAACATGTATTTAAAACAGAAAGTTGATTTTCCTAGAGACACATTTGGTACAAACAATTATACTAAAGCTTTCAGCGCAGACATAGAAATCGTTAATTTTAAACTCTCAGAGGGCTAGCATTCTTATCACAAAATAAATATACTAACAATAGAGAGTTTCACACATTTTGCAGCTTTTTTGCACTCTGCTACTACATATATATTGTTTTTTAGATGACACAGGATAACACACTGCACTTTGGGATACTAATATAATGCATCAACTTGCAGCCTATTGTCATTTTACAGACCGAGCTACAGACACCCAACCTATTGTCCTTGCAAACATCTCAGATTGTTGGAGTTTGAATCACTCTGACCATATCACATTAAAAATCTGCCAGTAACAGCTGTGCTCTCTTTACAATCCCTAAGTCTTTAAACATTTTAAAATCACATCCAAAATACCTATAAACTTTAACGTTTTGAGAAGTTATGCTGAAGAAAATCAGCTCAGTACATTCCATATATAACAAATAAATAAACAGTAAATGTCTTCTTGTATTTTGTATGTATTCTTACAGCAATCACGTCAGGATCAAGACTCCTGAAAGCATCTACGTCCATGCTGATGTTCTGGCTTGACAGCACTACTACATCTGACAGAGGTGCTCCACCTATTAGAGTAGAAAGTAAAACAGTCAATCAGAGGGGAGTTTCTAAAAGATAAATAAACAGACAGCACAGACAAGTAACATGTATTCTTACCAATAGAGGGCTGCACTAAGTTGTAAAAGGAGCTGGAATTGTCACGATGTGAGCTGAAGGAAGTGTTACTGATCTCATACACTGTAAAAAAAAAAATCCTAAAAAAACGGTAATTTTCCGGCAGCTGGGGCGCCAGAAAAATACTGTGAAATAACGGAAAATTACTTTCTCATAAAAATACATGTTTTTTCCATAATTAAAATACAGTTTTTAGTTGTAATTTTAACAAGATTTTGCCTCATTTTAAAAACATTTTCACATTTTAAAACAATTAAATTACCTAAAAATATGGTAAGTAAATGCTGGATTACGAATAATAATGCTTAAATTTACAGAAATGTGCTGTTTTTAATTGGTTTAATGACATTATTTTATGTAAAGAAGTTGTATAATAATTTGTGTTTGATGTAATAAAACAGTATATGACACAAAAATAATGTGATTCATCTTTCAAAATATATCAAAAAACTGTAGAAAAACTAGATATTGGGTTTAAAATTGCAAGAATTTACCATTTTTAGATCATATCAAATGTTATTTTACGTTGTTTTTAACGTTTAATTACAAACATTTTACGTTTTAAAACAATTAAGTTACCCATAAAGATGGTAAATTAACATTGTAATATGAATAATAATGCTTAAATTTACAGAAATGTGCTGTTATTAGTTGGTTTTAATGGCATTGTTTTATGTAAAAAAAACTGTATATTACTTTATATTAGATGTAATATGACAGAATACAACACAAAACATGCCAAAAAGACTTAACTCCACGTTGGGTGTACATTTTTTTCCTTTTACATTAATTTCCTGAATATTTAAAAGGACGTTCAACTAAAAATTCCTCACCTAATAACACCAGAATTATTTTAATTTTAAATGGTTTAAACTGTTTTTTGGCCAGTGGGAAAAGGGGCTTAAATGAATTGTTGTACTCAAATGAGAGTAAGCTGAACAAGAACAGCTACAATTTTCCATTTTCAGTATTTTTATTGTAACAGGTAACCATTATTATAGCAATATGGCTCTGAAACAACTGATTTGGAAATGAAAGAAAAGTTAAAAAAAAAAAAGTTGAGTTACCAATTCAGTGTTATTTCTATCCAAGGTATCCATAACTTGATCAAGTCACTGTACTGTACATCCACAACATGGATTACAAGCCTAAATTAAACCTCACTGTAAATTAATCCACACTATCCAAGTCATCCATAACCTGGTCAAGTGACCATACATTCAAAACATTGATAACAAACTTAGTCAAACCTCACTGTAAAAGAATACACACTCTATCCAAGTCATCCATAACCTGGTCAAGTAACCATAAATCCACAACATTGATTACAGACTTTGTCAAACCTCATTAGAACATTGATAACAAAGCTACATAACAAATAGCTTACATGAAACCTTACTTGACATTAATCCACAATAGTCTGTGACTTAGACAAAGTATCCATAACTTGTGAGCACTTCTTATTCCCTCCACTCGTAGTCTGCAATTTTGGTGATGAGTGTGAGACCCTTTGGACTGACGGCAAGTTGTTTTTTGGTGGCGTTCCGCTCCACTTTTGATCCCTTGTCTGTATTTATCTTGAAGAGGCACCTGTCAAATGAAAAAAAAAAACAACTTTAGTAAGTGTGGACTGTACTGTAATGTAATGTTGTCATACATTTGCAAAAAAGTTACACAACAGTGTAGACAGAGCTTGCTTGTGAAAGAGTATTTGGACATACAGGAACTGTGGAACAGTGATGTAATGAAAAGATTAACATGTGAGTACTGTGTATGTGAATTGTGTATGAATGTGTTTGAATGTGTTTGAATGTTTGAAGGTGGTCAGAGGGGGTTTGGTGTGAAATGGCAGCAACGCTTCCCTCAGTCTGAGGGAAGTCTTGATTTTATTATTTTGTTATTGTGGCCTTTTGATAAATTCAGGAAATGCCTGGAGACTTGTGGAAGTACAGGTGCTTTACTTTCAGCCTACATGCACAGCAGGAAAGCCTGACCGGAGATCTATCTGCCAACTGCAACTACTCATGGCAGGAGACGGGTCTCCCAGACCGGACAGGACCCAGCACCATCTTCAGTAAAGTTCCTCCAGCCTCCTGAGATTAATAACATTATCCAACAGCTGAGCAGAACAGTAAACTAACTTCAGCCCACAGAAATATCCACAACACAGGTCCATCTCGGCAGCTCCACGCTGCTTCTCTCCGCGACCCAACTCCACCTCCTAGTGGGGCCTCCTCAGTGGCAGTGCTGGCTCCTGTCTGGTCTGAGTGATTCCTGGCATGAGTGCTCATGCACAGTCAGGCTTTCCTGCTCTGCATGTAGGCTGAAAGTAAAGCACCTGCACCTCCACAAATCTCTAAGCATTCCCCCAAATAAATATAATATCCAAATAAAATAAATTGATGGGTGGATCATGAACTTAAAGGTGTGAGAATGTACCACATTGTGACCAACAGGTGAGTATTTCAGCATTTCAGCACTTGAGCAGTGCTCAGTTTTACAGTATGTGCATTATATATCTTATTTTGATGTATTGAATTGACTAGTGGTGTCTTACCTCTGTAAGAACTCCAAAGTTGATGCTTGGGCTGCTGGGTAAGATATGTTCATACAGTAGTACGAACCAAACATCAGCAAAAGAGCATCACTGAAGATTCTGATGTGGCCATTCACAATGGTCTGGTCAACAGACAGCATGAAATTCTCTGCCGCCAAAGTCGAGTTTCCTGTTGTGTACAGGGACAAGAGAAAGACAAGAGAAAAATACAATTAAATTATCATCTTACAACTGAGTCCAGTACAACAATAACAAAGTAATAGTACTAATAGTTTTCTGTTTTTTGGTTTTAATTTATTGTGGTGGAGAAAGATAAATATTCATACCGCAAACAACAATACATGGTGTACTTGGAAGTCCAGCACAGTCCACTTCAGAGGGCAGGGTTGTTTGATCCACTTTGTAGAACATCTGTTCTTCTTCTTCATTGAAGTACTTGAGGAGTAGTAGAAGAAACTTCTTGAAATGTGAGATTTTAGGTGACAGAGAAGGTCGATCAACTGTTTCTGACAATGTGGAAGCTGACATAGAAAGGGTGCCTGCAAAGTTTGAGACTGTGACACGGTAGATGACCGCCGATGATGGCGGTAAACATGACATTTAAAAGCATTGTAATTTCTGAACCGAAACTTACAACTTTCCATACAACATGCATACTGATAATGTGGCTCATTTTTATGAAGCCCTTGATGCATCACGTACCCTTTTAGGGTATTCACTGAAGCACCACAACTATGACAGGTGTAATGTTTTGACATCCTTAACTGCAGTGCAGTACTCACTTTTTCAGTTTACTCCATGAAATCAACTCATCATTTATCTGCAGAGAGAAAGAAAAAAATAAAAACACATTTATGAAACATGAAATTTGCCAAAATCAAAATAAATGCTATTGACTGTGAAATAGTTAACCTAAACTGTGTTCGCCAATCTCCCCTCAATTAACTAAAAGATGACCATTAGCTTATCCTTTACATATTTTTCAGTATTGTTTGAATTTCATGTTGACCAGTGACTAGTGTTGCACCAAAATGAAGATTTGAAAAACCTTGAAAAAGGCAAGAGGAAGATCAAAATATTTGTTTTAAGAAAGAGTAACTGGTTGAAATAAACCATTACCAAATCTCAGTATCATTTATAAAATATCTGTTCTCTCTTCTTTGGAAGAAAGTACACTTAAAATTGCTCTGAGCACTCGTGAAAAGAAAGGAACAGGTGGGGGCTAGAAGAGTTTTTTTGTTGTTTTTTTTGCAATAGTGGATTATTGACATTAGAAAAAAATTCAAAACCAGATATTGAAAAGTTACATAAAATTAAGCTTCCTATTCTAGCCAAAAATCATGCCATTTCAAGTCATACAGTGGAAGTTATGGACAAAAAAACTAGTGAAAATGTATCTGTTCATTGTTGCAGCTCTAAACAACTGTTCATCTTTTTCTCCGCCTGTGTCAGTTAGTTCGCAAAAGCAAACGCAATGGCAAGCTAAAGTTAGTAGCTGGTCTGGCTGAATACTACAGTAAATGCAGCTGGCAGACAGCGGCCATGCTTTTTGGTTAGCTAACATTTCAATTGACAACATGCCGGCGTATTCTGTGCCTTTTGCGGAGTGAGTAAACTCAGAGGCACGGTGGTAAATAAAACTAATGCTACTCAGCTTCAGTTTGATACTTGCCGTCTACCGTCGTCCTTCCTCGAGCCTCGACGTTAGCTGCTGTCCGCACAAAGTTCTGTCGGGCGAGCAGGAAGTCTGGAACCGCAACCGCGGCGCGTTGGTTGTTGATCTTGCTCGAGTCAAGTGTCACGTCGAAACAGACAGTTTCTGACCAACCCAAACGGGAACCGCGCTTTTTTAAAAACATTTTTTTAACTTTATTCACAGAAATGTCCAGAACAATACTGTTGTGCCAGGGAAGAAAAAAAAAATGCTTTATTGAAAGCATTTAATTGCAGCTCACTTAGTGCTGATGCTGCATCAGTTCAAGTCCAACTCTTTATTATTCACCCTCTCAAGCTTTCCCCTTTCCCTGTGTCTCTTTAGATGTCCTTTCAAAATAAATATAATTTATTAATATAATGTTACCATCTAGAAATGAGAATAATTGTATTTATTTTCAATGAAAATATTAGTCAAATAACAAAGAAATTATAGTAAAATTACAAATTTTTACTATTAATTCCTCAGTAATTTTAAATTATTTTTTCCTCTTTTTTAGGGTTTTAAAGTTGAATTTTACAGTTTATTCCCTTAAATAACAGACAAATATTTGTGAATTTACGATACATTTGTGAATGTATTTTAACAATAAATATATGTATTTCTAATGGGTTTTTTTTGTAAAAGAACAGAAATATAGTGTATTTTCACAGTTACAGTTATTTAATGTTATTTTACATTTGACATGTAAAAACACAGTCTATTTTTGTAAATTAAATGTTATTTTAAAAATACAGAAAAAATCTGTAAAATAGACAGTAAAATTCTGTTATATTACAATTTTTTTTTACAGTGTACAGGATTCTCTTCTGCTCAGATGAACATGATGCCACATTCAGAGGGTTGGCATTTCTGACAATGTTCAGGAAGGAAGCAAAATACAATGTTAAGTCTGTATCAGCACTCACAGTGGCCGTGTCAGGCATCTCAGAGCTTCATGCTGACACCCACCTGATGCTGTCTGGGGTAATGGTCTTTAGGGTACTGTTATCTAATGAGCACAGGTTGGAGTCAATACTGTTCAGCTCATTGCTGCCCAGGGAGTTCCCAGATGTATTCAGATACTTGGTGATGATTGCTTTGCTCTAAGCAACAATAAAAAAAACACAGGTAAAAAAAATGACATATATCATCAGCAAGAATTTATACAGGTATGAGTATCTTGGTAGTTTTTTACATCATACCTTTGCTGCCTCCCATTGTCCATCTTCAGCTTTCATGAGGGCTGCCAGGGTGTCAACTGTGGTGATGGTCCACTTAGAGATATCATCAAGTGATGCCACACGAGACACTGAACCAAGCACCTGGACGTCACTATCAGAAACACCTGATGGGAAAGCCTGTAGAAGTGGAGAATACGTAGTAACTTATGGTAGTGTTGAAATAAGCCTTAAAACTTTCCTTTCAGTATATCAGAACATCAACATGGTGTAATGACAGCTGTACCATATTAACCTAGAAGATACGGTGACAGCTGTGCCAACATAACCTTTTGAGTTTTTAGGACCTTTTTTGTTCAAAACCGTTGTCAAGTTGTGATTGATGTATAAAAAACAACAACCATGTAACACAATACATGTCTCAAACACAGTAAAACAGGCATATTCCTGGAAAATATTCCTGGAAATTTTGCAAAATTCATGGATATTCTCCATCCCAGGGGTGCTACTATTCATAGCATATGCTGAATAAATATTTCAATCACACATTACTTGCAAAAATAGAAATACTGTGTGCCTCATACCAAGCAACCAATAATAACAACAAGTTCACATTTTGTAAATTAAATTTACCTGGTTGAGTTTCTTCAGAATGATTTTCTGGAAGTCATCATCATCCACTTTCTCACAGATCGCGTTGAGGTTGTCCTTCAGAACGGAGACATCCAGACAGAGGTCAAATTGCGTCTGGTCATAGCCAAAGGGGAAGGAGGCGTCATTAACTGTCACCTGGGTGATGTTGCCCACTGTGCAGCCTTGTGAATAATTAGCCAACGAGAAAAAAAAAATAAGTTAGGCGTGGACTGTATCACTCTATGTAGTAGTGTATGACTAAATAATTTTCCGGCATGGCATTCAGCTGAACACTCACACATTCACTAGTGCTAAAGCTTGTGATTATTTTTGTGACTGATTCATCTGCCATTATTGTCTTTATTAATCTTTTTTCGTAGTTTGTCAGAAAATTGGGATAAAATGACCCCTTAAGGTTTCAAAGTTGTATCTTCAAATAACTTTTGTCAAGTCCAATTCAGATATTCAGTTTACTATGATTTCAGACATAAATAAAATGAATACAATAAAGGCAGCAAATCCTTACATTTGGGAAGCTGGAACCATCAAATGTAGCATTTTTGCTTCAAAATTTTCAAATTCACCCACAAATTAATTTTCTGTCAATCCGGTATCAGTTGCTGCTACATAAAAATGAGCACAACATGTCTCTCTGCTACATTGTCCTTTACCTGCTCCTCGTTTTATCTTGAGACTGCTAATCTGTTTAAACAGCGCCTTGAGCTTCCTCTTCTTTGTCTTTCTTTTCCTTAGCTGGGACATGAAGCTCTTGAGGAACCTTCTCTTTGTTGACTGCCAAAAAAACATCCCAGACATTAGTTTTAAATACAGTTAAATGGGACCAAATAGTTTGAAGGAAAAGTAAGAGTTAAACACATACAGTTTTGAACTGGCCCCAGATATTTCTTGTGAAATATAGAGGCAGGATCCCAAGGTTTTCCAGTGTTTTCTTGTTCCAAGTGGAGGCCTCTCTGAAAACAGAGGAAGTATTCTTACATTCCAGCCAGTTACCTTTTTGATAACATAATCTTGCATGCTGCGCATTCATGCATATTGCTTATTGCCAACAAATCCCATGAAAAGATGAACAATATAATTAGTCCGTCTCTCAGAACTTTCCGACTCCCCTTCTCTGTGTGTGGCTCTAAATCTTGTGAAAGTGAGATGTTTGTCTAATTGATATAGTATGTTTTAACTTGTTTTTGAACAAATTGGCAATATAAGCTATGTGAGGTTTTTGATATAAAGAAATACTAATTACAAGAATTAGTGCATTTTTGGTCTCAGTCTTCTCATGGGATTGGTTTAGAGTATAGTAGTAAAATATAGGATATCAATAGCCTTATCTGTTGAGGTGCAGTTTGAATAACTCAACTTAATTTTTATATAATTCCCTTACCCGTAACTTGTTTTCCCAGACAGCAGCAGCGTCTCCATGGCAGCAACCTGGTTGTCAGAGAAGCTTTTGCAGGCTTTGAGTTTTTCCAAGATAAGAGGATCAGAGTTCTGGATGTAAGAGCTGTCCAGAGTGCAGGCCATGTTCCCCAGCACCTCTATGTTGTCTCTGCTTAGACTCACATCACTTATGCCCTAAACAATTGAAACAGGATTTCATCATTATTTATATAAAATGTTGCATCTACATATTTATAGGCATATCCTGTCACTCACTGATGCCATACAGTTGTGATTCAACTATCTCATATACCCCAAAGTATTACATTTAATCATATTTGATTCATACAAAATTTTACATTTACCTTCCACAGAGTCTTTTGCTTGATTTAAAGTTGTTTTTTAATAATTATTACCTATATTGTGGCCTGTTTTTTTAGGAAACCATAATTTATTTGGTACTCACCAAGCAGTCCCTGGCTTCACCGAATAGCACTGAGTTCTTGTTCAAAATGCTTGAGGCCACAGAGAAGTCTGCAGCACCGACCGCGGAAAAGTATGACCTGCAGTTGGCTCTCTTGACATCTCTGTTGCTGCATTAAATAGACATAAAGATGGGGAAATAAATACAATTTCTAAGAATCCTAAACCAGTGAGGTGTTATGAGGTCGGTACAACACTTTTTTTGAAGGGAGACTCACTTGAAGTAGAGAAGCATGTCAGCAGGATAATCTGTGAAGGTCTGAGAGTAGTCTCCATTCAGCAGATTGTACATGCAAGTCAGCTGTAGAAAAGACACAAACAAGTATACAAGTTACACAAGTTAGTGGTCAATTATACCAAAAATAGGGGAAATTAATTTTAATTTCAAGGAAAGAATTCTGGTTTAATGTTCAAACATAAAGTTGATTTTTAATTTATGACTCTGGCATTTCATTGCACTTCAAACTTATCTTGCAATGTCAGAAAAAGAGCCATACAGTAATTATTTCAAGCAGATTTAATTTGAATTTACCTGTGATTCCTTCAACTCCACCTTGGCTCTGCCTCTCCTCGGCCGGCTGGAACGGATCAGCCTTCTGATCCTTTTTCTTGTCATTCTCTGTATTGATGTGCATGTGAAGCCTTGCAGCACGGAGGGAGAAAGCCTGACAAGGAGATGAAAAGCACAAATAAAGTTAATAGACCCTGAATAATCATACCTGAAAACAGCAGCAAATAAGTTTTGGACATGTACTTACTGTTCGATGTCAAAGTCTGTATTACCCAGCACCCCAAAGAACATAGCAGCCTAGGAGAACAAAAAGATACAGCAATACAATGTCAGCTAAAATTTACATTAGTCATCCCTTTATAGCATCACTACAACTGTGGTACATAGTAATATACCTTATATTAGGTATATTCTTGTGTGTTCTTTAATTCTTAATGCTTGCATCATATTGACCTTGTATCAGACTTTCACACATGTACAATTGATAGCACAATATACATGCAACAGGCGGTTTATAAGTTGTTGATTGTACCCGTATGCTGGTAAGCAATTTGTAATCCCACATTTACAACTACACTTTACAATTAAATTTAACTTTTATCCAAAGCCATGTACATCTGAGAGATGATTTAATACAAGCAGGGATTTAGGATGTGTAGAAGGGTTTTTTTTATTTTGTCTTTGTTTTTTGTTCAGCCTATCAAGTGCAAAAGTGAGAGCTGGATATTTAGTCTTTTCTTTAAGATTGAGAGGGAGTGCAGATTGAACCGTTGGGTAACTTGTTCCACCAACGCAGAACTAAATAAGAGAAGAGTCTGGCTAGCGACCACTGTTGTGGTGGTTGTACCAGGCACCTTTAGAGAAGTTTGAATGTACAAAACAGGAGGCCTGCCAGTAATGATTTGCACTAGTGCGTCTGTGGCGCCACAGATCTTGTTCTGATAGTTTTTAAACTGACTGAATACAATGATTCTTGCAGACCCTGATAGTCACTGAGAACTTGAGCTCTCTAGATTTATGCCATTTTCTCCGTACCATTGAGTTCAGAGTTTCACTTGCTCACTGCTCAGAGAGCAGAGTTTTCACTTTGCTCTCTGAAGACTTCAGTAAGCCATGGACTGGGGGAGGGGGTTTGTGGCCTTTTTTTTTCTTAAAGAACAATGGGAAAATATTGAAAACATGTATTTTTTGGAACCATAATGGAATATCTGTAACTTCAATCTAAATTAATGAAGAAAAGACTTCAAGAAACCCGACTTTAATTGATTCCATTTTGGGTGTAAAACTGAACACTGACCTGATGTCGTCTCCATTTCTTCCTGTTGATCACACGGATGTTCACAGCCTCTTCAGAAAACACCAGCAGGGATGGTGGAATATTCACCGCCATAGCATCAGGGACATTCACCAGCACACTGGCTGGACTTTGATCCACAGAGATTATCTACCAGGGAATTAAATAATACATACCAACAGTTAAAACCAAATATCAGAGAGAATTTCAAAAGTGCAGAACATGTAATTGCAAGTATTTATTTTGTATGTAAAATACTTTGCAGGTACAAAAATACAAAAAACATAGCCAATTTTTTAAAAACTTTAAAAAAAAAAATACATATATATATATTTTGGTTGTCTCTGCACAGTCACATTATTTTCTAGAATTGTTTTGTAAAAAATGATTTTACTATCAAATGTATTTTTAATTTTTAATCTAAGTCTAAAATCAAGATTAGAAATGTTCCATTAAATATTTTAATCTCATATTTATGTTTATTCCCACATAGATATATTTTCAAAATAAAACCCAGAGATGGACCTAAATTGTTGACTTGAGAATTATTGATGGATTGTATGTTAACGTATAAACAGAAATGAACTTTGTACCTTTTGAACATAGGTCTCTTGGACAACTGTTGGGGCCACCAGCATGTTGGAAACAAAGGTAGTACTCTGGGAGATTTTGAGTAGCTCAGATGCTTGGATGCTTTCTATTGACTTTGAAGGAATTCCAGCTACAAGCGTGCCAAGGGATTCCAGGGAGGATCCACTATTGATCTGTTGAATACATTGGCATTTATCATAGCCACAGTCATTAGTGACATAAGCAAAACACTTCCGGGTCATTTTATATTTAAGGAGAAAGTAGAAAATAGTGAATACTGAAACAAATACAGGACACTGCTAGGCAAGTGCTTTGAAGTATTAAATATTTAACATTATTATCAGCCCTGTTAAGTTACCTTGAAGCCTGAGGAAGTGATCACTTGGATGATTGTGGTAGCTTGCTCCTGGCTCCAGGTGCTAACTGAGCTCAAGATGGACAAACTGGAAATCAACACTGACGGGGAAACTGAAGAGATCTGGCTGCTGGTCAGGCCTGAGCTGGCACTTTCCAGGGTCCCAAATGTCTGTGCTGTGACAGTCTGAAAATTGGACGCCAGCGCGGCAGAAACCTGTAAAACAAAATACATACATTAAGGCACAATGGTGCTTTTTAGCTGAAAGCTAACGTCATCATGCGAACATGCTCACAGTGACAATGCTAACACACTGATTTACTATGGTCACAATCTCAGTTTAACATGTTAACATGCTGACAATTGCTGATTAGCACTGAGCACAAAAGGCAACTGAATATGATGGGAATATCAGTTTTGTAGGTATTTGGTCATACAGTATTGCACAAATTAAAATTTTGACCTGATCATAGGTGCAAGTCAGGGGATCACCAAATAAAAATGATTACATAAAAATCTGTGCCAAACTTATATGGCAATGTATTTAACAGCAATTCAGTTATTTCATTTAAAAACAAGCAGTTGAGTAAGAGTCAGAGAGTCTTTAAGATACACCATCTGGGAACCATGAATGTATGTACAAAATGTTGTCCCAATCAACCAGAGTTGATACGAAGATATTTGACTGGTTAAGTGGAAACGTATAACGTATTTGACTAAAAACCAAAAGTGTCACCCAGGAGGAAAGGTCACAGGATCATCAAATTATCTGCAATAACAATGGGGTATTGCCCCCCCTCCCATCTTTTACATACCTACATCATACTCATGGTCACCATGTAAAACACTGGACAGGTTGTAATTCCATCACACTACTAACATACACAGATCATAATCAAAACCTGAGAGTAAAGCTAACTTAACAGACAAAGTAATGCAAAACTTAACAGTTTAAAGTTTGAAACCTACCCTGTCACAAAACACCCAGAAACAGTCAACAGCAAAATTCATCGATAGGAGAAGTTTTTTGTTTTTGTGTTTTATTCAAAGTGAAAATTGAACTTCGTTTCTATGAGGAAATACTGTATTAGAAGCTGCTACCTCAGGGTCCTGTGTTCCATTGCAGAATGTCTTCAGCTCATTCAAGATGTGTATGGAATCAGCTTCATTCAACGAAGAATATACTAAACTCGGGATCTCAGAAGAGCACAGGAAAAAGCCTGGAACCCTAGATGAAAAGTAACACATCATTTTAATATACAGTACGACCAATTCACCCACTAAATTATTATGAGCAACATATATGCCATGATGACATATTTTGTCAAAGCTATTAATAATGTGGTAAGTTGGATACTCACTTCAGAGGGCTAAAGGTTGGGTTGGATGTAAAAAGCTGTGAGATGTAGTAGTTGGTTACATTTTCTGGGATTGCTGTGTTGTTAAAGAGCTCAAGGTTGTCTTGATCCTCCAAGAAAACTTGAATCTTCAAAGACAAAGAAAGAAAGGTCAGTGACTTTGAAAATGCCTCTTGTTGTTTTCTCATTCTACAAAAAATAAACATATTATTTTACATTTTTTTATTAGACCTGGAAATACTTAAGTGACAGTTACAGCTACTTGATTTAAATTAATAATTTCTATATTCTGTTTTGGTTTGAACATACATTTAAGGTAAATTATATAGAACTGATTTGAGGACATACCTGACTGGTAGACATGAAGGTGGTAATATCATCCAGAGTGATAAATGTCACAAAACTGCCGATGTAATTGGCAAACCAGGCAGTAGAGTTTAATTCTGCATCACTGGCATTGTAACATCTGGCTCCAGAGCCTATGGAAACAGGGAAAACCGAACACATTGTTAACAAATAACAGAATGTATTTAGAACTTATCTCCTTACATAAAATATTAGGGCTTATTCATTAAAAGATGAGTGGAGCTGTGACTGAAATAATCTGCTGCACTATCTTTTATGAAATGTTTCATTAAAACAATCAAATAGTGCATTAGGTTAGAATTTATTTTAAAAATCCACTTGTCACTCAGTGTAGGTTACAAGCTTCACATCCCCACTTACTGATACTCAATCACAGTATTTGTCATAATTATTCTGTGAAGGTGGGTTTGTATATTTTTCCACCTACCCCACACAACAAATTCCACATTAAAAGCAAAATCAAAAACTTTTGCCAAAAAAGTGCTTTGTTTAAAAATAATAATAATTTCACCCTGCCTTGTCATTTTAATATATTTTACAATAAACTGCTTTAAAAGGCAACTGGGTTGATAAAAAAAAAAAATTGATTACTTGAATTTTAAACATCTACATTATACATCCATTGTACATTTGCTCAAAAAGGCATTTTACCAGCTCTCAAGTAGGTCCTGATGGTGGTGTATACATCATCCCGTCCAAAGTCAGAACTGTTATATGTGAAATTGTTTCCCAACACAGAGATCCTATTGAAAAGAAAACAACAAACATTTGTGTATCTTGAAATCTATCTGTGATAGTCCAGTTGTACCTGAGATTTATCACACTGTGAAGAAGAGACTTACAGTTTCTGGAAGGCAAGACATGAAGCATTTTGCACTGCTGTGGAGTTGATGAGGCTCTTGCTGAGGAATCTAAGATAGTTCCTCAATCGTAGGTTAAACCAAGAATCAACCTCAGATCTGCTGTTGCTTCTCAGCGCCAAAGGCCAAACACAGGGCAGGGTCACCATCTTCACATCATCTGGAACATCCTCCTAATGGCATGCACATGTGTTTACATTTTTAATGGGAGACTGGTGTAAAATTGGTCATTTTAGACTGATCATCAAATGTTTTAATTGTATATATATATATGAGTCCTCTTAATTATTAGTCAAAATTTAGAAACATTCCCTTGAAAGGAAAAGTGTGTCCAAACTTTTGACTGGTACTATATGCAATATGGGAACATTCAGAGGAAGCACATACGGTTTCTAGGAAGGCAGGAGTGTTGTTGTAGTTGTTGAAGATGACACAGATGTCAGAGTCGTTTCCAATTACACTAGGTTGACTGAGGAACTGACGTAGCTCTGAAGTAGTGATGGTACTTAGGAGCTGAAAGTGAAAAGTACATTTGCATTAAAAAAGTTACCATGGACTATAGAGTTTTCTGTAGATTATTGCTGGGACAGTGAATCATCAGTTGGCTTTTGCAATAAAGCTGTAACCAGGTGGTAACACCTGCAATGAAAGTGATACTCTATTGATTTCTGCATTTCAACTAATGCATCTCTGTGCAATTAAAAAAAAAAAAAAAAAAAAAAAAAATATATATATATATATATATATATATATATATAAAAATATATATATATTACCTCTGCCTTGCGTTTCTGTGGCAGAAGAGATGTGAACATGGACAAATCTGGGAAACCAAAGCTGAGGAAAGTGTTTCTCAGATAGCTATAGAAGCTTCCACCACCATAACACTTGAGGGGCGTTGGACCTGTTTTAGACACAAATGAAATTAATATCTATTCACATACATAATAATATCTTTGGACACATATCAGGGAAAATATGCTCTTTAATATGATTGTGAAAAAAATCCCTTCACATGAAGTTTCTAGGTAAACTGCATTGTAAAACAATCTGGCATACAAACCTTGGAGGAAGAGGAAGGTGCTTTTGTAGATCTCCCTTTGGGTGTTGCTGTTGAGTGTCTGGTGTAATGTGTCCAGTAATGCAATCCTAAGTTCAAATAAGTATTAGTCAAAAGCTATTTAAAAGTACAAACTATTTATCAGTTAATTTGATCCAAAATCCTGTACAAAACATTTATTTTACAATATTGTTAACATATCATCATCAATCATCATCAATACAGACCCTTTTCAACTTTTGAAATTTTAGTGCAGAAATGCTTACATCTCTTGGCTGCTGTTACAACTTCTGTTGTTCCCGATGTCATATAAAGGTGTCACCAGATCAGGAGAGAGGTTGATCAGGAGGGGTCTCAGTCGAACCCTGAGCCAATGCAGGAACTCTATGTCACTGACAGCCGGAGAGGACAGGTCACTTCTATCAAATACTGCTTGGAGGAAGGCAGATTTCACCTCCACTGTGTAGTTGGCTGGGTAGATCTGGGGGATTTTTAATATAGTATCAATAACAGCTTGAAACTGAGTTTGAAAAAATTAAATGATTTACATAAAATGTTACCATTTAGGCTGTGAGTCATGTATGTAAAACCAGTTATGGATACAAAATGCATCTTTTGGGGGGGTCAAAATCACTTTAACCGATAAAAACTTTCTTACTTTTATTTTGAAAGAGGAAATTGGCTGAAGGTTGAAGATTTAGCCATTTTAACTTTTGGGAAGGTGGACCACTGTGCGTGCTTGGTGGGGTAGGCTGTTTTTGAACTGACTTTTTCTGGTAACTGTTAAAGGTAGGGTTGGTATTCCTGTTCAGAAGAACTTTTTGTTATACTGGGTGAAATGGTCCTTCTATTATCAGAGGTATCAATACATTATGTCCTTAGAAAAAGGAACGGAAAAAATCAGACCTCTGTGGAAGCCACAGGACTGTTAAAACTCCGACCAATCCATGCTCTTCGCACCGAAAATCAAAAACCAATCAGGTGCCTTCATGTCTAGTTCTGCATCCGCCCCCCTCTCCCCCTGCCTACTTCGTCTTCGCCTGTCGCTGTTGCCGGTTTGTGGGGGCGTGGCTTGGACGGACTCACTGACGGGAGGGGGAGCAGCGGGGAGGCAGGAGGAAGTGCTATTTTCAAATCTTGCTAGCTCTCCAACATTATCAACCCTACCTTTAAATGTAAGCTGTGGATCTGAAGAAACAAGGCCATTCTGCATCTAAAATGACCAACTTTCACATTTGGTAAGTTTAAACCTGTTTAAACTCCTATAACACCATGCTAGTTATCTTGCTATCTTAAGCTAACCTCTAAATAATGCTAGTGAGTGCACTATTCCCAAATGCATGTAAACAAGCTGCGATACAAGACATGTGGCCATATAAATAATTAATATTTTCTATTCATGTCTTATCTACATGTCACTACTCTAAACATACAGTTTGAAAAACTGATATGAATGGGACAGGCGAAATATTAGTATTTTGTGGTTATTATTTTATTTTACTACTTGAGTATGACTCAATACAACAGACCCACAAACATCAGCCTCTAAAACAATCATTAAATTAATTCAATACATCTGTAAAACTGTTTATTATAACCTTTATGCAAGTAGGACATACTATAGGGTAGACTCCATTAGTCTTAACAAGGTTTATCAAACAAACATTTCATATGATGTTGCAAAACAATGTGCATTTAAATTTCAGCAGGCGTTTAAAATTAGGCTACTATTTCATATATTAGCATTTTTAACTAACACATCTTTCAAATTACTCTTGTCAATCTTGATTCAGCCACCAGAAGGTAAGGAATTTTTCAAATCTTACAAATTGTGTATTCAAATTTAACCAGCACTGTGAGTATTACTGAGCAAAAAACAAAGTGCCAGCTATGTAGATGTTTACCTCAATTGCCGGTGAAACTATGTCAAAGAAAGCACCATAGTCAACAGGATTGATGACTGCCATTATTTTTGTCACATCTTCCATCCTTTTTAGCTGCGAGGGGGTTGCTGCAAGCTGGGCCAGCTGAATTGGGGTAAGAAGATCCGCAACATGCACCTAAAAGTGGTAACAACATTTCAGTAAGTGAACACCACCAGTGGGACTCTAACCTATGCTTAGGTTAAGAATCTGGCCTCCCATCTTATACATTCACCTAATTAGCTGACTTTCTCTTTTTAGTATAAGCACTCACAAGTATGCATTCTGTTACACATCCCAAATTCACCCTTGCATTTAAAAACAGCAATATATAAACTCATAGATCTATATGTCAACTAGTCACTGCTACATCCACCTATTATTTATGTCTGGGCTACCAACATAAATATATGCACCAGGCAACTCTGTAAGGGCACATGAAATTGAGGCACTTAAGGCACAACATAAGTATCAAAACAGGTGACACAGATGATGGCTTGATTACTGAATAATGTAATTATCATGTAGGGTGCCTTGTGTGATGTTTGAAACTGTATTAAAGTTGTTTTCAACCTATTATGCCTGTTTAGCCCATGATAAAGGCACACGCTGAAACATTGAGTTTTGATTCAGCTCCATGTTGTTTGAATAAAGAAGTTGATTGAACAAGCAAGTTTTTGTGCTGTCCTCCTCCTTGAAGCAATTAAAGTCTAATAGTGCCAACATTTCCCCTTATCCCTAAGGGTGATCGGGCATTTGCTGCTCAGACCCCTCTTAAATCTTTTTTAAAGATTAATTCTACCTTACGGGTTTTCTTATTGTCTTTAATTATTTTTTTCTTGTTTTTTCTGTGTTTTGGAATTTATTTGTTTCTTTTTTTTCTTCTAAGCCAGTGTTGTTTTCGTCAACGATGACGATGACGAAATCATTTCGTTGACGCCACTTTTTTTCATGACGATAACGAGACGGTGACGAGATAAAAATAGCTCTCTGATGACGAAAACATGACGAGACGTGTGTGAGTTTTCGTTGACGAGACGAGAATGGACGAAAATGTTAGTGGGTGATCTGTCAGACGTTTAAAATGCACGACATTTCTCCTTATTGTGTGTGTCAATTAAAACCTAAAAAGTATCTGCTGCTTCCTACAGTCTATCCTTGTTTGGTCACGCCCACCACCTGGCGTGCAGCGCACAACGTGCTCAACACGTCACACTGTTGTTACTCATCAGACAATGGACCATGATGGCGGCGGCAGTTTCAACACAGGGGCTCGGTGGTCGCAAACGTAGAGACGACATATGGGTGTATTTTAAATATAACCCAGCAGATAATAAAACAGAGTGTATTGTGAAGGAAGACGGTGACAAATGTGGCCACAAAGTAGGCGGAAAAAATACGACCAACCTTAAGCGGCACCTTAAGGCTCGCCACAAGGATATTTTTTTTATATATTTTTAATACACAATCCTTAGATCAGAAATTTGCCGTTGGG
This sequence comes from Scomber scombrus, assembly GCF_963691925.1. Classification (NCBI taxonomy): domain Eukaryota; kingdom Metazoa; phylum Chordata; class Actinopteri; order Scombriformes; family Scombridae; genus Scomber; species Scomber scombrus. The sequence continues at coordinate 19,911,159 of NC_084988.1, forward strand.
TGGAAACCTTATATGTCTAAAACCATTCCTTTATTATTGTTATTATTTGTGAAAATAGCAGATCTGCAAGCTTATAATGTGTTGAACTTATAGATCTGCTGCTATTTTCACAACTTATGTGTGACACTGCCCAACAGTAATCTCCAATACTTATTGACCTAAATTAATTTGATAAAAGACTATACTTATTTTTTCTTTTCTTTTTTTTGACTAAAACTAGACTAAAACCCTTTTGAGTTTTCGTCGACTAAAACTGGACTAAAACTATCACATATAGAAGTGACTAAAATGTGACTAAAACTAATAAGCATTTTAGTCCAAAAGACTAAGACTAAATCTAAGATGCTTGTCAAAAACAACACTGTTCTAAGCACTTTGTGACTTAGTTTTTGGAAGTTATTATTAATATTAATAAATATTATCTTAACTATATTTATCAAAGTGATCTGTATGATGGTTCCTGATGCTACAACTTGTGAGTTGCAAAGAGAATATTGTAAATCGTACAGTACAAGTCAAAGGTTTGGATACACCTTCCCATTCCCTTGAATGAGAAAGTGTGCTGAAAATTTTGACTGTAATATATGTCGCATTTATTTGATAAAATGGCTGAAGATCATCAGATTTATAACTCACTCCATTGAAATTTTCCTTTAAGGTCATAAAATCTATGAAGGAGGCTTGCACACGGAACCGGCCAAAGTTGTCTTCCAGCCAACGTCTGTCATCATTTACAGATTCAACACAGGAGAAACCTAGAAATCGAAAAACTGGATCTTTAAATTGATTGATTTCTACACACTCAAAGCACACACAAGTACTAAAATATGCAATGTTATGCCATTAGGCTATCCAAGTTACCTGAGGAGGAGTGCCTCCTTAGATAATCTCTTGTGAATGTGAAAACCTGTTGAGTTTGTCTCTTGGAGAGATGAGGGAAAACATTATCACATCCCACGACACTGTGAAGACAAACAAAACGTAACCTTCTATTAACCAAGACTGGAAACAACATGTTTACATTTTCTGTTCAAGTATGTCTGGTCAATTTGACAAGGTGACAAATGTTTCACTCACATTTCTTGAAAGGAGTTGCAAGTAATATTTCTTGGTATAATTTCAAATGTGCTTGAGTCAATGCTTGTTAGGAACAGAGGGAGGTAGACCTGGAACCACAACTTGAATCCCCCTGCATCTAGCATGTATAGATTTGGGCTGAGTGCCATTAGTGTCAGATTTAGGATGGTGTCTCGCACTTTTGGGTCAATGTTTGTCAGGTTTTGCTGGAAAAGATAACAAAAAATAACATAAATTGTGTAGAAATATTTTTGGATTTTAATGACAACAGTAATAAATAAAGTATGTTGAAATACTTACCTTTGCAGCACCACTAACAAATTTTTCAAAGAAAGACCCAAGGTCTTCCATACTTGATGATATAGAATTTCCTGTGAACACAAGTCTCACAAGGGTCTCATTTGACAGATTGTTTGGCTCAAGAAGAAATTCAGCTTGTTGACTTGAAGAAAGAGAGTTGAGGACTGTCACCTGAAGGAGGGATTTAAGACAATAACATTTAAACAAATATTAAGGGTTAACAGTGTGGACAAAATTATTCATTAATACTCTATAACCTCTTACGACATGTGTGGTGTAAATGAGAAAGCACTCTGGTGCATGAACATTCCTTTTACAGACCTTGACCAAGATTCATACATGTTTGGCAGGTTTAAACTGATTAATAAAAGAAAGTACGCATAATAATGAGTACATACAGTCCCTGAGTTGTTCCACTGAAAAACGAAGCGTTTCTTCGGTACCCTTTGTGGTATATGTTCAAGCAGTAGCTGTACATGAATGGAGTGCTGATAAAAATGTATTTTGATGGCCTAAGTCAAATATGCACTTGCATCTGTTACACTACTATACCTAAGAAAAAGGTCTCTACTTGAAAATCTCTGGTGTTAACATGAACTGAAAGGCCTCTGGTCCTTATCGATCATCAAATGGGGAAGCAACATTTCTTATAACAAACTGGTGGGTCAGATGCAACTGACAACAAGTTTTTAAATATTTACAGCATCATTGAAACTGTTCAAATCTTTAGTTGTGTGTTATGGCCAATGAGTATACTACTATAACTAATGAGAAAGGAACAAATACATTGTTTACTACAAAGGTGTAAAAAAAGACCACAATGACAGTACTGGGTGCACAAAATTCAAAATGATAGATATTGCTCTACTAATATAAAAGAGGATTAGTAGTGAAATACATGACGTACCCCAGAGATGTTGAAGAGTTTGAGGTCAGAGTAGGTTGCGTACTGGGAAAACGGACCACAGTTTGCTTCGAGCCACTGGGCATCACTCTCAATTCCCTGCCTGCAACCTGAGGCATATAGATAAATGTTAGCATAGGGGCAATTTAGCAAGCCTTGTTTTTCATAAATACACATGGAACAAATCAAGTTCCAATTTCATTCTCTGTGCCATTCAAGCATATTTTTGTCACAATTTCAAATTCTACAAAAAGCTAAATCATAGCACAGTGTACTGTGCCAGGCCTACCTGGCTTGTTGATGACACTGACAGATGTCCTGAGGTAGTCCAACAGAACCTTTGTGATTCCTTGTCGTCTAGGCACTGGTATTGCAGGGAAAGCTTTGGACAGCCCTCTTACACTGTGAACGGTGAAAAAAAGACATTACATTTGAACCAATCCTCTCATTTACATGTACTTCTTTGGAGCATTGCCGTCTTGTTTGTCTTTGAAATGCTACTCACATGACATGGTAATTTGTGCAGTTTATGCCTGATGTTGCTTTATTGAGCATCACTGGAGTGAAACTTGGGAGGACAGAAATCAGTTTTAGATGGAACCAATCAAACCAGTCGACTTCCTTGAAGTTCGTGAAATAGACACTGATGATTACGAAGGTCCTATTCATTATGCGATCTCTCACAACAGGTTGGAAATCAGGCACCTGTCAAAATACGACATCAGAAGATTTAATCACCCCACAATTTGCATGTTGCAAATAAACCATGCGTAACTGGCAACTTGGCAGAAATGATAGAAAGGATGTAACAAAATATATACATATGAGTCCCCTACAAGCGCTTTTGAGATTAAGGTACATATCTAAGTAGTGGCTATGCTATCTTAAAGCCTAGGACTGTCCATTCTTCCACAGTGTCAGGGAGTAGCCTACCGTTCCATTTGCTGTCAGTTCTGTCAGGAATTGATCCACATTTTCCAGAGCATTGCCCTCATCAAGTCGCTCAAACACAAGGTCAATCTGGTCTGTTTCATTCGAGGCCACTGAGCTCAGTGTCAACTGTGCCACCTGAGTAGGAGTGAGCACTGACAAGGTTTCGACCTACGAAAGGGAATCGATATGAAATGAAACAGCAAAAACTGCTACACCATTGGTAGACGCTTCATTTTGGGCCAAAAACACTACAAGCGCGGTCGGCACTTACACTGGAGAAGTTTGGATTGAGGGCCTGCAAATCTTGCAGGGTTGCAAAGCCAGAGAAGCTGCCGAGGTTTGCCTGTAGCCATGCTTTACTACCTTTGGTAAATGAGACACATCCAGGATCTGCACAGAAGACAGAAACAAAGGCATTGGCAGGGTATTCCTACCGCATTCTTTCAGGACCTTACACAATTGAGCCAGGCGCGAGACTTTACCTGATGAGTCATTCCGTGAAAGGAATGGTTTGATGAAATGAGTGAAGACTGCTTGCTGTCCTTCTCTGTCCATGGATGCCCTTTGGCTGCCAAATGCCTTGATGCTAAAATTTGAAGAATAAAAAAAGAAAGGCTTTTAACATCCAAACAACTACAACACTGTAGGTTCCAAAGCAATCTTGTCCCACAATGGAGCAATATATCACATATTTGCTTACACAGTGTGGTATGTTTGGCAGCTGAAGTCCTTGGAGCTGAGGCAGAAAAGGAAGTTGTTGGATGGAGATGCCAAAAACGGTCGAAGGTTTGTCTGGAACCAGCTGCTCACAAAGGCATCGTTCTGCAGTTGAGCCTGGCTGAAGTTGGCAATTCTCAACTCTCCAAGAGCCTCAAGAGCATGTGACAAGGATGGGCTGCTTTTGTTGGGGTCCTAAAATTGGAAAAATCATGTCGGTTTGACACAGAATTCACACAGGGGAATGCCAGTTTTGCAAAATTGTGGTTTTGGATTTACCGTGCTGGCGAATGATGTAAGAGCCTGGTCAAGTGCAATAGAAGCCTTTTGGAAGAAAAGCTTCCAGACCTCTACGGGGTATGTAGTTTGGCTTTCCAGTGAGCAGTTCATCAGTGCGACCAAATTGCTGGATGTCAGATGCTTAGCCTTGGAAAAGCCAGACAAGGAAGAAAGCAACATCTCTCAGAACATATGGAAATTTGTCTCAAGATGGCAATGCGGCAAAGGGCCAAATGCTTCTCTGCCATTCACAGATTGCATGAAACAGCCTTACCGAGGAACAGGCATGCTCTTTGATGGTGAAATTGCACAGGGCCTCAGAGGAATTGTCGTTTGCCAGGGTTTGTTCAAGTTGTGAGCTAAGGAACACAATAAAAAGGAAACCATTGTAACCCGAGTTCGACTGTGTAAAACAACTTTACCTATGTAAACCTACAACTGAACACAACAGTAGTTCACCTACCGCTCGACTGCACCACAGATTAGGTCCTCTGTGAAAAGACAATATTCGTGTCAGATATTTCTACCTTCAGAATACAATGTTGTCATCAAACTTGACATTTCTTGTATGTTACAGACTTACCATTAACATGGCTGTCCTTGCACTGGAGGAGGGCAAAGCACAATTTTTAGTCTAGTGGCAACAGCTACTTTAATTGAAAATACCTTAACACAGCCTCGTTAACAGATTTAATGTGCCAAATTTGGCTTGTAAATTGTCGTGGAAATCACATCATCCATGTAATGTAGTCATAGAAATGAACTTACCCTGAAGGAATCTGGAACCGAGCAACCTGTTTGAAAGCAAATCGAAAAGGAAGCAGGGCATCAATACAAAGTCATTACAGTAGTGCTAATCTGCTTTTTTGAATGATTTTGCCAGCAGAGCGTTTGGTCGCGTACGTTTGAATGTCTCCTGGAGTGCCTCAACGCTTGATCTCACACCCTGTGAAATGTGCGGTGGCAGGGATTTCAAACTTTGCCGAAGTCCAGTGAGTCTGAAGGAAGAAAACAGAAATGATTAGGACTTGTCTTGAGCCACAGTTTTATATGATGCCTCCCCAAAATGTCTGTGGACCACAAAACACATCATCTCTTACATGGCTGCGTAGGATGCACAGCTGATGTCACGGGGGATCACCACCAAAATGCCAGGATGAATGCTTGCCATCACAGGAGCCAAGTTAACCTGGAACCACAGCTCAAAGTCTACAGGCTGAAAGTCTTTAAATTCAGGAGCAAGGGCTGTCAAGGTCAGATTGAAGATGATGTCTCGCACCCCTGGATTTGTTATGATGGTGATGTTTCTCTGTAAATAAAAGGGATTCATCTGTCAGTTCGGGGTTGACATTTTACCCTTCTGAAATCATTGTAGAAATGAGCGCAAGCCTGGTGAAGCATCTTTGTACTTAAGCGTATCAGCTGTATTTCTCAAGGCATCGTAGGCACCAATTCATTCAACAAGCATTATCGGAAACTTATCATTTTCAGTCCAATCTTGGCCCCTTGTTAGCCTCTGCAACAATTCCTTGAGCCCAGGACAATATTTGCATGGCATGGCTTACTTGTCAACCAAGCTCATGGTAAATTCGGCAATCTCAAAATGAAGCACTTACCTGCTTGTTGATGTTTGTAAAAGCCTGGAAAAACTGAACGAGCTGCTCATTATCAGGGGACTCTGTCAAGCTCTTGAACACCTCCTTTATGGTGGCCTCATCCTCCAAAGCGCCGCTGTCTGGATCGAGGATCAGCTCAGCCTTCTGCTGTGCTGAGAGGGATTCCACAACTGCCACCTGATGACACAAACAAAGCAGATATAGATTGCTTTTTGTTTTTGACATAGCAAATCCACGCCTATGTGCAGATGTTCCAAGTTCTGATTAAAGTGCTGCTGTTTTCAAGGAAGATGGTTGGCGAAATGTAAGACTTACCCCAGAGATGTTGAAGAGTTTGAGGTCAGAGTAGGTTGCGTACTGGGAAAACGGACCACAGTTTGCTTCGAGCCACTGGGCATCACTCTCAATTCCCTGCCTGCAACCTGAGGCATATAGATAAATGTTAGCATAGGGGCAATTTAGCAAGCCTTGTTTTTCATAAATACACATGGAACAAATCAAGTTCCAATTTCATTCTCTGTGCCATTCAAGCATATTTGTGTCACAATTTCAAATTCTACAAAAAGCTAAATCATAGCACAGTGTACTGTGCCAGGCCTACCTGGCTTGTTGATGACACTGACAGATGTCCTGAGGTAGTCCAACAGAACCTTTGTGATTCCTTGTCGTCTAGGCACTGGTATTGCAGGGAAAGCTTTGGACAGCCCTCTTACACTGTGAACGGTGAAAAAAAGACATTACATTTGAACCAATCCTCTCATTTACATGTACTTCTTTGGAGCATTGCCGTCTTGTTTGTCTTTGAAATGCTACTCACATGACATGGTAATTTGTGCAGTTTATGCCTGATGTTGCTTTATTGAGCATCACTGGAGTGAAACTTGGGAGGACAGAAATCAGTTTTAGATGGAACCAATCAAACCAGTCGACTTCCTTGAAGTTCGTGAAATAGACACTGATGATGACGAAGGTCCTATTCATTATGCGATCTCTCACAACAGGTTGGAAATCAGGCACCTGTCAAAATACGACATCAGAAGATTTAATCACCCCACAATTTGCATGTTGCAAATAAACCATGCGTAACTGGCAACTTGGCAGAAATGATAGAAAGGATGTAACAAAATATATACATATGAGTCCCCTACAAGCGCTTTTGAGATTAAGGTACATATCTAAGTAGTGGCTATGCTATCTTAAAGCCTAGGACTGTCCATTCTTCCACAGTGTCAGGGAGTAGCCTACCTTTCCATTTGCTGTCAGTTCTGTCAGGAATTCATCCACATTTTCCAGAGCATTGCCCTCCTCAAGTCGCTCAAACACAAGGTCAATCTGGTCTGTTTCATTCGAGGCCACTGAGCTCAGTGTCAACTGTGCCACCTGAGTAGGAGTGAGCACTGACAAGGTTTCGACCTACGAAAGGGAATCGATATGAAATGAAACAGCAAAAACTGCTACACCATTGGTAGACGCTTCATTTTGGGCCAAAAATACTACAAGCGCGGTCGGCACTTACACTGGAGAAGTTTGGATTGAGGGCCTGCAAATCTTGCAGGGTTGCAAAGCCAGAGAAGCTGCCGAGGTTTGCCTGTAGCCATGCTTTACTACCTTTGGTAAATGAGACACATCCAGGATCTGCACAGAAGACAGAAACAAAGGCATTGGCAGGGTATTCCTACCGCATTCTATCAGGACCTTACACAATTGAGCCAGGCGCGCGACTTTACCTGATGAGTCATTCCGTGAAAGGAATGGTTTGATGAAATGAGTGAAGACTGCTTGCTGTCCTTCTCTGTCCATGGATGCCTTTTGGCTGCCAAATGCCTTGATGCTAAAATTTGAAGAATAAAAAAAGAAAGGCTTTTAACATCCAAACAACTACAACACTGTAGGTTCCAAAGCAATCTTGTCCCACAATGGAGCAATATATCACATATTTGCTTACACAGTGTGGTATGTTTGGCAGCTGAAGTCCTTGGAGCTGAGGCAGAAAAGGAAGTTGTTGGATGGAGATGCCAAAAACGGTCGAAGGTTTGTCTGGAACCAGCTGCTGACAAAGGCATCGTTCTGCAGTTGAGCCTGGCTGAAGTTGGCAATTCTCAACTCTCCAAGAGCCTCAAGAGCATGTGACAAGGATGGGCTGCTTTTGTTGGGGGCCTAAAATTGGAAAAATCATGTCGGTTTGACACAGAATTCACACAGGGGAATGCCAGTTTTGCAAAATTGTGGTTTTGGATTTACCGTGCTGGCGAATGATGTAAGAGCCTGGTCAAGTGCAATAGAAGCCTTTTGGAAGAAAAGCTTCCAGACCTCTACGGGGTATGTAGTTTGGCTTTCCAGTGAGCAGTTCATCAGTGCGACCAAATTGCTGGATGTCAGATGCTTAGCCTTGGAAAAGCCAGACAAGGAAGAAAGCAACATCTCTCAGAACATATGGAAATTTGTCTCAAGATGGCAATGCGGCAAAGGGCCAAATGCTTCTCTGCCATTCACAGATTGCATGAAACAGCCTTACCGAGGAACAGGCATGCTCTTTGATGGTGAAATTGCACAGGGCCTCAGAGGAATTGTCGTTTGCCAGGGTTTGTTCAAGTTGTGAGCTAAGGAACACAATAAAAAGGAAACCATTGTAACCCGAGTTCGACTGTGTAAAACAACTTTACCTATGTAAACCTACAACTGAACACAACAGTAGTTCACCTACCGCTCGACTGCACCACAGATTAGGTCCTCTGTGAAAAGACAATATTCGTGTCAGATATTTCTACCTTCAGAATACAATGTTGTCATCAAACTTGACATTTCTTGTATGTTACAGACTTACCATTAACATGGCTGTCCTTGCACTGGAGGAGGGCAAAGCACAATTTTTAGTCTAGTGGCAACAGCTACTTTAATTGAAAATACCTTAACACAGCCTCGTTAACAGATTTAATGTGCCAAATTTGGCTTGTAAATTGTCGTGGAAATCACATCATCCATGTAATGTAGTCATAGAAATGAACTTACCCTGAAGGAATCTGGAACCGAGCAACCTGTTTGAAAGCAAATCGAAAAGGAAGCATGGCATCAATACAAAGTCATTACAGTAGTGCTAATCTGCTTTTTTGAATGATTTTGCCAGCAGAGCGTTTGGTCGCGTACGTTTGAATGTCTCCTGGAGTGCCTCAACGCTTGATCTCACACCCTGTGAAATGTGCGGTGGCAGGGATTTCAAACTTTGCCGAAGTCCAGTGAGTCTGAAGGAAGAAAACAGAAATGATTAGGACTTGTCTTGAGCCACAGTTTTATATGATGCCTCCCCAAAATGTCTGTGGACCACAAAACACATCATCTCTTACATGGCTGCGTAGGATGCACAGCTGATGTCACGGGGGATCACCACCAAAATGCCAGGATGAATGCTTGCCATCACAGGAGCCAAGTTAACCTGGAACCACAGCTCAAAGTCTACAGGCTGAAAGTCTTTAAATTCAGGAGCAAGGGCTGTCAAGGTCAGATTGAAGATGATGTCTCGCACCCCTGGATTTGTTATGATGGTGATGTTTCTCTGTAAATAAAAGGGATTCATCTGTCAGTTCGGGGTTGACATTTTACCCTTCTGAAATCATTGTAGAAATGAGCGCAAGCCTGGTGAAGCATCTTTGTACTTAAGCGTATCAGCTGTATTTCTCAAGGCATCGTAGGCACCAATTCATTCAACAAGCATTATCGGAAACTTATCATTTTCAGTCCAATCTTGGCCCCTTGTTAGCCTCTGCAACAATTCCTTGAGCCCAGGACAATATTTGCATGGCATGGCTTACTTGTCAACCAAGCTCATGGTAAATTCGGCAATCTCAAAATGAAGCACTTACCTGCTTGTTGATGTTTGTAAAAGCCTGGAAAAACTGAACGAGCTGCTCATTATCAGGGGACTCTGTCAAGCTCTTGAACACCTCCTTTATGGTGGCCTCATCCTCCAAAGCGCCGCTGTCTGGATCGAGGATCAGCTCAGCCTTCTGCTGTGCTGAGAGGGATTCCACAACTGCCACCTGATGACACAAACAAAGCAGATATAGATTGCTTTTTGTTTTTGACATAGCAAATCCACGCCTATGTGCAGATGTTCCAAGTTCTGATTAAAGTGCTGCTGTTTTCAAGGAAGATGGTTGGCGAAATGTAAGACTTACCCCAGAGATGTTGAAGAGTTTGAGGTCAGAGTAGGTTGCGTACTGGGAAAACGGACCACAGTTTGCTTCGAGCCACTGGGCATCACTCTCAATTCCCTGCCTGCAACCTGAGGCATATAGATAAATGTTAGCATAGGGGCAATTTAGCAAGCCTTGTTTTTCATAAATACACATGGAACAAATCAAGTTCCAATTTCATTCTCTGTGCCATTCAAGCATATTTGTGTCACAATTTCAAATTCTACAAAAAGCTAAATCATAGCACAGTGTACTGTGCCAGGCCTACCTGGCTTGTTGATGACACTGACAGATGTCCTGAGGTAGTCCAACAGAACCTTTGTGATTCCTTGTCGTCTAGGCACTGGTATTGCAGGGAAAGCTTTGGACAGCCCTCTTACACTGTGAACGGTGAAAAAAAGACATTACATTTGAACCAATCCTCTCATTTACATGTACTTCTTTGGAGCATTGCCGTCTTGTTTGTCTTTGAAATGCTACTCACATGACATGGTAATTTGTGCAGTTTATGCCTGATGTTGCTTTATTGAGCATCACTGGAGTGAAACTTGGGAGGACAGAAATCAGTTTTAGATGGAACCAATCAAACCAGTCGACTTCCTTGAAGTTCGTGAAATAGACACTGATGATGACGAAGGTCCTATTCATTATGCGATCTCTCACAACAGGTTGGAAATCAGGCACCTGTCAAAATACGACATCAGAAGATTTAATCACCCCACAATTTGCATGTTGCAAATAAACCATGCGTAACTGGCAACTTGGCAGAAATGATAGAAAGGATGTAACAAAATATATACATATGAGTCCCCTACAAGCGCTTTTGAGATTAAGGTACATATCTAAGTAGTGGCTATGCTATCTTAAAGCCTAGGACTGTCCATTCTTCCACAGTGTCAGGGAGTAGCCTACCGTTCCATTTGCTGTCAGTTCTGTCAGGAATTCATCCACATTTTCCAGAGCATTGCCCTCCTCAAGTCGCTCAAACACAAGGTCAATCTGGTCTGTTTCATTCGAGGCCACTGAGCTCAGTGTCAACTGTGCCACCTGAGTAGGAGTGAGCACTGACAAGGTTTCGACCTACGAAAGGGAATCGATATGAAATGAAACAGCAAAAACTGCTACACCATTGGTAGACGCTTCATTTTGGGCCAAAAATACTACAAGCGCGGTCGGCACTTACACTGGAGAAGTTTGGATTGAGGGCCTGCAAATCTTGCAGGGTTGCAAAGCCAGAGAAGCTGCCGAGGTTTGCCTGTAGCCATGCTTTACTACCTTTGGTAAATGAGACACATCCAGGATCTGCACAGAAGACAGAAACAAAGGCATTGGCAGGGTATTCCTACCGCATTCTATCAGGACCTTACACAATTGAGCCAGGCGCGCGACTTTACCTGATGAGTCATTCCGTGAAAGGAATGGTTTGATGAAATGAGTGAAGACTGCTTGCTGTCCTTCTCTGTCCATGGATGCCCTTTGGCTGCCAAATGCCTTGATGCTAAAATTTGAAGAATAAAAAAAGAAAGGCTTTTAACATCCAAACAACTACAACACTGTAGGTTCCAAAGCAATCTTGTCCCACAATGGAGCAATATATCACATATTTGCTTACACAGTGTGGTATGTTTGGCAGCTGAAGTCCTTGGAGCTGAGGCAGAAAAGGAAGTTGTTGGATGGAGATGCCAAAAACGGTCGAAGGTTTGTCTGGAACCAGCTGCTGACAAAGGCATCGTTCTGCAGTTGAGCCTGGCTGAAGTTGGCAATTCTCAACTCTCCAAGAGCCTCAAGAGCATGTGACAAGGATGGGCTGCTTTTGTTGGGGGCCTAAAATTGGAAAAATCATGTCGGTTTGACACAGAATTCACACAGGGGAATGCCAGTTTTGCAAAATTGTGGTTTTGGATTTACCGTGCTGGCGAATGATGTAAGAGCCTGGTCAAGTGCAATAGAAGCCTTTTGGAAGAAAAGCTTCCAGACCTCTACGGGGTATGTAGTTTGGCTTTCCAGTGAGCAGTTCATCAGTGCGACCAAATTGCTGGATGTCAGATGCTTAGCCTTGGAAAAGCCAGACAAGGAAGAAAGCAACATCTCTCAGAACATATGGAAATTTGTCTCAAGATGGCAATGCGGCAAAGGGCCAAATGCTTCTCTGCCATTCACAGATTGCATGAAACAGCCTTACCGAGGAACAGGCATGCTCTTTGATGGTGAAATTGCACAGGGCCTCAGAGGAATTGTCGTTTGCCAGGGTTTGTTCAAGTTGTGAGCTAAGGAACACAATAAAAAGGAAACCATTGTAACCCGAGTTCGACTGTGTAAAACAACTTTACCTATGTAAACCTACAACTGAACACAACAGTAGTTCACCTACCGCTCGACTGCACCACAGATTAGGTCCTCTGTGAAAAGACAATATTCGTGTCAGATATTTCTACCTTCAGAATACAATGTTGTCATCAAACTTGACATTTCTTGTATGTTACAGACTTACCATTAACATGGCTGTCCTTGCACTGGAGGAGGGCAAAGCACAATTTTTAGTCTAGTGGCAACAGCTACTTTAATTGAAAATACCTTAACACAGCCTCGTTAACAGATTTAATGTGCCAAATTTGGCTTGTAAATTGTTGTGGAAATCACATCATCCATGTAATGTAGTCATAGAAATGAACTTACCCTGAAGGAATCTGGAACCGAGCAACCTGTTTGAAAGCAAATCGAAAAGGAAGCATGGCATCAATACAAAGTCATTACAGTAGTGCTAATCTGCTTTTTTGAATGATTTTGCCAGCAGAGCGTTTGGTCGCGTACGTTTGAATGTCTCCTGGAGTGCCTCAACGCTTGATCTCACACCCTGTGAAATGTGCGGTGGCAGGGATTTCAAACTTTGCCGAAGTCCAGTGAGTCTGAAGGAAGAAAACAGAAATGATTAGGACTTGTCTTGAGCCACAGTTTTATATGATGCCTCCCCAAAATGTCTGTGGACCACAAAACACATCATCTCTTACATGGCTGCGTAGGATGCACAGCTGATGTCACGGGGGATCACCACCAAAATGCCAGGATGAATGCTTGCCATCACAGGAGCCAAGTTAACCTGGAACCACAGCTCAAAGTCTACAGGCTGAAAGTCTTTAAATTCAGGAGCAAGGGCTGTCAAGGTCAGATTGAAGATGATGTCTCGCACCCCTGGATTTGTTATGATGGTGATGTTTCTCTGTAAATAAAAGGGATTCATCTGTCAGTTCGGGGTTGACATTTTACCCTTCTGAAATCATTGTAGAAATGAGCGCAAGCCTGGTGAAGCATCTTTGTACTTAAGCGTATCAGCTGTATTTCTCAAGGCATCGTAGGCACCAATTCATTCAACAAGCATTATCGGAAACTTATCATTTTCAGTCCAATCTTGGCCCCTTGTTAGCCTCTGCAACAATTCCTTGAGCCCAGGACAATATTTGCATGGCATGGCTTACTTGTCAACCAAGCTCATGGTAAATTCGGCAATCTCAAAATGAAGCACTTACCTGCTTGTTGATGTTTGTAAAAGCCTGGAAAAACTGAACGAGCTGCTCATTATCAGGGGACTCTGTCAAGCTCTTGAACACCTCCTTTATGGTGGCCTCATCCTCCAAAGCGCCGCTGTCTGGATCGAGGATCAGCTCAGCCTTCTGCTGTGCTGAGAGGGATTCCACAACTGCCACCTGATGACACAAACAAAGCAGATATAGATTGCTTTTTGTTTTTGACATAGCAAATCCACGCCTATGTGCAGATGTTCCAAGTTCTGATTAAAGTGCTGCTGTTTTCAAGGAAGATGGTTGGCGAAATGTAAGACTTACCCCAGAGATGTTGAAGAGTTTGAGGTCAGAGTAGGTTGCGTACTGGGAAAACGGACCACAGTTTGCTTCGAGCCACTGGGCATCACTCTCAATTCCCTGCCTGCAACCTGAGGCATATAGATAAATGTTAGCATAGGGGCAATTTAGCAAGCCTTGTTTTTCATAAATACACATGGAACAAATCAAGTTCCAATTTCATTCTCTGTGCCATTCAAGCATATTTGTGTCACAATTTCAAATTCTACAAAAAGCTAAATCATAGCACAGTGTACTGTGCCAGGCCTACCTGGCTTGTTGATGACACTGACAGATGTCCTGAGGTAGTCCAACAGAACCTTTGTGATTCCTTGTCGTCTAGGCACTGGTATTGCAGGGAAAGCTTTGGACAGCCCTCTTACACTGTGAACGGTGAAAAAAAGACATTACATTTGAACCAATCCTCTCATTTACATGTACTTCTTTGGAGCATTGCCGTCTTGTTTGTCTTTGAAATGCTACTCACATGACATGGTAATTTGTGCAGTTTATGCCTGATGTTGCTTTATTGAGCATCACTGGAGTGAAACTTGGGAGGACAGAAATCAGTTTTAGATGGAACCAATCAAACCAGTCGACTTCCTTGAAGTTTGTGAAATAGACACTGATGATGACGAAGGTCCTATTCATTATGCGATCTCTCACAACAGGTTGGAAATCAGGCACCTGTCAAAATACGACATCAGAAGATTTAATCACCCCACAATTTGCATGTTGCAAATAAACCATGCGTAACTGGCAACTTGGCAGAAATGATAGAAAGGATGTAACAAAATATATACATATGAGTCCCCTACAAGCGCTTTTGAGATTAAGGTACATATCTAAGTAGTGGCTATGCTATCTTAAAGCCTAGGACTGTCCATTCTTCCACAGTGTCAGGGAGTAGCCTACCGTTCCATTTGCTGTCAGTTCTGTCAGGAATTCATCCACATTTTCCAGAGCATTGCCCTCCTCAAGTCGCTCAAACACAAGGTCAATCTGGTCTGTTTCATTCGAGGCCACTGAGCTCAGTGTCAACTGTGCCACCTGAGTAGGAGTGAGCACTGACAAGGTTTCGACCTACGAAAGGGAATCGATATGAAATGAAACAGCAAAAACTGCTACACCATTGGTAGACGCTTCATTTTGGGCCAAAAACACTACAAGCGCGGTCGGCACTTACACTGGAGAAGTTTGGATTGAGGGCCTGCAAATCTTGCAGGGTTGCAAAGCCAGAGAAGCTGCCGAGGTTTGCCTGTAGCCATGCTTTACTACCTTTGGTAAATGAGACACATCCAGGATCTGCACAGAAGACAGAAACAAAGGCATTGGCAGGGTATTCCTACCGCATTCTATCAGGACCTTACACAATTGAGCCAGGCGCGCGACTTTACCTGATGAGTCATTCCGTGAAAGGAATGGTTTGATGAAATGAGTGAAGACTGCTTGCTGTCCTTCTCTGTCCATGGATGCCCTTTGGCTGCCAAATGCCTTGATGCTAAAATTTGAAGAATAAAAAAAGAAAGGCTTTTAACATCCAAACAACTACAACACTGTAGGTTCCAAAGCAATCTTGTCCCACAATGGAGCAATATATCACATATTTGCTTACACAGTGTGGTATGTTTGGCAGCTGAAGTCCTTGGAGCTGAGGCAGAAAAGGAAGTTGTTGGATGGAGATGCCAAAAACGGTCGAAGGTTTGTCTGGAACCAGCTGCTGACAAAGGCATCGTTCTGCAGTTGAGCCTGGCTGAAGTTGGCAATTCTCAACTCTCCAAGAGCCTCAAGAGCATGTGACAAGGATGGGCTGCTTTTGTTGGGGGCCTAAAATTGGAAAAATCATGTCGGTTTGACACAGAATTCACACAGGGGAATGCCAGTTTTGCAAAATTGTGGTTTTGGATTTACCGTGCTGGCGAATGATGTAAGAGCCTGGTCAAGTGCAATAGAAGCCTTTTGGAAGAAAAGCTTCCAGACCTCTACGGGGTATGTAGTTTGGCTTTCCAGTGAGCAGTTCATCAGTGCGACCAAATTGCTGGATGTCAGATGCTTAGCCTTGGAAAAGCCAGACAAGGAAGAAAGCAACATCTCTCAGAACATATGGAAATTTGTCTCAAGATGGCAATGCGGCAAAGGGCCAAATGCTTCTCTGCCATTCACAGATTGCATGAAACAGCCTTACCGAGGAACAGGCATGCTCTTTGATGGTGAAATTGCACAGGGCCTCAGAGGAATTGTCGTTTGCCAGGGTTTGTTCAAGTTGTGAGCTAAGGAACACAATAAAAAGGAAACCATTGTAACCCGAGTTCGACTGTGTAAAACAACTTTACCTATGTAAACCTACAACTGAACACAACAGTAGTTCACCTACCGCTCGACTGCACCACAGATTAGGTCCTCTGTGAAAAGACAATATTCGTGTCAGATATTTCTACCTTCAGAATACAATGTTGTCATCAAACTTGACATTTCTTGTATGTTACAGACTTACCATTAACATGGCTGTCCTTGCACTGGAGGAGGGCAAAGCACAATTTTTAGTCTAGTGGCAACAGCTACTTTAATTGAAAATACCTTAACACAGCCTCGTTAACAGATTTAATGTGCCAAATTTGGCTTGTAAATTGTTGTGGAAATCACATCATCCATGTAATGTAGTCATAGAAATGAACTTACCCTGAAGGAATCTGGAACCGAGCAACCTGTTTGAAAGCAAATCGAAAAGGAAGCATGGCATCAATACAAAGTCATTACAGTAGTGCTAATCTGCTTTTTTGAATGATTTTGCCAGCAGAGCGTTTGGTCGCGTACGTTTGAATGTCTCCTGGAGTGCCTCAACGCTTGATCTCACACCCTGTGAAATGTGCGGTGGCAGGGATTTCAAACTTTGCCGAAGTCCAGTGAGTCTGAAGGAAGAAAACAGAAATGATTAGGACTTGTCTTGAGCCACAGTTTTATATGATGCCTCCCCAAAATGTCTGTGGACCACAAAACACATCATCTCTTACATGGCTGCGTAGGATGCACAGCTGATGTCACGGGGGATCACCACCAAAATGCCAGGATGAATGCTTGCCATCACAGGAGCCAAGTTAACCTGGAACCACAGCTCAAAGTCTACAGGCTGAAAGTCTTTAAATTCAGGAGCAAGGGCTGTCAAGGTCAGATTGAAGATGATGTCTCGCACCCCTGGATTTGTTATGATGGTGATGTTTCTCTGTAAATAAAAGGGATTCATCTGTCAGTTCGGGGTTGACATTTTACCCTTCTGAAATCATTGTAGAAATGAGCGCAAGCCTGGTGAAGCATCTTTGTACTTAAGCGTATCAGCTGTATTTCTCAAGGCATCGTAGGCACCAATTCATTCAACAAGCATTATCGGAAACTTATCATTTTCAGTCCAATCTTGGCCCCTTGTTAGCCTCTGCAACAATTCCTTGAGCCCAGGACAATATTTGCATGGCATGGCTTACTTGTCAACCAAGCTCATGGTAAATTCGGCAATCTCAAAATGAAGCACTTACCTGCTTGTTGATGTTTGTAAAAGCCTGGAAAAACTGAACGAGCTGCTCATTATCAGGGGACTCTGTCAAGCTCTTGAACACCTCCTTTATGGTGGCCTCATCCTCCAAAGCGCCGCTGTCTGGATCGAGGATCAGCTCAGCCTTCTGCTGTGCTGAGAGGGATTCCACAACTGCCACCTGATGACACAAACAAAGCAGATATAGATTGCTTTTTGTTTTTGACATAGCAAATCCACGCCTATGTGCAGATGTTCCAAGTTCTGATTAAAGTGCTGCTGTTTTCAAGGAAGATGGTTGGCGAAATGTAAGACTTACCCCAGAGATGTTGAAGAGTTTGAGGTCAGAGTAGGTTGCGTACTGGGAAAACGGACCACAGTTTGCTTCGAGCCACTGGGCATCACTCTCAATTCCCTGCCTGCAACCTGAGGCATATAGATAAATGTTAGCATAGGGGCAATTTAGCAAGCCTTGTTTTTCATAAATACACATGGAACAAATCAAGTTCCAATTTCATTCTCTGTGCCATTCAAGCATATTTGTGTCACAATTTCAAATTCTACAAAAAGCTAAATCATAGCACAGTGTACTGTGCCAGGCCTACCTGGCTTGTTGATGACACTGACAGATGTCCTGAGGTAGTCCAACAGAACCTTTGTGATTCCTTGTCGTCTAGGCACTGGTATTGCAGGGAAAGCTTTGGACAGCCCTCTTACACTGTGAACGGTGAAAAAAAGACATTACATTTGAACCAATCCTCTCATTTACATGTACTTCTTTGGAGCATTGCCGTCTTGTTTGTCTTTGAAATGCTACTCACATGACATGGTAATTTGTGCAGTTTATGCCTGATGTTGCTTTATTGAGCATCACTGGAGTGAAACTTGGGAGGACAGAAATCAGTTTTAGATGGAACCAATCAAACCAGTCGACTTCCTTGAAGTTTGTGAAATAGACACTGATGATGACGAAGGTCCTATTCATTATGCGATCTCTCACAACAGGTTGGAAATCAGGCACCTGTCAAAATACGACATCAGAAGATTTAATCACCCCACAATTTGCATGTTGCAAATAAACCATGCGTAACTGGCAACTTGGCAGAAATGATAGAAAGGATGTAACAAAATATATACATATGAGTCCCCTACAAGCGCTTTTGAGATTAAGGTACATATCTAAGTAGTGGCTATGCTATCTTAAAGCCTAGGACTGTCCATTCTTCCACAGTGTCAGGGAGTAGCCTACCGTTCCATTTGCTGTCAGTTCTGTCAGGAATTCATCCACATTTTCCAGAGCATTGCCCTCCTCAAGTCGCTCAAACACAAGGTCAATCTGGTCTGTTTCATTCGAGGCCACTGAGCTCAGTGTCAACTGTGCCACCTGAGTAGGAGTGAGCACTGACAAGGTTTCGACCTACGAAAGGGAATCGATATGAAATGAAACAGCAAAAACTGCTACACCATTGGTAGACGCTTCATTTTGGGCCAAAAACACTACAAGCGCGGTCGGCACTTACACTGGAGAAGTTTGGATTGAGGGCCTGCAAATCTTGCAGGGTTGCAAAGCCAGAGAAGCTGCCGAGGTTTGCCTGTAGCCATGCTTTACTACCTTTGGTAAATGAGACACATCCAGGATCTGCACAGAAGACAGAAACAAAGGCATTGGCAGGGTATTCCTACCGCATTCTATCAGGACCTTACACAATTGAGCCAGGCGCGCGACTTTACCTGATGAGTCATTCCGTGAAAGGAATGGTTTGATGAAATGAGTGAAGACTGCTTGCTGTCCTTCTCTGTCCATGGATGCCCTTTGGCTGCCAAATGCCTTGATGCTAAAATTTGAAGAATAAAAAAAGAAAGGCTTTTAACATCCAAACAACTACAACACTGTAGGTTCCAAAGCAATCTTGTCCCACAATGGAGCAATATATCACATATTTGCTTACACAGTGTGGTATGTTTGGCAGCTGAAGTCCTTGGAGCTGAGGCAGAAAAGGAAGTTGTTGGATGGAGATGCCAAAAACGGTCGAAGGTTTGTCTGGAACCAGCTGCTGACAAAGGCATCGTTCTGCAGTTGAGCCTGGCTGAAGTTGGCAATTCTCAACTCTCCAAGAGCCTCAAGAGCATGTGACAAGGATGGGCTGCTTTTGTTGGGGGCCTAAAATTGGAAAAATCATGTCGGTTTGACACAGAATTCACACAGGGGAATGCCAGTTTTGCAAAATTGTGGTTTTGGATTTACCGTGCTGGCGAATGATGTAAGAGCCTGGTCAAGTGCAATAGAAGCCTTTTGGAAGAAAAGCTTCCAGACCTCTACGGGGTATGTAGTTTGGCTTTCCAGTGAGCAGTTCATCAGTGCGACCAAATTGCTGGATGTCAGATGCTTAGCCTTGGAAAAGCCAGACAAGGAAGAAAGCAACATCTCTCAGAACATATGGAAATTTGTCTCAAGATGGCAATGCGGCAAAGGGCCAAATGCTTCTCTGCCATTCACAGATTGCATGAAACAGCCTTACCGAGGAACAGGCATGCTCTTTGATGGTGAAATTGCACAGGGCCTCAGAGGAATTGTCGTTTGCCAGGGTTTGTTCAAGTTGTGAGCTAAGGAACACAATAAAAAGGAAACCATTGTAACCCGAGTTCGACTGTGTAAAACAACTTTACCTATGTAAACCTACAACTGAACACAACAGTAGTTCACCTACCGCTCGACTGCACCACAGATTAGGTCCTCTGTGAAAAGACAATATTCGTGTCAGATATTTCTACCTTCAGAATACAATGTTGTCATCAAACTTGACATTTCTTGTATGTTACAGACTTACCATTAACATGGCTGTCCTTGCACTGGAGGAGGGCAAAGCACAATTTTTAGTCTAGTGGCAACAGCTACTTTAATTGAAAATACCTTAACACAGCCTCGTTAACAGATTTAATGTGCCAAATTTGGCTTGTAAATTGTCGTGGAAATCACATCATCCATGTAATGTAGTCATAGAAATGAACTTACCCTGAAGGAATCTGGAACCGAGCAACCTGTTTGAAAGCAAATCGAAAAGGAAGCATGGCATCAATACAAAGTCATTACAGTAGTGCTAATCTGCTTTTTTGAATGATTTTGCCAGCAGAGCGTTTGGTCGCGTACGTTTGAATGTCTCCTGGAGTGCCTCAACGCTTGATCTCACACCCTGTGAAATGTGCGGTGGCAGGGATTTCAAACTTTGCCGAAGTCCAGTGAGTCTGAAGGAAGAAAACAGAAATGATTAGGACTTGTCTTGAGCCACAGTTTTATATGATGCCTCCCCAAAATGTCTGTGGACCACAAAACACATCATCTCTTACATGGCTGCGTAGGATGCACAGCTGATGTCACGGGGGATCACCACCAAAATGCCAGGATGAATGCTTGCCATCACAGGAGCCAAGTTAACCTGGAACCACAGCTCAAAGTCTACAGGCTGAAAGTCTTTAAATTCAGGAGCAAGGGCTGTCAAGGTCAGATTGAAGATGATGTCTCGCACCCCTGGATTTGTTATGATGGTGATGTTTCTCTGTAAATAAAAGGGATTCATCTGTCAGTTCGGGGTTGACATTTTACCCTTCTGAAATCATTGTAGAAATGAGCGCAAGCCTGGTGAAGCATCTTTGTACTTAAGCGTATCAGCTGTATTTCTCAAGGCATCGTAGGCACCAATTCATTCAACAAGCATTATCGGAAACTTATCATTTTCAGTCCAATCTTGGCCCCTTGTTAGCCTCTGCAACAATTCCTTGAGCCCAGGACAATATTTGCATGGCATGGCTTACTTGTCAACCAAGCTCATGGTAAATTCGGCAATCTCAAAATGAAGCACTTACCTGCTTGTTGATGTTTGTAAAAGCCTGGAAAAACTGAACGAGCTGCTCATTATCAGGGGACTCTGTCAAGCTCTTGAACACCTCCTTTATGGTGGCCTCATCCTCCAAAGCGCCGCTGTCTGGATCGAGGATCAGCTCAGCCTTCTGCTGTGCTGAGAGGGATTCCACAACTGCCACCTGATGACACAAACAAAGCAGATATAGATTGCTTTTTGTTTTTGACATAGCAAATCCACGCCTATGTGCAGATGTTCCAAGTTCTGATTAAAGTGCTGCTGTTTTCAAGGAAGATGGTTGGCGAAATGTAAGACTTACCCCAGAGATGTTGAAGAGTTTGAGGTCAGAGTAGGTTGCGTACTGGGAAAACGGACCACAGTTTGCTTCGAGCCACTGGGCATCACTCTCAATTCCCTGCCTGCAACCTGAGGCATATAGATAAATGTTAGCATAGGGGCAATTTAGCAAGCCTTGTTTTTCATAAATACACATGGAACAAATCAAGTTCCAATTTCATTCTCTGTGCCATTCAAGCATATTTGTGTCACAATTTCAAATTCTACAAAAAGCTAAATCATAGCACAGTGTACTGTGCCAGGCCTACCTGGCTTGTTGATGACACTGACAGATGTCCTGAGGTAGTCCAACAGAACCTTTGTGATTCCTTGTCGTCTAGGCACTGGTATTGCAGGGAAAGCTTTGGACAGCCCTCTTACACTGTGAACGGTGAAAAAAAGACATTACATTTGAACCAATCCTCTCATTTACATGTACTTCTTTGGAGCATTGCCGTCTTGTTTGTCTTTGAAATGCTACTCACATGACATGGTAATTTGTGCAGTTTATGCCTGATGTTGCTTTATTGAGCATCACTGGAGTGAAACTTGGGAGGACAGAAATCAGTTTTAGATGGAACCAATCAAACCAGTCGACTTCCTTGAAGTTCGTGAAATAGACACTGATGATGACGAAGGTCCTATTCATTATGCGATCTCTCACAACAGGTTGGAAATCAGGCACCTGTCAAAATACGACATCAGAAGATTTAATCACCCCACAATTTGCATGTTGCAAATAAACCATGCGTAACTGGCAACTTGGCAGAAATGATAGAAAGGATGTAACAAAATATATACATATGAGTCCCCTACAAGCGCTTTTGAGATTAAGGTACATATCTAAGTAGTGGCTATGCTATCTTAAAGCCTAGGACTGTCCATTCTTCCACAGTGTCAGGGAGTAGCCTACCGTTCCATTTGCTGTCAGTTCTGTCAGGAATTCATCTACATTTTCCAGAGCATTGCCCTCCTCAAGTCGCTCAAACACAAGGTCAATCTGGTCTGTTTCATTCGAGGCCACTGAGCTCAGTGTCAACTGTGCCACCTGAGTAGGAGTGAGCACTGACAAGGTTTCGACCTACGAAAGGGAATCGATATGAAATGAAACAGCAAAAACTGCTACACCATTGGTAGACGCTTCATTTTGGGCCAAAAACACTACAAGCGCGGTCGGCACTTACACTGGAGAAGTTTGGATTGAGGGCCTGCAAATCTTGCAGGGTTGCAAAGCCAGAGAAGCTGCCGAGGTTTGCCTGTAGCCATGCTTTACTACCTTTGGTAAATGAGACACATCCAGGATCTGCACAGAAGACAGAAACAAAGGCATTGGCAGGGTATTCCTACCGCATTCTATCAGGACCTTACACAATTGAGCCAGGCGCGCGACTTTACCTGATGAGTCATTCCGTGAAAGGAATGGTTTGATGAAATGAGTGAAGACTGCTTGCTGTCCTTCTCTGTCCATGGATGCCCTTTGGCTGCCAAATGCCTTGATGCTAAAATTTGAAGAATAAAAAAAGAAAGGCTTTTAACATCCAAACAACTACAACACTGTAGGTTCCAAAGCAATCTTGTCCCACAATGGAGCAATATATCACATATTTGCTTACACAGTGTGGTATGTTTGGCAGCTGAAGTCCTTGGAGCTGAGGCAGAAAAGGAAGTTGTCGGATGGAGATGCCAAAAACGGTCGAAGGTTTGTCTGGAACCAGCTGCTGACAAAGGCATCGTTCTGCAGTTGAGCCTGGCTGAAGTTGGCAATTCTCAACTCTCCAAGAGCCTCAAGAGCATGTGACAAGGATGGGCTGCTTTTGTTGGGGGCCTAAAATTGGAAAAATCATGTCGGTTTGACACAGAATTCACACAGGGGAATGCCAGTTTTGCAAAATTGTGGTTTTGGATTTACCGTGCTGGCGAATGATGTAAGAGCCTGGTCAAGTGCAATAGAAGCCTTTTGGAAGAAAAGCTTCCAGACCTCTACGGGGTATGTAGTTTGGCTTTCCAGTGAGCAGTTCATCAGTGCGACCAAATTGCTGGATGTCAGATGCTTAGCCTTGGAAAAGCCAGACAAGGAAGAAAGCAACATCTCTCAGAACATATGGAAATTTGTCTCAAGATGGCAATGCGGCAAAGGGCCAAATGCTTCTCTGCCATTCACAGATTGCATGAAACAGCCTTACCGAGGAACAGGCATGCTCTTTGATGGTGAAATTGCACAGGGCCTCAGAGGAATTGTCGTTTGCCAGGGTTTGTTCAAGTTGTGAGCTAAGGAACACAATAAAAAGGAAACCATTGTAACCCGAGTTCGACTGTGTAAAACAACTTTACCTATGTAAACCTACAACTGAACACAACAGTAGTTCACCTACCGCTCGACTGCACCACAGATTAGGTCCTCTGTGAAAAGACAATATTCGTGTCAGATATTTCTACCTTCAGAATACAATGTTGTCATCAAACTTGACATTTCTTGTATGTTACAGACTTACCATTAACATGGCTGTCCTTGCACTGGAGGAGGGCAAAGCAAAATTTTTAGTCTAGTGGCAACAGCTACTTTAATTGAAAATACCTTAACACAGCCTCGTTAACAGATTTAATGTGCCAAATTTGGCTTGTAAATTGTTGTGGAAATCACATCATCCATGTAATGTAGTCATAGAAATGAACTTACCCTGAAGGAATCTGGAACCGAGCAACCTGTTTGAAAGCAAATCGAAAAGGAAGCATGGCATCAATACAAAGTCATTACAGTAGTGCTAATCTGCTTTTTTGAATGATTTTGCCAGCAGAGCGTTTGGTCGCGTACGTTTGAATGTCTCCTGGAGTGCCTCAACGCTTGATCTCACACCCTGTGAAATGTGCGGTGGCAGGGATTTCAAACTTTGCCGAAGTCCAGTGAGTCTGAAGGAAGAAAACAGAAATGATTAGGACTTGTCTTGAGCCACAGTTTTATATGATGCCTCCCCAAAATGTCTGTGGACCACAAAACACATCATCTCTTACATGGCTGCGTAGGATGCACAGCTGATGTCACGGGGGATCACCACCAAAATGCCAGGATGAATGCTTGCCATCACAGGAGCCAAGTTAACCTGGAACCACAGCTCAAAGTCTACAGGCTGAAAGTCTTTAAATTCAGGAGCAAGGGCTGTCAAGGTCAGATTGAAGATGATGTCTCGCACCCCTGGATTTGTTATGATGGTGATGTTTCTCTGTAAATAAAAGGGATTCATCTGTCAGTTCGGGGTTGACATTTTACCCTTCTGAAATCATTGTAGAAATGAGCGCAAGCCTGGTGAAGCATCTTTG
Source organism: Scomber scombrus (assembly GCF_963691925.1). Lineage (NCBI taxonomy): Eukaryota > Metazoa > Chordata > Actinopteri > Scombriformes > Scombridae > Scomber > Scomber scombrus. The sequence continues at coordinate 19,936,060 of NC_084988.1, forward strand.
TACTTAAGCGTATCAGCTGTATTTCTCAAGGCATCGTAGGCACCAATTCATTCAACAAGCATTATCGGAAACTTATCATTTTCAGTCCAATCTTGGCCCCTTGTTAGCCTCTGCAACAATTCCTTGAGCCCAGGACAATATTTGCATGGCATGGCTTACTTGTCAACCAAGCTCATGGTAAATTCGGCAATCTCAAAATGAAGCACTTACCTGCTTGTTGATGTTTGTAAAAGCCTGGAAAAACTGAACGAGCTGCTCATTATCAGGGGACTCTGTCAAGCTCTTGAACACCTCCTTTATGGTGGCCTCATCCTCCAAAGCGCCGCTGTCTGGATCGAGGATCAGCTCAGCCTTCTGCTGTGCTGAGAGGGATTCCACAACTGCCACCTGATGACACAAACAAAGCAGATATAGATTGCTTTTTGTTTTTGACATAGCAAATCCACGCCTATGTGCAGATGTTCCAAGTTCTGATTAAAGTGCTGCTGTTTTCAAGGAAGATGGTTGGCGAAATGTAAGACTTACCCCAGAGATGTTGAAGAGTTTGAGGTCAGAGTAGGTTGCGTACTGGGAAAACGGACCACAGTTTGCTTCGAGCCACTGGGCATCACTCTCAATTCCCTGCCTGCAACCTGAGGCATATAGATAAATGTTAGCATAGGGGCAATTTAGCAAGCCTTGTTTTTCATAAATACACATGGAACAAATCAAGTTCCAATTTCATTCTCTGTGCCATTCAAGCATATTTGTGTCACAATTTCAAATTCTACAAAAAGCTAAATCATAGCACAGTGTACTGTGCCAGGCCTACCTGGCTTGTTGATGACACTGACAGATGTCCTGAGGTAGTCCAACAGAACCTTTGTGATTCCTTGTCGTCTAGGCACTGGTATTGCAGGGAAAGCTTTGGACAGCCCTCTTACACTGTGAACGGTGAAAAAAAGACATTACATTTGAACCAATCCTCTCATTTACATGTACTTCTTTGGAGCATTGCCGTCTTGTTTGTCTTTGAAATGCTACTCACATGACATGGTAATTTGTGCAGTTTATGCCTGATGTTGCTTTATTGAGCATCACTGGAGTGAAACTTGGGAGGACAGAAATCAGTTTTAGATGGAACCAATCAAACCAGTCGACTTCCTTGAAGTTCGTGAAATAGACACTGATGATGACGAAGGTCCTATTCATTATGCGATCTCTCACAACAGGTTGGAAATCAGGCACCTGTCAAAATACGACATCAGAAGATTTAATCACCCCACAATTTGCATGTTGCAAATAAACCATGCGTAACTGGCAACTTGGCAGAAATGATAGAAAGGATGTAACAAAATATATACATATGAGTCCCCTACAAGCGCTTTTGAGATTAAGGTACATATCTAAGTAGTGGCTATGCTATCTTAAAGCCTAGGACTGTCCATTCTTCCACAGTGTCAGGGAGTAGCCTACCGTTCCATTTGCTGTCAGTTCTGTCAGGAATTCATCTACATTTTCCAGAGCATTGCCCTCCTCAAGTCGCTCAAACACAAGGTCAATCTGGTCTGTTTCATTCGAGGCCACTGAGCTCAGTGTCAACTGTGCCACCTGAGTAGGAGTGAGCACTGACAAGGTTTCGACCTACGAAAGGGAATCGATATGAAATGAAACAGCAAAAACTGCTACACCATTGGTAGACGCTTCATTTTGGGCCAAAAACACTACAAGCGCGGTCGGCACTTACACTGGAGAAGTTTGGATTGAGGGCCTGCAAATCTTGCAGGGTTGCAAAGCCAGAGAAGCTGCCGAGGTTTGCCTGTAGCCATGCTTTACTACCTTTGGTAAATGAGACACATCCAGGATCTGCACAGAAGACAGAAACAAAGGCATTGGCAGGGTATTCCTACCGCATTCTATCAGGACCTTACACAATTGAGCCAGGCGCGCGACTTTACCTGATGAGTCATTCCGTGAAAGGAATGGTTTGATGAAATGAGTGAAGACTGCTTGCTGTCCTTCTCTGTCCATGGATGCCCTTTGGCTGCCAAATGCCTTGATGCTAAAATTTGAAGAATAAAAAAAGAAAGGCTTTTAACATCCAAACAACTACAACACTGTAGGTTCCAAAGCAATCTTGTCCCACAATGGAGCAATATATCACATATTTGCTTACACAGTGTGGTATGTTTGGCAGCTGAAGTCCTTGGAGCTGAGGCAGAAAAGGAAGTTGTTGGATGGAGATGCCAAAAACGGTCGAAGGTTTGTCTGGAACCAGCTGCTGACAAAGGCATCGTTCTGCAGTTGAGCCTGGCTGAAGTTGGCAATTCTCAACTCTCCAAGAGCCTCAAGAGCATGTGACAAGGATGGGCTGCTTTTGTTGGGGGCCTAAAATTGGAAAAATCATGTCGGTTTGACACAGAATTCACACAGGGGAATGCCAGTTTTGCAAAATTGTGGTTTTGGATTTACCGTGCTGGCGAATGATGTAAGAGCCTGGTCAAGTGCAATAGAAGCCTTTTGGAAGAAAAGCTTCCAGACCTCTACGGGGTATGTAGTTTGGCTTTCCAGTGAGCAGTTCATCAGTGCGACCAAATTGCTGGATGTCAGATGCTTAGCCTTGGAAAAGCCAGACAAGGAAGAAAGCAACATCTCTCAGAACATATGGAAATTTGTCTCAAGATGGCAATGCGGCAAAGGGCCAAATGCTTCTCTGCCATTCACAGATTGCATGAAACAGCCTTACCGAGGAACAGGCATGCTCTTTGATGGTGAAATTGCACAGGGCCTCAGAGGAATTGTCGTTTGCCAGGGTTTGTTCAAGTTGTGAGCTAAGGAACACAATAAAAAGGAAACCATTGTAACCCGAGTTCGACTGTGTAAAACAACTTTACCTATGTAAACCTACAACTGAACACAACAGTAGTTCACCTACCGCTCGACTGCACCACAGATTAGGTCCTCTGTGAAAAGACAATATTCGTGTCAGATATTTCTACCTTCAGAATACAATGTTGTCATCAAACTTGACATTTCTTGTATGTTACAGACTTACCATTAACATGGCTGTCCTTGCACTGGAGGAGGGCAAAGCAAAATTTTTAGTCTAGTGGCAACAGCTACTTTAATTGAAAATACCTTAACACAGCCTCGTTAACAGATTTAATGTGCCAAATTTGGCTTGTAAATTGTTGTGGAAATCACATCATCCATGTAATGTAGTCATAGAAATGAACTTACCCTGAAGGAATCTGGAACCGAGCAACCTGTTTGAAAGCAAATCGAAAAGGAAGCATGGCATCAATACAAAGTCATTACAGTAGTGCTAATCTGCTTTTTTGAATGATTTTGCCAGCAGAGCGTTTGGTCGCGTACGTTTGAATGTCTCCTGGAGTGCCTCAACGCTTGATCTCACACCCTGTGAAATGTGCGGTGGCAGGGATTTCAAACTTTGCCGAAGTCCAGTGAGTCTGAAGGAAGAAAACAGAAATGATTAGGACTTGTCTTGAGCCACAGTTTTATATGATGCCTCCCCAAAATGTCTGTGGACCACAAAACACATCATCTCTTACATGGCTGCGTAGGATGCACAGCTGATGTCACGGGGGATCACCACCAAAATGCCAGGATGAATGCTTGCCATCACAGGAGCCAAGTTAACCTGGAACCACAGCTCAAAGTCTACAGGCTGAAAGTCTTTAAATTCAGGAGCAAGGGCTGTCAAGGTCAGATTGAAGATGATGTCTCGCACCCCTGGATTTGTTATGATGGTGATGTTTCTCTGTAAATAAAAGGGATTCATCTGTCAGTTCGGGGTTGACATTTTACCCTTCTGAAATCATTGTAGAAATGAGCGCAAGCCTGGTGAAGCATCTTTGTACTTAAGCGTATCAGCTGTATTTCTCAAGGCATCGTAGGCACCAATTCATTCAACAAGCATTATCGGAAACTTATCATTTTCAGTCCAATCTTGGCCCCTTGTTAGCCTCTGCAACAATTCCTTGAGCCCAGGACAATATTTGCATGGCATGGCTTACTTGTCAACCAAGCTCATGGTAAATTCGGCAATCTCAAAATGAAGCACTTACCTGCTTGTTGATGTTTGTAAAAGCCTGGAAAAACTGAACGAGCTGCTCATTATCAGGGGACTCTGTCAAGCTCTTGAACACCTCCTTTATGGTGGCCTCATCCTCCAAAGCGCCGCTGTCTGGATCGAGGATCAGCTCAGCCTTCTGCTGTGCTGAGAGGGATTCCACAACTGCCACCTGATGACACAAACAAAGCAGATATAGATTGCTTTTTGTTTTTGACATAGCAAATCCACGCCTATGTGCAGATGTTCCAAGTTCTGATTAAAGTGCTGCTGTTTTCAAGGAAGATGGTTGGCGAAATGTAAGACTTACCCCAGAGATGTTGAAGAGTTTGAGGTCAGAGTAGGTCGCGTACTGGGAAAACGGACCACAGTTTGCTTCGAGCCACTGGGCATCACTCTCAATTCCCTGCCTGCAACCTGAGGCATATAGATAAATGTTAGCATAGGGGCAATTTAGCAAGCCTTGTTTTTCATAAATACACATGGAACAAATCAAGTTCCAATTTCATTCTCTGTGCCATTCAAGCATATTTGTGTCACAATTTCAAATTCTACAAAAAGCTAAATCATAGCACAGTGTACTGTGCCAGGCCTACCTGGCTTGTTGATGACACTGACAGATGTCCTGAGGTAGTCCAACAGAACCTTTGTGATTCCTTGTCGTCTAGGCACTGGTATTGCAGGGAAAGCTTTGGACAGCCCTCTTACACTGTGAACGGTGAAAAAAAGACATTACATTTGAACCAATCCTCTCATTTACATGTACTTCTTTGGAGCATTGCCGTCTTGTTTGTCTTTGAAATGCTACTCACATGACATGGTAATTTGTGCAGTTTATGCCTGATGTTGCTTTATTGAGCATCACTGGAGTGAAACTTGGGAGGACAGAAATCAGTTTTAGATGGAACCAATCAAACCAGTCGACTTCCTTGAAGTTCGTGAAATAGACACTGATGATGACGAAGGTCCTATTCATTATGCGATCTCTCACAACAGGTTGGAAATCAGGCACCTGTCAAAATACGACATCAGAAGATTTAATCACCCCACAATTTGCATGTTGCAAATAAACCATGCGTAACTGGCAACTTGGCAGAAATGATAGAAAGGATGTAACAAAATATATACATATGAGTCCCCTACAAGCGCTTTTGAGATTAAGGTACATATCTAAGTAGTGGCTATGCTATCTTAAAGCCTAGAACTGTCCATTCTTCCACAGTGTCAGGGAGTAGCCTACCGTTCCATTTGCTGTCAGTTCTGTCAGGAATTCATCCACATTTTCCAGAGCATTGCCCTCCTCAAGTCGCTCAAACACAAGGTCAATCTGGTCTGTTTCATTCGAGGCCACTGAGCTCAGTGTCAACTGTGCCACCTGAGTAGGAGTGAGCACTGACAAGGTTTCGACCTACGAAAGGGAATCGATATGAAATGAAACAGCAAAAACTGCTACACCATTGGTAGACGCTTCATTTTGGGCCAAAAATACTACAAGCGCGGTCGGCACTTACACTGGAGAAGTTTGGATTGAGGGCCTGCAAATCTTGCAGGGTTGCAAAGCCAGAGAAGCTGCCGAGGTTTGCCTGTAGCCATGCTTTACTACCTTTGGTAAATGAGACACATCCAGGATCTGCACAGAAGACAGAAACAAAGGCATTGGCAGGGTATTCCTACCGCATTCTATCAGGACCTTACACAATTGAGCCAGGCGCGCGACTTTACCTGATGAGTCATTCCGTGAAAGGAATGGTTTGATGAAATGAGTGAAGACTGCTTGCTGTCCTTCTCTGTCCATGGATGCCCTTTGGCTGCCAAATGCCTTGATGCTAAAATTTGAAGAATAAAAAAAGAAAGGCTTTTAACATCCAAACAACTACAACACTGTAGGTTCCAAAGCAATCTTGTCCCACAATGGAGCAATATATCACATATTTGCTTACACAGTGTGGTATGTTTGGCAGCTGAAGTCCTTGGAGCTGAGGCAGAAAAGGAAGTTGTTGGATGGAGATGCCAAAAACGGTCGAAGGTTTGTCTGGAACCAGCTGCTGACAAAGGCATCGTTCTGCAGTTGAGCCTGGCTGAAGTTGGCAATTCTCAACTCTCCAAGAGCCTCAAGAGCATGTGACAAGGATGGGCTGCTTTTGTTGGGGGCCTAAAATTGGAAAAATCATGTCGGTTTGACACAGAATTCACACAGGGGAATGCCAGTTTTGCAAAATTGTGGTTTTGGATTTACCGTGCTGGCGAATGATGTAAGAGCCTGGTCAAGTGCAATAGAAGCCTTTTGGAAGAAAAGCTTCCAGACCTCTACGGGGTATGTAGTTTGGCTTTCCAGTGAGCAGTTCATCAGTGCGACCAAATTGCTGGATGTCAGATGCTTAGCCTTGGAAAAGCCAGACAAGGAAGAAAGCAACATCTCTCAGAACATATGGAAATTTGTCTCAAGATGGCAATGCGGCAAAGGGCCAAATGCTTCTCTGCCATTCACAGATTGCATGAAACAGCCTTACCGAGGAACAGGCATGCTCTTTGATGGTGAAATTGCACAGGGCCTCAGAGGAATTGTCGTTTGCCAGGGTTTGTTCAAGTTGTGAGCTAAGGAACACAATAAAAAGGAAACCATTGTAACCCGAGTTCGACTGTGTAAAACAACTTTACCTATGTAAACCTACAACTGAACACAACAGTAGTTCACCTACCGCTCGACTGCACCACAGATTAGGTCCTCTGTGAAAAGACAATATTCGTGTCAGATATTTCTACCTTCAGAATACAATGTTGTCATCAAACTTGACATTTCATGTATGTTACAGACTTACCATTAACATGGCTGTCCTTGCACTGGAGGAGGGCAAAGCACAATTTTTAGTCTAGTGGCAACAGCTACTTTAATTGAAAATACCTTAACACAGCCTCGTTAACAGATTTAATGTGCCAAATTTGGCTTGTAAATTGTCGTGGAAATCACATCATCCATGTAATGTAGTCATAGAAATGAACTTACCCTGAAGGAATCTGGAACCGAGCAACCTGTTTGAAAGCAAATCGAAAAGGAAGCAGGGCATCAATACAAAGTCATTACAGTAGTGCTAATCTGCTTTTTTGAATGATTTTGCCAGCAGAGCGTTTGGTCGCGTACGTTTGAATGTCTCCTGGAGTGCCTCAACGCTTGATCTCACACCCTGTGAAATGTGCGGTGGCAGGGATTTCAAACTTTGCCGAAGTCCAGTGAGTCTGAAGGAAGAAAACAGAAATGATTAGGACTTGTCTTGAGCCACAGTTTTATATGATGCCTCCCCAAAATGTCTGTGGACCACAAAACACATCATCTCTTACATGGCTGCGTAGGATGCACAGCTGATGTCACGGGGGATCACCACCAAAATGCCAGGATGAATGCTTGCCATCACAGGAGCCAAGTTAACCTGGAACCACAGCTCAAAGTCTACAGGCTGAAAGTCTTTAAATTCAGGAGCAAGGGCTGTCAAGGTCAGATTGAAGATGATGTCTCGCACCCCTGGATTTGTTATGATGGTGATGTTTCTCTGTAAATAAAAGGGATTCATCTGTCAGTTCGGGGTTGACATTTTACCCTTCTGAAATCATTGTAGAAATGAGCGCAAGCCTGGTGAAGCATCTTTGTACTTAAGCGTATCAGCTGTATTTCTCAAGGCATCGTAGGCACCAATTCATTCAACAAGCATTATCGGAAACTTATCATTTTCAGTCCAATCTTGGCCCCTTGTTAGCCTCTGCAACAATTCCTTGAGCCCAGGACAATATTTGCATGGCATGGCTTACTTGTCAACCAAGCTCATGGTAAATTCGGCAATCTCAAAATGAAGCACTTACCTGCTTGTTGATGTTTGTAAAAGCCTGGAAAAACTGAACGAGCTGCTCATTATCAGGGGACTCTGTCAAGCTCTTGAACACCTCCTTTATGGTGGCCTCATCCTCCAAAGCGTCGCTGTCTGGATCGAGGATCAGCTCAGCCTTCTGCTGTGCTGAGAGGGATTCCACAACTGCCACCTGATGACACAAACAAAGCATATATAGATTGCTTTTTGTTTTTGACATAGCAAATCCACGCCTATGTGCAGATGTTCCAAGTTCTGATTAAAGTGCTGCTGTTTTCAAGGAAGATGGTTGGCGAAATGTAAGACTTACCCCAGAGATGTTGAAGAGTTTGAGGTCAGAGTAGGTTGCGTACTGGGAAAACGGACCACAGTTTGCTTCGAGCCACTGGGCATCACTCTCAATTCCCTGCCTGCAACCTGAGGCATATAGATAAATGTTAGCATAGGGGCAATTTAGCAAGCCTTGTTTTTCATAAATACACATGGAACAAATCAAGTTCCAATTTCATTCTCTGTGCCATTCAAGCATATTTGTGTCACAATTTCAAATTCTACAAAAAGCTAAATCATAGCACAGTGTACTGTGCCAGGCCTACCTGGCTTGTTGATGACACTGACAGATGTCCTGAGGTAGTCCAACAGAACCTTTGTGATTCCTTGTCGTCTAGGCACTGGTATTGCAGGGAAAGCTTTGGACAGCCCTCTTACACTGTGAACGGTGAAAAAAAGACATTACATTTGAACCAATCCTCTCATTTACATGTACTTCTTTGGAGCATTGCCGTCTTGTTTGTCTTTGAAATGCTACTCACATGACATGGTAATTTGTGCAGTTTATGCCTGATGTTGCTTTATTGAGCATCACTGGAGTGAAACTTGGGAGGACAGAAATCAGTTTTAGATGGAACCAATCAAACCAGTCGACTTCCTTGAAGTTTGTGAAATAGACACTGATGATGACGAAGGTCCTATTCATTATGCGATCTCTCACAACAGGTTGGAAATCAGGCACCTGTCAAAATACGACATCAGAAGATTTAATCACCCCACAATTTGCATGTTGCAAATAAACCATGCGTAACTGGCAACTTGGCAGAAATGATAGAAAGGATGTAACAAAATATATACATATGAGTCCCCTACAAGCGCTTTTGAGATTAAGGTACATATCTAAGTAGTGGCTATGCTATCTTAAAGCCTAGGACTGTCCATTCTTCCACAGTGTCAGGGAGTAGCCTACCGTTCCATTTGCTGTCAGTTCTGTCAGGAATTCATCTACATTTTCCAGAGCATTGCCCTCCTCAAGTCGCTCAAACACAAGGTCAATCTGGTCTGTTTCATTCGAGGCCACTGAGCTCAGTGTCAACTGTGCCACCTGAGTAGGAGTGAGCACTGACAAGGTTTCGACCTACGAAAGGGAATCGATATGAAATGAAACAGCAAAAACTGCTACACCATTGGTAGACGCTTCATTTTGGGCCAAAAACACTACAAGCGCGGTCGGCACTTACACTGGAGAAGTTTGGATTGAGGGCCTGCAAATCTTGCAGGGTTGCAAAGCCAGAGAAGCTGCCGAGGTTTGCCTGTAGCCATGCTTTACTACCTTTGGTAAATGAGACACATCCAGGATCTGCACAGAAGACAGAAACAAAGGCATTGGCAGGGTATTCCTACCGCATTCTATCAGGACCTTACACAATTGAGCCAGGCGCGCGACTTTACCTGATGAGTCATTCCGTGAAAGGAATGGTTTGATGAAATGAGTGAAGACTGCTTGCTGTCCTTCTCTGTCCATGGATGCCCTTTGGCTGCCAAATGCCTTGATGCTAAAATTTGAAGAATAAAAAAAGAAAGGCTTTTAACATCCAAACAACTACAACACTGTAGGTTCCAAAGCAATCTTGTCCCACAATGGAGCAATATATCACATATTTGCTTACACAGTGTGGTATGTTTGGCAGCTGAAGTCCTTGGAGCTGAGGCAGAAAAGGAAGTTGTTGGATGGAGATGCCAAAAACGGTCGAAGGTTTGTCTGGAACCAGCTGCTGACAAAGGCATCGTTCTGCAGTTGAGCCTGGCTGAAGTTGGCAATTCTCAACTCTCCAAGAGCCTCAAGAGCATGTGACAAGGATGGGCTGCTTTTGTTGGGGGCCTAAAATTGGAAAAATCATGTCGGTTTGACACAGAATTCACACAGGGGAATGCCAGTTTTGCAAAATTGTGGTTTTGGATTTACCGTGCTGGCGAATGATGTAAGAGCCTGGTCAAGTGCAATAGAAGCCTTTTGGAAGAAAAGCTTCCAGACCTCTACGGGGTATGTAGTTTGGCTTTCCAGTGAGCAGTTCATCAGTGCGACCAAATTGCTGGATGTCAGATGCTTAGCCTTGGAAAAGCCAGACAAGGAAGAAAGCAACATCTCTCAGAACATATGGAAATTTGTCTCAAGATGGCAATGCGGCAAAGGGCCAAATGCTTCTCTGCCATTCACAGATTGCATGAAACAGCCTTACCGAGGAACAGGCATGCTCTTTGATGGTGAAATTGCACAGGGCCTCAGAGGAATTGTCGTTTGCCAGGGTTTGTTCAAGTTGTGAGCTAAGGAACACAATAAAAAGGAAACCATTGTAACCCGAGTTCGACTGTGTAAAACAACTTTACCTATGTAAACCTACAACTGAACACAACAGTAGTTCACCTACCGCTCGACTGCACCACAGATTAGGTCCTCTGTGAAAAGACAATATTCGTGTCAGATATTTCTACCTTCAGAATACAATGTTGTCATCAAACTTGACATTTCTTGTATGTTACAGACTTACCATTAACATGGCTGTCCTTGCACTGGAGGAGGGCAAAGCAAAATTTTTAGTCTAGTGGCAACAGCTACTTTAATTGAAAATACCTTAACACAGCCTCGTTAACAGATTTAATGTGCCAAATTTGGCTTGTAAATTGTTGTGGAAATCACATCATCCATGTAATGTAGTCATAGAAATGAACTTACCCTGAAGGAATCTGGAACCGAGCAACCTGTTTGAAAGCAAATCGAAAAGGAAGCATGGCATCAATACAAAGTCATTACAGTAGTGCTAATCTGCTTTTTTGAATGATTTTGCCAGCAGAGCGTTTGGTCGCGTACGTTTGAATGTCTCCTGGAGTGCCTCAACGCTTGATCTCACACCCTGTGAAATGTGCGGTGGCAGGGATTTCAAACTTTGCCGAAGTCCAGTGAGTCTGAAGGAAGAAAACAGAAATGATTAGGACTTGTCTTGAGCCACAGTTTTATATGATGCCTCCCCAAAATGTCTGTGGACCACAAAACACATCATCTCTTACATGGCTGCGTAGGATGCACAGCTGATGTCACGGGGGATCACCACCAAAATGCCAGGATGAATGCTTGCCATCACAGGAGCCAAGTTAACCTGGAACCACAGCTCAAAGTCTACAGGCTGAAAGTCTTTAAATTCAGGAGCAAGGGCTGTCAAGGTCAGATTGAAGATGATGTCTCGCACCCCTGGATTTGTTATGATGGTGATGTTTCTCTGTAAATAAAAGGGATTCATCTGTCAGTTCGGGGTTGACATTTTACCCTTCTGAAATCATTGTAGAAATGAGCGCAAGCCTGGTGAAGCATCTTTGTACTTAAGCGTATCAGCTGTATTTCTCAAGGCATCGTAGGCACCAATTCATTCAACAAGCATTATCGGAAACTTATCATTTTCAGTCCAATCTTGGCCCCTTGTTAGCCTCTGCAACAATTCCTTGAGCCCAGGACAATATTTGCATGGCATGGCTTACTTGTCAACCAAGCTCATGGTAAATTCGGCAATCTCAAAATGAAGCACTTACCTGCTTGTTGATGTTTGTAAAAGCCTGGAAAAACTGAACGAGCTGCTCATTATCAGGGGACTCTGTCAAGCTCTTGAACACCTCCTTTATGGTGGCCTCATCCTCCAAAGCGCCGCTGTCTGGATCGAGGATCAGCTCAGCCTTCTGCTGTGCTGAGAGGGATTCCACAACTGCCACCTGATGACACAAACAAAGCAGATATAGATTGCTTTTTGTTTTTGACATAGCAAATCCACGCCTATGTGCAGATGTTCCAAGTTCTGATTAAAGTGCTGCTGTTTTCAAGGAAGATGGTTGGCGAAATGTAAGACTTACCCCAGAGATGTTGAAGAGTTTGAGGTCAGAGTAGGTCGCGTACTGGGAAAACGGACCACAGTTTGCTTCGAGCCACTGGGCATCACTCTCAATTCCCTGCCTGCAACCTGAGGCATATAGATAAATGTTAGCATAGGGGCAATTTAGCAAGCCTTGTTTTTCATAAATACACATGGAACAAATCAAGTTCCAATTTCATTCTCTGTGCCATTCAAGCATATTTGTGTCACAATTTCAAATTCTACAAAAAGCTAAATCATAGCACAGTGTACTGTGCCAGGCCTACCTGGCTTGTTGATGACACTGACAGATGTCCTGAGGTAGTCCAACAGAACCTTTGTGATTCCTTGTCGTCTAGGCACTGGTATTGCAGGGAAAGCTTTGGACAGCCCTCTTACACTGTGAACGGTGAAAAAAAGACATTACATTTGAACCAATCCTCTCATTTACATGTACTTCTTTGGAGCATTGCCGTCTTGTTTGTCTTTGAAATGCTACTCACATGACATGGTAATTTGTGCAGTTTATGCCTGATGTTGCTTTATTGAGCATCACTGGAGTGAAACTTGGGAGGACAGAAATCAGTTTTAGATGGAACCAATCAAACCAGTCGACTTCCTTGAAGTTCGTGAAATAGACACTGATGATGACGAAGGTCCTATTCATTATGCGATCTCTCACAACAGGTTGGAAATCAGGCACCTGTCAAAATACGACATCAGAAGATTTAATCACCCCACAATTTGCATGTTGCAAATAAACCATGCGTAACTGGCAACTTGGCAGAAATGATAGAAAGGATGTAACAAAATATATACATATGAGTCCCCTACAAGCGCTTTTGAGATTAAGGTACATATCTAAGTAGTGGCTATGCTATCTTAAAGCCTAGAACTGTCCATTCTTCCACAGTGTCAGGGAGTAGCCTACCGTTCCATTTGCTGTCAGTTCTGTCAGGAATTCATCCACATTTTCCAGAGCATTGCCCTCCTCAAGTCGCTCAAACACAAGGTCAATCTGGTCTGTTTCATTCGAGGCCACTGAGCTCAGTGTCAACTGTGCCACCTGAGTAGGAGTGAGCACTGACAAGGTTTCGACCTACGAAAGGGAATCGATATGAAATGAAACAGCAAAAACTGCTACACCATTGGTAGACGCTTCATTTTGGGCCAAAAATACTACAAGCGCGGTCGGCACTTACACTGGAGAAGTTTGGATTGAGGGCCTGCAAATCTTGCAGGGTTGCAAAGCCAGAGAAGCTGCCGAGGTTTGCCTGTAGCCATGCTTTACTACCTTTGGTAAATGAGACACATCCAGGATCTGCACAGAAGACAGAAACAAAGGCATTGGCAGGGTATTCCTACCGCATTCTATCAGGACCTTACACAATTGAGCCAGGCGCGCGACTTTACCTGATGAGTCATTCCGTGAAAGGAATGGTTTGATGAAATGAGTGAAGACTGCTTGCTGTCCTTCTCTGTCCATGGATGCCCTTTGGCTGCCAAATGCCTTGATGCTAAAATTTGAAGAATAAAAAAAGAAAGGCTTTTAACATCCAAACAACTACAACACTGTAGGTTCCAAAGCAATCTTGTCCCACAATGGAGCAATATATCACATATTTGCTTACACAGTGTGGTATGTTTGGCAGCTGAAGTCCTTGGAGCTGAGGCAGAAAAGGAAGTTGTTGGATGGAGATGCCAAAAACGGTCGAAGGTTTGTCTGGAACCAGCTGCTGACAAAGGCATCGTTCTGCAGTTGAGCCTGGCTGAAGTTGGCAATTCTCAACTCTCCAAGAGCCTCAAGAGCATGTGACAAGGATGGGCTGCTTTTGTTGGGGGCCTAAAATTGGAAAAATCATGTCGGTTTGACACAGAATTCACACAGGGGAATGCCAGTTTTGCAAAATTGTGGTTTTGGATTTACCGTGCTGGCGAATGATGTAAGAGCCTGGTCAAGTGCAATAGAAGCCTTTTGGAAGAAAAGCTTCCAGACCTCTACGGGGTATGTAGTTTGGCTTTCCAGTGAGCAGTTCATCAGTGCGACCAAATTGCTGGATGTCAGATGCTTAGCCTTGGAAAAGCCAGACAAGGAAGAAAGCAACATCTCTCAGAACATATGGAAATTTGTCTCAAGATGGCAATGCGGCAAAGGGCCAAATGCTTCTCTGCCATTCACAGATTGCATGAAACAGCCTTACCGAGGAACAGGCATGCTCTTTGATGGTGAAATTGCACAGGGCCTCAGAGGAATTGTCGTTTGCCAGGGTTTGTTCAAGTTGTGAGCTAAGGAACACAATAAAAAGGAAACCATTGTAACCCGAGTTCGACTGTGTAAAACAACTTTACCTATGTAAACCTACAACTGAACACAACAGTAGTTCACCTACCGCTCGACTGCACCACAGATTAGGTCCTCTGTGAAAAGACAATATTCGTGTCAGATATTTCTACCTTCAGAATACAATGTTGTCATCAAACTTGACATTTCATGTATGTTACAGACTTACCATTAACATGGCTGTCCTTGCACTGGAGGAGGGCAAAGCACAATTTTTAGTCTAGTGGCAACAGCTACTTTAATTGAAAATACCTTAACACAGCCTCGTTAACAGATTTAATGTGCCAAATTTGGCTTGTAAATTGTCGTGGAAATCACATCATCCATGTAATGTAGTCATAGAAATGAACTTACCCTGAAGGAATCTGGAACCGAGCAACCTGTTTGAAAGCAAATCGAAAAGGAAGCAGGGCATCAATACAAAGTCATTACAGTAGTGCTAATCTGCTTTTTTGAATGATTTTGCCAGCAGAGCGTTTGGTCGCGTACGTTTGAATGTCTCCTGGAGTGCCTCAACGCTTGATCTCACACCCTGTGAAATGTGCGGTGGCAGGGATTTCAAACTTTGCCGAAGTCCAGTGAGTCTGAAGGAAGAAAACAGAAATGATTAGGACTTGTCTTGAGCCACAGTTTTATATGATGCCTCCCCAAAATGTCTGTGGACCACAAAACACATCATCTCTTACATGGCTGCGTAGGATGCACAGCTGATGTCACGGGGGATCACCACCAAAATGCCAGGATGAATGCTTGCCATCACAGGAGCCAAGTTAACCTGGAACCACAGCTCAAAGTCTACAGGCTGAAAGTCTTTAAATTCAGGAGCAAGGGCTGTCAAGGTCAGATTGAAGATGATGTCTCGCACCCCTGGATTTGTTATGATGGTGATGTTTCTCTGTAAATAAAAGGGATTCATCTGTCAGTTCGGGGTTGACATTTTACCCTTCTGAAATCATTGTAGAAATGAGCGCAAGCCTGGTGAAGCATCTTTGTACTTAAGCGTATCAGCTGTATTTCTCAAGGCATCGTAGGCACCAATTCATTCAACAAGCATTATCGGAAACTTATCATTTTCAGTCCAATCTTGGCCCCTTGTTAGCCTCTGCAACAATTCCTTGAGCCCAGGACAATATTTGCATGGCATGGCTTACTTGTCAACCAAGCTCATGGTAAATTCGGCAATCTCAAAATGAAGCACTTACCTGCTTGTTGATGTTTGTAAAAGCCTGGAAAAACTGAACGAGCTGCTCATTATCAGGGGACTCTGTCAAGCTCTTGAACACCTCCTTTATGGTGGCCTCATCCTCCAAAGCGTCGCTGTCTGGATCGAGGATCAGCTCAGCCTTCTGCTGTGCTGAGAGGGATTCCACAACTGCCACCTGATGACACAAACAAAGCATATATAGATTGCTTTTTGTTTTTGACATAGCAAATCCACGCCTATGTGCAGATGTTCCAAGTTCTGATTAAAGTGCTGCTGTTTTCAAGGAAGATGGTTGGCGAAATGTAAGACTTACCCCAGAGATGTTGAAGAGTTTGAGGTCAGAGTAGGTTGCGTACTGGGAAAACGGACCACAGTTTGCTTCGAGCCACTGGGCATCACTCTCAATTCCCTGCCTGCAACCTGAGGCATATAGATAAATGTTAGCATAGGGGCAATTTAGCAAGCCTTGTTTTTCATAAATACACATGGAACAAATCAAGTTCCAATTTCATTCTCTGTGCCATTCAAGCATATTTGTGTCACAATTTCAAATTCTACAAAAAGCTAAATCATAGCACAGTGTACTGTGCCAGGCCTACCTGGCTTGTTGATGACACTGACAGATGTCCTGAGGTAGTCCAACAGAACCTTTGTGATTCCTTGTCGTCTAGGCACTGGTATTGCAGGGAAAGCTTTGGACAGCCCTCTTACACTGTGAACGGTGAAAAAAAGACATTACATTTGAACCAATCCTCTCATTTACATGTACTTCTTTGGAGCATTGCCGTCTTGTTTGTCTTTGAAATGCTACTCACATGACATGGTAATTTGTGCAGTTTATGCCTGATGTTGCTTTATTGAGCATCACTGGAGTGAAACTTGGGAGGACAGAAATCAGTTTTAGATGGAACCAATCAAACCAGTCGACTTCCTTGAAGTTTGTGAAATAGACACTGATGATGACGAAGGTCCTATTCATTATGCGATCTCTCACAACAGGTTGGAAATCAGGCACCTGTCAAAATACGACATCAGAAGATTTAATCACCCCACAATTTGCATGTTGCAAATAAACCATGCGTAACTGGCAACTTGGCAGAAATGATAGAAAGGATGTAACAAAATATATACATATGAGTCCCCTACAAGCGCTTTTGAGATTAAGGTACATATCTAAGTAGTGGCTATGCTATCTTAAAGCCTAGGACTGTCCATTCTTCCACAGTGTCAGGGAGTAGCCTACCGTTCCATTTGCTGTCAGTTCTGTCAGGAATTCATCCACATTTTCCAGAGCATTGCCCTCCTCAAGTCGCTCAAACACAAGGTCAATCTGGTCTGTTTCATTCGAGGCCACTGAGCTCAGTGTCAACTGTGCCACCTGAGTAGGAGTGAGCACTGACAAGGTTTGGACCTACGAAAGGGAATCGATATGAAATGAAACAGCAAAAACTGCTACACCATTGGTAGACGCTTCATTTTGGGCCAAAAATACTACAAGCGCGGTCGGCACTTACACTGGAGAAGTTTGGATTGAGGGCCTGCAAATCTTGCAGGGTTGCAAAGCCAGAGAAGCTGCCGAGGTTTGCCTGTAGCCATGCTTTACTACCTTTGGTAAATGACACACATCCAGGATCTGCACAGAAGACAGAAACAAAGGCATTGGCAGGGTATTCCTACCGCATTCTATCAGGACCTTACACAATTGAGCCAGGCGCGCGACTTTACCTGATGAGTCATTCCGTGAAAGGAATGGTGTGATGAAATGAGTGAAGACTGCTTGCTGTCCTTCTCTGTCCATGGATGCCCTTTGGCTGCCAAATGCCTTGATGCTAAAATTTGAAGAATAAAAAAAGAAAGGCTTTTAACATCCAAACAACTACAACACTGTAGGTTCCAAAGCAATCTTGTCCCACAATGGAGCAATATATCACATATTTGCTTACACAGTGTGGTATGTTTGGCAGCTGAAGTCCTTGGAGCTGAGGCAGAAAAGGAAGTTGTTGGATGGAGATGCCAAAAACGGTCGAAGGTTTGTCTGGAACCAGCTGCTGACAAAGGCATCGTTCTGCAGTTGAGCCTGGCTGAAGTTGGCAATTCTCAACTCTCCAAGAGCCTCAAGAGCATGTGACAAGGATGGGCTGCTTTTGTAGGGGGCCTAAAATTGGAAAAATCATGTCGGTTTGACACAGAATTCACACAGGGGAATGCCAGTTTTGCAAAATTGTGGTTTTGGATTTACCGTGCTGGCGAATGATGTAAGAGCCTGGTCAAGTGCAATAGAAGCCTTTTGGAAGAAAAGCTTCCAGACCTCTACGGGGTATGTAGTTTGGCTTTCCAGTGAGCAGTTCATCAGTGCGACCAAATTGCTGGATGTCAGATGCTTAGCCTTGGAAAAGCCAGACAAGGAAGAAAGCAACATCTCTCAGAACATATGGAAATTTGTCTCAAGATGGCAATGCGGCAAAGGGCCAAATGCTTCTCTGCCATTCACAGATTGCATGAAACAGCCTTACCGAGGAACAGGCATGCTCTTTGATGGTGAAATTGCACAGGGCCTCAGAGGAATTGTCGTTTGCCAGGGTTTGTTCAAGTTGTGAGCTAAGGAACACAATAAAAAGGAAACCATTGTAACCCGAGTTCGACTGTGTAAAACAACTTTACCTATGTAAACCTACAACTGAACACAACAGTAGTTCACCTACCGCTCGACTGCACCACAGATTAGGTCCTCTGTGAAAAGACAATATTCGTGTCAGATATTTCTACCTTCAGAATACAATGTTGTCATCAAACTTGACATTTCTTGTATGTTACAGACTTACCATTAACATGGCTGTCCTTGCACTGGAGGAGGGCAAAGCACAATTTTTAGTCTAGTGGCAACAGCTACTTTAATTGAAAATACCTTAACACAGCCTCGTTAACAGATTTAATGTGCCAAATTTGGCTTGTAAATTGTCGTGGAAATCACATCATCCATGTAATGTAGTCATAGAAATGAACTTACCCTGAAGGAATCTGGAACCGAGCAACCTGTTTGAAAGCAAATCGAAAAGGAAGCAGGGCATCAATACAAAGTCATTACAGTAGTGCTAATCTGCTTTTTTGAATGATTTTGCCAGCAGAGCGTTTGGTCGCGTACGTTTGAATGTCTCCTGGAGTGCCTCAACGCTTGATCTCACACCCTGTGAAATGTGCGGTGGCAGGGATTTCAAACTTTGCCGAAGTCCAGTGAGTCTGAAGGAAGAAAACAGAAATGATTAGGACTTGTCTTGAGCCACAGTTTTATATGATGCCTCCCCAAAATGTCTGTGGACCACAAAACACATCATCTCTTACATGGCTGCGTAGGATGCACAGCTGATGTCACGGGGGATCACCACCAAAATGCCAGGATGAATGCTTGCCATCACAGGAGCCAAGTTAACCTGGAACCACAGCTCAAAGTCTACAGGCTGAAAGTCTTTAAATTCAGGAGCAAGGGCTGTCAAGGTCAGATTGAAGATGATGTCTCGCACCCCTGGATTTGTTATGATGGTGATGTTTCTCTGTAAATAAAAGGGATTCATCTGTCAGTTCGGGGTTGACATTTTACCCTTCTGAAATCATTGTAGAAATGAGCGCAAGCCTGGTGAAGCATCTTTGTACTTAAGCGTATCAGCTGTATTTCTCAAGGCATCGTAGGCACCAATTCATTCAACAAGCATTATCGGAAACTTATCATTTTCAGTCCAATCTTGGCCCCTTGTTAGCCTCTGCAACAATTCCTTGAGCCCAGGACAATATTTGCATGGCATGGCTTACTTGTCAACCAAGCTCATGGTAAATTCGGCAATCTCAAAATGAAGCACTTACCTGCTTGTTGATGTTTGTAAAAGCCTGGAAAAACTGAACGAGCTGCTCATTATCAGGGGACTCTGTCAAGCTCTTGAACACCTCCTTTATGGTGGCCTCATCCTCCAAAGCGCCGCTGTCTGGATCGAGGATCAGCTCAGCCTTCTGCTGTGCTGAGAGGGATTCCACAACTGCCACCTGATGACACAAACAAAGCAGATATAGATTGCTTTTTGTTTTTGACATAGCAAATCCACGCCTATGTGCAGATGTTCCAAGTTCTGATTAAAGTGCTGCTGTTTTCAAGGAAGATGGTTGGCGAAATGTAAGACTTACCCCAGAGATGTTGAAGAGTTTGAGGTCAGAGTAGGTTGCGTACTGGGAAAACGGACCACAGTTTGCTTCGAGCCACTGGGCATCACTCTCAATTCCCTGCCTGCAACCTGAGGCATATAGATAAATGTTAGCATAGGGGCAATTTAGCAAGCCTTGTTTTTCATAAATACACATGGAACAAATCAAGTTCCAATTTCATTCTCTGTGCCATTCAAGCATATTTGTGTCACAATTTCAAATTCTACAAAAAGCTAAATCATAGCACAGTGTACTGTGCCAGGCCTACCTGGCTTGTTGATGACACTGACAGATGTCCTGAGGTAGTCCAACAGAACCTTTGTGATTCCTTGTCGTCTAGGCACTGGTATTGCAGGGAAAGCTTTTGACAGCCCTCTTACACTGTGAACGGTGAAAAAAAGACATTACATTTGAACCAATCCTCTCATTTACATGTACTTCTTTGGAGCATTGCCGTCTTGTTTGTCTTTGAAATGCTACTCACATGACATGGTAATTTGTGCAGTTTATGCCTGATGTTGCTTTATTGAGCATCACTGGAGTGAAACTTGGGAGGACAGAAATCAGTTTTAGATGGAACCAATCAAACCAGTCGACTTCCTTGAAGTTTGTGAAATAGACACTGATGATGACGAAGGTCCTATTCATTATGCGATCTCTCACAACAGGTTGGAAATCAGGCACCTGTCAAAATACGACATCAGAAGATTTAATCACCCCACAATTTGCATGTTGCAAATAAACCATGCGTAACTGGCAACTTGGCAGAAATGATAGAAAGGATGTAACAAAATATATACATATGAGTCCCCTACAAGCGCTTTTGAGATTAAGGTACATATCTAAGTAGTGGCTATGCTATCTTAAAGCCTAGGACTGTCCATTCTTCCAGTGTCAGGGAGTAGCCTACCGTTCCATTTGCTGTCAGTTCTGTCAGGAATTCATCCACATTTTCCAGAGCATTGCCCTCCTCAAGTCGCTCAAACACAAGGTCAATCTGGTCTGTTTCATTCGAGGCCACTGAGCTCAGTGTCAACTGTGCCACCTGAGTAGGAGTGAGCACTGACAAGGTTTCGACCTACGAAAGGGAATCGATATGAAATGAAACAGCAAAAACTGCTACACCATTGGTAGATGCTTCATTTTGGGCCAAAAATACTACAAGCGCGGTCGGCACTTACACTGGAGAAGTTTGGATTGAGGGCCTGCAAATCTTGCAGGGTTGCAAAGCCAGAGAAGCTGCCGAGGTTTGCCTGTAGCCATGCTTTACTACCTTTGGTAAATGACACACATCCAGGATCTGCACAGAAGACAGAAACAAAGGCATTGGCAGGGTATTCCTACCGCATTCTATCAGGACCTTACACAATTGAGCCAGGCGCGCGACTTTACCTGATGAGTCATTCCGTGAAAGGAATGGTTTGATGAAATGAGTGAAGACTGCTTGCTGTCCTTCTCTGTCCATGGATGCCCTTTGGCTGCCAAATGCCTTGATGCTAAAATTTGAAGAATAAAAAAAGAAAGGCTTTTAACATCCAAACAACTACAACACTGTAGGTTCCAAAGCAATCTTGTCCCACAATGGAGCAATATATCACATATTTGCTTACACAGTGTGGTATGTTTGGCAGCTGAAGTCCTTGGAGCTGAGGCAGAAAAGGAAGTTGTTGGATGGAGATGCCAAAAACGGTCGAAGGTTTGTCTGGAACCAGCTGCTGACAAAGGCATCGTTCTGCAGTTGAGCCTGGCTGAAGTTGGCAATTCTCAACTCTCCAAGAGCCTCAAGAGCATGTGACAAGGATGGGCTGCTTTTGTTGGGGGCCTAAAATTGGAAAAATCATGTCGGTTTGACACAGAATTCACACAGGGGAATGCCAGTTTTGCAAAATTGTGGTTTTGGATTTACCGTGCTGGCGAATGATGTAAGAGCCTGGTCAAGTGCAATAGAAGCCTTTTGGAAGAAAAGCTTCCAGACCTCTACGGGGTATGTAGTTTGGCTTTCCAGTGAGCAGTTCATCAGTGCGACCAAATTGCTGGATGTCAGATGCTTAGCCTTGGAAAAGCCAGACAAGGAAGAAAGCAACATCTCTCAGAACATATGGAAATTTGTCTCAAGATGGCAATGCGGCAAAGGGCCAAATGCTTCTCTGCCATTCACAGATTGCATGAAACAGCCTTACCGAGGAACAGGCATGCTCTTTGATGGTGAAATTGCACAGGGCCTCAGAGGAATTGTCGTTTGCCAGGGTTTGTTCAAGTTGTGAGCTAAGGAACACAATAAAAAGGAAACCATTGTAACCCGAGTTCGACTGTGTAAAACAACTTTACCTATGTAAACCTACAACTGAACACAACAGTAGTTCACCTACCGCTCGACTGCACCACAGATTAGGTCCTCTGTGAAAAGACAATATTCGTGTCAGATATTTCTACCTTCAGAATACAATGTTGTCATCAAACTTGACATTTCTTGTATGTTACAGACTTACCATTAACATGGCTGTCCTTGCACTGGAGGAGGGCAAAGCACAATTTTTAGTCTAGTGGCAACAGCTACTTTAATTGAAAATACCTTAACACAGCCTCGTTAACAGATTTAATGTGCCAAATTTGGCTTGTAAATTGTCGTGGAAATCACATCATCCATGTAATGTAGTCATAGAAATGAACTTACCCTGAAGGAATCTGGAACCGAGCAACCTGTTTGAAAGCAAATCGAAAAGGAAGCAGGGCATCAATACAAAGTCATTACAGTAGTGCTAATCTGCTTTTTTGAATGATTTTGCCAGCAGAGCGTTTGGTCGCGTACGTTTGAATGTCTCCTGGAGTGCCTCAACGCTTGATCTCACACCCTGTGAAATGTGCGGTGGCAGGGATTTCAAACTTTGCCGAAGTCCAGTGAGTCTGAAGGAAGAAAACAGAAATGATTAGGACTTGTCTTGAGCCACAGTTTTATATGATGCCTCCCCAAAATGTCTGTGGACCACAAAACACATCATCTCTTACATGGCTGCGTAGGATGCACAGCTGATGTCACGGGGGATCACCACCAAAATGCCAGGATGAATGCTTGCCATCACAGGAGCCAAGTTAACCTGGAACCACAGCTCAAAGTCTACAGGCTGAAAGTCTTTAAATTCAGGAGCAAGGGCTGTCAAGGTCAGATTGAAGATGATGTCTCGCACCCCTGGATTTGTTATGATGGTGATGTTTCTCTGTAAATAAAAGGGATTCATCTGTCAGTTCGGGGTTGACATTTTACCCTTCTGAAATCATTGTAGAAATGAGCGCAAGCCTGGTGAAGCATCTTTGTACTTAAGCGTATCAGCTGTATTTCTCAAGGCATCGTAGGCACCAATTCATTCAACAAGCATTATCGGAAACTTATCATTTTCAGTCCAATCTTGGCCCCTTGTTAGCCTCTGCAACAATTCCTTGAGCCCAGGACAATATTTGCATGGCATGGCTTACTTGTCAACCAAGCTCATGGTAAATTCGGCAATCTCAAAATGAAGCACTTACCTGCTTGTTGATGTTTGTAAAAGCCTGGAAAAACTGAACGAGCTGCTCATTATCAGGGGACTCTGTCAAGCTCTTGAACACCTCCTTTATGGTGGCCTCATCCTCCAAAGCGCCGCTGTCTGGATCGAGGATCAGCTCAGCCTTCTGCTGTGCTGAGAGGGATTCCACAACTGCCACCTGATGACACAAACAAAGCAGATATAGATTGCTTTTTGTTTTTGACATAGCAAATCCACGCCTATGTGCAGATGTTCCAAGTTCTGATTAAAGTGCTGCTGTTTTCAAGGAAGATGGTTGGCGAAATGTAAGACTTACCCCAGAGATGTTGAAGAGTTTGAGGTCAGAGTAGGTTGCGTACTGGGAAAACGGACCACAGTTTGCTTCGAGCCACTGGGCATCACTCTCAATTCCCTGCCTGCAACCTGAGGCATATAGATAAATGTTAGCATAGGGGCAATTTAGCAAGCCTTGTTTTTCATAAATACACATGGAACAAATCAAGTTCCAATTTCATTCTCTGTGCCATTCAAGCATATTTGTGTCACAATTTCAAATTCTACAAAAAGCTAAATCATAGCACAGTGTACTGTGCCAGGCCTACCTGGCTTGTTGATGACACTGACAGATGTCCTGAGGTAGTCCAACAGAACCTTTGTGATTCCTTGTCGTCTAGGCACTGGTATTGCAGGGAAAGCTTTTGACAGCCCTCTTACACTGTGAACGGTGAAAAAAAGACATTACATTTGAACCAATCCTCTCATTTACATGTACTTCTTTGGAGCATTGCCGTCTTGTTTGTCTTTGAAATGCTACTCACATGACATGGTAATTTGTGCAGTTTATGCCTGATGTTGCTTTATTGAGCATCACTGGAGTGAAACTTGGGAGGACAGAAATCAGTTTTAGATGGAACCAATCAAACCAGTCGACTTCCTTGAAGTTCGTGAAATAGACACTGATGATGACGAAGGTCCTATTCATTATGCGATCTCTCACAACAGGTTGGAAATCAGGCACCTGTCAAAATACGACATCAGAAGATTTAATCACCCCACAATTTGCATGTTGCAAATAAACCATGCGTAACTGGCAACTTGGCAGAAATGATAGAAAGGATGTAACAAAATATATACATATGAGTCCCCTACAAGCGCTTTTGAGATTAAGGTACATATCTAAGTAGTGGCTATGCTATCTTAAAGCCTAGGACTGTCCATTCTTCCACAGTGTCAGGGAGTAGCCTACCGTTCCATTTGCTGTCAGTTCTGTCAGGAATTCATCCACATTTTCCAGAGCATTGCCCTCCTCAAGTCGCTCAAACACAAGGTCAATCTGGTCTGTTTCATTCGAGGCCACTGAGCTCAGTGTCAACTGTGCCACCTGAGTAGGAGTGAGCACTGACAAGGTTTCGACCTACGAAAGGGAATCGATATGAAATGAAACAGCAAAAACTGCTACACCATTGGTAGACGCTTCATTTTGGGCCAAAAATACTACAAGCGCGGTCGGCACTTACACTGGAGAAGTTTGGATTGAGGGCCTGCAAATCTTGCAGGGTTGCAAAGCCAGAGAAGCTGCCGAGGTTTGCCTGTAGCCATGCTTTACTACCTTTGGTAAATGACACACATCCAGGATCTGCACAGAAGACAGAAACAAAGGCATTGGCAGGGTATTCCTACCGCATTCTATCAGGACCTTACACAATTGAGCCAGGCGCGCGACTTTACCTGATGAGTCATTCCGTGAAAGGAATGGTTTGATGAAATGAGTGAAGACTGCTTGCTGTCCTTCTCTGTCCATGGATGCCCTTTGGCTGCCAAATGCCTTGATGCTAAAATTTGAAGAATAAAAAAAGAAAGGCTTTTAACATCCAAACAACTACAACACTGTAGGTTCCAAAGCAATCTTGTCCCACAATGGAGCAATATATCACATATTTGCTTACACAGTGTGGTATGTTTGGCAGCTGAAGTCCTTGGAGCTGAGGCAGAAAAGGAAGTTGTTGGATGGAGATGCCAAAAACGGTCGAAGGTTTGTCTGGAACCAGCTGCTGACAAAGGCATCGTTCTGCAGTTGAGCCTGGCTGAAGTTGGCAATTCTCAACTCTCCAAGAGCCTCAAGAGCATGTGACAAGGATGGGCTGCTTTTGTTGGGGGCCTAAAATTGGAAAAATCATGTCGGTTTGACACAGAATTCACACAGGGGAATGCCAGTTTTGCAAAATTGTGGTTTTGGATTTACCGTGCTGGCGAATGATGTAAGAGCCTGGTCAAGTGCAATAGAAGCCTTTTGGAAGAAAAGCTTCCAGACCTCTACGGGGTATGTAGTTTGGCTTTCCAGTGAGCAGTTCATCAGTGCGACCAAATTGCTGGATGTCAGATGCTTAGCCTTGGAAAAGCCAGACAAGGAAGAAAGCAACATCTCTCAGAACATATGGAAATTTGTCTCAAGATGGCAATGCGGCAAAGGGCCAAATGCTTCTCTGCCATTCACAGATTGCATGAAACAGCCTTACCGAGGAACAGGCATGCTCTTTGATGGTGAAATTGCACAGGGCCTCAGAGGAATTGTCGTTTGCCAGGGTTTGTTCAAGTTGTGAGCTAAGGAACACAATAAAAAGGAAACCATTGTAACCCGAGTTCGACTGTGTAAAACAACTTTACCTATGTAAACCTACAACTGAACACAACAGTAGTTCACCTACCGCTCGACTGCACCACAGATTAGGTCCTCTGTGAAAAGACAATATTCGTGTCAGATATTTCTACCTTCAGAATACAATGTTGTCATCAAACTTGACATTTCTTGTATGTTACAGACTTACCATTAACATGGCTGTCCTTGCACTGGAGGAGGGCAAAGCACAATTTTTAGTCTAGTGGCAACAGCTACTTTAATTGAAAATACCTTAACACAGCCTCGTTAACAGATTTAATGTGCCAAATTTGGCTTGTAAATTGTCGTGGAAATCACATCATCCATGTAATGTAGTCATAGAAATGAACTTACCCTGAAGGAATCTGGAACCGAGCAACCTGTTTGAAAGCAAATCGAAAAGGAAGCAGGGCATCAATACAAAGTCATTACAGTAGTGCTAATCTGCTTTTTTGAATGATTTTGCCAGCAGAGCGTTTGGTCGCGTACGTTTGAATGTCTCCTGGAGTGCCTCAACGCTTGATCTCACACCCTGTGAAATGTGCGGTGGCAGGGATTTCAAACTTTGCCGAAGTCCAGTGAGTCTGAAGGAAGAAAACAGAAATGATTAGGACTTGTCTTGAGCCACAGTTTTATATGATGCCTCCCCAAAATGTCTGTGGACCACAAAACACATCATCTCTTACATGGCTGCGTAGGATGCACAGCTGATGTCACGGGGGATCACCACCAAAATGCCAGGATGAATGCTTGCCATCACAGGAGCCAAGTTAACCTGGAACCACAGCTCAAAGTCTACAGGCTGAAAGTCTTTAAATTCAGGAGCAAGGGCTGTCAAGGTCAGATTGAAGATGATGTCTCGCACCCCTGGATTTGTTATGATGGTGATGTTTCTCTGTAAATAAAAGGGATTCATCTGTCAGTTCGGGGTTGACATTTTACCCTTCTGAAATCATTGTAGAAATGAGCGCAAGCCTGGTGAAGCATCTTTGTACTTAAGCGTATCAGCTGTATTTCTCAAGGCATCGTAGGCACCAATTCATTCAACAAGCATTATCGGAAACTTATCATTTTCAGTCCAATCTTGGCCCCTTGTTAGCCTCTGCAACAATTCCTTGAGCCCAGGACAATATTTGCATGGCATGGCTTACTTGTCAACCAAGCTCATGGTAAATTCGGCAATCTCAAAATGAAGCACTTACCTGCTTGTTGATGTTTGTAAAAGCCTGGAAAAACTGAACGAGCTGCTCATTATCAGGGGACTCTGTCAAGCTCTTGAACACCTCCTTTATGGTGGCCTCATCCTCCAAAGCGCCGCTGTCTGGATCGAGGATCAGCTCAGCCTTCTGCTGTGCTGAGAGGGATTCCACAACTGCCACCTGATGACACAAACAAAGCAGATATAGATTGCTTTTTGTTTTTGACATAGCAAATCCACGCCTATGTGCAGATGTTCCAAGTTCTGATTAAAGTGCTGCTGTTTTCAAGGAAGATGGTTGGCGAAATGTAAGACTTACCCCAGAGATGTTGAAGAGTTTGAGGTCAGAGTAGGTTGCGTACTGGGAAAACGGACCACAGTTTGCTTCGAGCCACTGGGCATCACTCTCAATTCCCTGCCTGCAACCTGAGGCATATAG
Source organism: Scomber scombrus (assembly GCF_963691925.1). NCBI lineage: Eukaryota > Metazoa > Chordata > Actinopteri > Scombriformes > Scombridae > Scomber > Scomber scombrus. The sequence goes on from NC_084988.1 coordinate 19,963,702, forward strand.
ATAAATGTTAGCATAGGGGCAATTTAGCAAGCCTTGTTTTTCATAAATACACATGGAACAAATCAAGTTCCAATTTCATTCTCTGTGCCATTCAAGCATATTTGTGTCACAATTTCAAATTCTACAAAAAGCTAAATCATAGCACAGTGTACTGTGCCAGGCCTACCTGGCTTGTTGATGACACTGACAGATGTCCTGAGGTAGTCCAACAGAACCTTTGTGATTCCTTGTCGTCTAGGCACTGGTATTGCAGGGAAAGCTTTGGACAGCCCTCTTACACTGTGAACGGTGAAAAAAAGACATTACATTTGAACCAATCCTCTCATTTACATGTACTTCTTTGGAGCATTGCCGTCTTGTTTGTCTTTGAAATGCTACTCACATGACATGGTAATTTGTGCAGTTTATGCCTGATGTTGCTTTATTGAGCATCACTGGAGTGAAACTTGGGAGGACAGAAATCAGTTTTAGATGGAACCAATCAAACCAGTCGACTTCCTTGAAGTTCGTGAAATAGACACTGATGATGACGAAGGTCCTATTCATTATGCGATCTCTCACAACAGGTTGGAAATCAGGCACCTGTCAAAATACGACATCAGAAGATTTAATCACCCCACAATTTGCATGTTGCAAATAAACCATGCGTAACTGGCAACTTGGCAGAAATGATAGAAAGGATGTAACAAAATATATACATATGAGTCCCCTACAAGCGCTTTTGAGATTAAGGTACATATCTAAGTAGTGGCTATGCTATCTTAAAGCCTAGGACTGTCCATTCTTCCACAGTGTCAGGGAGTAGCCTACCGTTCCATTTGCTGTCAGTTCTGTCAGGAATTCATCCACATTTTCCAGAGCATTGCCCTCCTCAAGTCGCTCAAACACAAGGTCAATCTGGTCTGTTTCATTCGAGGCCACTGAGCTCAGTGTCAACTGTGCCACCTGAGTAGGAGTGAGCACTGACAAGGTTTCGACCTACGAAAGGGAATCGATATGAAATGAAACAGCAAAAACTGCTACACCATTGGTAGACGCTTCATTTTGGGCCAAAAATACTACAAGCGCGGTCGGCACTTACACTGGAGAAGTTTGGATTGAGGGCCTGCAAATCTTGCAGGGTTGCAAAGCCAGAGAAGCTGCCGAGGTTTGCCTGTAGCCATGCTTTACTACCTTTGGTAAATGACACACATCCAGGATCTGCACAGAAGACAGAAACAAAGGCATTGGCAGGGTATTCCTACCGCATTCTATCAGGACCTTACACAATTGAGCCAGGCGCGCGACTTTACCTGATGAGTCATTCCGTGAAAGGAATGGTTTGATGAAATGAGTGAAGACTGCTTGCTGTCCTTCTCTGTCCATGGATGCCCTTTGGCTGCCAAATGCCTTGATGCTAAAATTTGAAGAATAAAAAAAGAAAGGCTTTTAACATCCAAACAACTACAACACTGTAGGTTCCAAAGCAATCTTGTCCCACAATGGAGCAATATATCACATATTTGCTTACACAGTGTGGTATGTTTGGCAGCTGAAGTCCTTGGAGCTGAGGCAGAAAAGGAAGTTGTTGGATGGAGATGCCAAAAACGGTCGAAGGTTTGTCTGGAACCAGCTGCTGACAAAGGCATCGTTCTGCAGTTGAGCCTGGCTGAAGTTGGCAATTCTCAACTCTCCAAGAGCCTCAAGAGCATGTGACAAGGATGGGCTGCTTTTGTTGGGGGCCTAAAATTGGAAAAATCATGTCGGTTTGACACAGAATTCACACAGGGGAATGCCAGTTTTGCAAAATTGTGGTTTTGGATTTACCGTGCTGGCGAATGATGTAAGAGCCTGGTCAAGTGCAATAGAAGCCTTTTGGAAGAAAAGCTTCCAGACCTCTACGGGGTATGTAGTTTGGCTTTCCAGTGAGCAGTTCATCAGTGCGACCAAATTGCTGGATGTCAGATGCTTAGCCTTGGAAAAGCCAGACAAGGAAGAAAGCAACATCTCTCAGAACATATGGAAATTTGTCTCAAGATGGCAATGCGGCAAAGGGCCAAATGCTTCTCTGCCATTCACAGATTGCATGAAACAGCCTTACCGAGGAACAGGCATGCTCTTTGATGGTGAAATTGCACAGGGCCTCAGAGGAATTGTCGTTTGCCAGGGTTTGTTCAAGTTGTGAGCTAAGGAACACAATAAAAAGGAAACCATTGTAACCCGAGTTCGACTGTGTAAAACAACTTTACCTATGTAAACCTACAACTGAACACAACAGTAGTTCACCTACCGCTCGACTGCACCACAGATTAGGTCCTCTGTGAAAAGACAATATTCGTGTCAGATATTTCTACCTTCAGAATACAATGTTGTCATCAAACTTGACATTTCTTGTATGTTACAGACTTACCATTAACATGGCTGTCCTTGCACTGGAGGAGGGCAAAGCACAATTTTTAGTCTAGTGGCAACAGCTACTTTAATTGAAAATACCTTAACACAGCCTCGTTAACAGATTTAATGTGCCAAATTTGGCTTGTAAATTGTCGTGGAAATCACATCATCCATGTAATGTAGTCATAGAAATGAACTTACCCTGAAGGAATCTGGAACCGAGCAACCTGTTTGAAAGCAAATCGAAAAGGAAGCAGGGCATCAATACAAAGTCATTACAGTAGTGCTAATCTGCTTTTTTGAATGATTTTGCCAGCAGAGCGTTTGGTCGCGTACGTTTGAATGTCTCCTGGAGTGCCTCAACGCTTGATCTCACACCCTGTGAAATGTGCGGTGGCAGGGATTTCAAACTTTGCCGAAGTCCAGTGAGTCTGAAGGAAGAAAACAGAAATGATTAGGACTTGTCTTGAGCCACAGTTTTATATGATGCCTCCCCAAAATGTCTGTGGACCACAAAACACTTCATCTCTTACATGGCTGCGTAGGATGCACAGCTGATGTCACGGGGGATCACCACCAAAATGCCAGGATGAATGCTTGCCATCACAGGAGCCAAGTTAACCTGGAACCACAGCTCAAAGTCTACAGGCTGAAAGTCTTTAAATTCAGGAGCAAGGGCTGTCAAGGTCAGATTGAAGATGATGTCTCGCACCCCTGGATTTGTTATGATGGTGATGTTTCTCTGTAAATAAAAGGGATTCATCTGTCAGTTCGGGGTTGACATTTTACCCTTCTGAAATCATTGTAGAAATGAGCGCAAGCCTGGTGAAGCATCTTTGTACTTAAGCGTATCAGCTGTATTTCTCAAGGCATCGTAGGCACCAATTCATTCAACAAGCATTATCGGAAACTTATCATTTTCAGTCCAATCTTGGCCCCTTGTTAGCCTCTGCAACAATTCCTTGAGCCCAGGACAATATTTGCATGGCATGGCTTACTTGTCAACCAAGCTCATGGTAAATTTGGCAATCTCAAAATGAAGCACTTACCTGCTTGTTGATGTTTGTAAAAGCCTGGAAGAACTGAACGAGCTGCTCATTATCAGGGGACTCTGTCAAGCTCTTGAACACCTCCTTTATGGTGGCCTCATCCTCCAAAGCGCCGCTGTCTGGATCGAGGATCAGCTCAGCCTTCTGCTGTGCTGAGAGGGATTCCACAACTGCCACCTGATGACACAAACAAAGCAGATATAGATTGCTTTTTGTTTTTGACATAGCAAATCCACGCCTATGTGCAGATGTTCCAAGTTCTGATTAAAGTGCTGCTGTTTTCAAGGAAGATGGTTGGCGAAATGTAAGACTTACCCCAGAGATGTTGAAGAGTTTGAGGTCAGAGTAGGTTGCGTACTGGGAAAACGGACCACAGTTTGCTTCGAGCCACTGGGCATCACTCTCAATTCCCTGCCTGCAACCTGAGGCATATAGATAAATGTTAGCATAGGGGCAATTTAGCAAGCCTTGTTTTTCATAAATACACATGGAACAAATCAAGTTCCAATTTCATTCTCTGTGCCATTCAAGCATATTTGTGTCACAATTTCAAATTCTACAAAAAGCTAAATCATAGCACAGTGTACTGTGCCAGGCCTACCTGGCTTGTTGATGACACTGACAGATGTCCTGAGGTAGTCCAACAGAACCTTTGTGATTCCTTGTCGTCTAGGCACTGGTATTGCAGGGAAAGCTTTGGACAGCCCTCTTACACTGTGAACGGTGAAAAAAAGACATTACATTTGAACCAATCCTCTCATTTACATGTACTTCTTTGGAGCATTGCCGTCTTGTTTGTCTTTGAAATGCTACTCACATGACATGGTAATTTGTGCAGTTTATGCCTGATGTTGCTTTATTGAGCATCACTGGAGTGAAACTTGGGAGGACAGAAATCAGTTTTAGATGGAACCAATCAAACCAGTCGACTTCCTTGAAGTTTGTGAAATAGACACTGATGATGACGAAGGTCCTATTCATTATGCGATCTCTCACAACAGGTTGGAAATCAGGCACCTGTCAAAATACGACATCAGAAGATTTAATCACCCCACAATTTGCATGTTGCAAATAAACCATGCGTAACTGGCAACTTGGCAGAAATGATAGAAAGGATGTAACAAAATATATACATATGAGTCCCCTACAAGCGCTTTTGAGATTAAGGTACATATCTAAGTAGTGGCTATGCTATCTTAAAGCCTAGGACTGTCCATTCTTCCACAGTGTCAGGGAGTAGCCTACCGTTCCATTTGCTGTCAGTTCTGTCAGGAATTCATCCACATTTTCCAGAGCATTGCCCTCCTCAAGTCGCTCAAACACAAGGTCAATCTGGTCTGTTTCATTCGAGGCCACTGAGCTCAGTGTCAACTGTGCCACCTGAGTAGGAGTGAGCACTGACAAGGTTTCGACCTACGAAAGGGAATCGATATGAAATGAAACAGCAAAAACTGCTACACCATTGGTAGACGCTTCATTTTGGGCCAAAAATACTACAAGCGCGGTCGGCACTTACACTGGAGAAGTTTGGATTGAGGGCCTGCAAATCTTGCAGGGTTGCAAAGCCAGAGAAGCTGCCGAGGTTTGCCTGTAGCCATGCTTTACTACCTTTGGTAAATGAGACACATCCAGGATCTGCACAGAAGACAGAAACAAAGGCATTGGCAGGGTATTCCTACCGCATTCTATCAGGACCTTACACAATTGAGCCAGGCGCGCGACTTTACCTGATGAGTCATTCCGTGAAAGGAATGGTTTGATGAAATGAGTGAAGACTGCTTGCTGTCCTTCTCTGTCCATGGATGCCCTTTGGCTGCCAAATGCCTTGATGCTAAAATTTGAAGAATAAAAAAAGAAAGGCTTTTAACATCCAAACAACTACAACACTGTAGGTTCCAAAGCAATCTTGTCCCACAATGGAGCAATATATCACATATTTGCTTACACAGTGTGGTATGTTTGGCAGCTGAAGTCCTTGGAGCTGAGGCAGAAAAGGAAGTTGTTGGATGGAGATGCCAAAAACGGTCGAAGGTTTGTCTGGAACCAGCTGCTGACAAAGGCATCGTTCTGCAGTTGAGCCTGGCTGAAGTTGGCAATTCTCAACTCTCCAAGAGCCTCAAGAGCATGTGACAAGGATGGGCTGCTTTTGTTGGGGGCCTAAAATTGGAAAAATCATGTCGGTTTGACACAGAATTCACAAAGGGGAATGCCAGTTTTGCAAAATTGTGGTTTTGGATTTACCGTGCTGGCGAATGATGTAAGAGCCTGGTCAAGTGCAATAGAAGCCTTTTGGAAGAAAAGCTTCCAGACCTCTACGGGGTATGTAGTTTGGCTTTCCAGTGAGCAGTTCATCAGTGCGACCAAATTGCTGGATGTCAGATGCTTAGCCTTGGAAAAGCCAGACAAGGAAGAAAGCAACATCTCTCAGAACATATGGAAATTTGTCTCAAGATGGCAATGCGGCAAAGGGCCAAATGCTTCTCTGCCATTCACAGATTGCATGAAACAGCCTTACCGAGGAACAGGCATGCTCTTTGATGGTGAAATTGCACAGGGCCTCAGAGGAATTGTCGTTTGCCAGGGTTTGTTCAAGTTGTGAGCTAAGGAACACAATAAAAAGGAAACCATTGTAACCCGAGTTCGACTGTGTAAAACAACTTTACCTATGTAAACCTACAACTGAACACAACAGTAGTTCACCTACCTCTCGACTGCACCACAGATTAGGTCCTCTGTGAAAAGACAATATTCGTGTCAGATATTTCTACCTTCAGAATACAATGTTGTCATCAAACTTGACATTTCTTGTATGTTACAGACTTACCATTAACATGGCTGTCCTTGCACTGGAGGAGGGCAAAGCACAATTTTTAGTCTAGTGGCAACATCTACTTTAATTGAAAATACCTTAACACAGCCTCGTTAACAGATTTAATGTGCCAAATTTGGCTTGTAAATTGTCGTGGAAATAACATCATCCATGTAATGTAGTCATAGAAATGAACTTACCCTGAAGGAATCTGGAACCGAGCAACCTGTTTGAAAGCAAATCGAAAAGGAAGCATGGCATCAATACAAAGTCATTACAGTAGTGCTAATCTGCTTCTTTGAATGATTTTGCCAGCAGAGCGTTTGGTCGCGTACGTTTGAATGTCTCCTGGAGTGCCTCAACGCTTGATCTCACACCCTGTGAAATGTGCGGTGGCAGGGATTTCAAACTTTGCCGAAGTCCAGTGAGTCTGAAGGAAGAAAACAGAAATGATTAGGACTTGTCTTGAGCCACAGTTTTATATGATGCCTCCCCAAAATGTCTGTGGACCACAAAACACATCATCTCTTACATGGCTGCGTAGGATGCACAGCTGATGTCACGGGGGATCACCACCAAAATGCCAGGATGAATGCTTGCCATCACAGGAGCCAAGTTAACCTGGAACCACAGCTCAAAGTCTACAGGCTGAAAGTCTTTAAATTCAGGAGCAAGGGCTGTCAAGGTCAGATTGAAGATGATGTCTCGCACCCCTGGATTTGTTATGATGGTGATGTTTCTCTGTAAATAAAAGGGATTCATCTGTCAGTTCGGGCTGGACATTTTACCCTTCTGAAATCATTGTAGAAATGAGCGCAAGCCTGGTGAAGCATCTTTGTACTTAAGCGTATCAGCTGTATTTCTCAAGGCATCGTAGGCACCAATTCATTCAACAAGCATTATCGGAAACTTATCATTTTCAGTCCAATCTTGGCCCCTTGTTAGCCTCTGCAACAATTCCTTGAGCCCAGGACAATATTTGCATGGCATGGCTTACTTGTCAACCAAGCTCATGGTAAATTTGGCAATCTCAAAATGAAGCACTTACCTGCTTGTTGATGTTTGTAAAAGCCTGGAAGAACTGAACGAGCTGCTCATTATCAGGGGACTCTGTCAAGCTCTTGAACACCTCCTTTATGGTGGCCTCATCCTCCAAAGCGCCGCTGTCTGGATCGAGGATCAGCTCAGCCTTCTGCTGTGCTGAGAGGGATTCCACAACTGCCACCTGATGACACAAACAAAGCATATATAGATTGCTTTTTGTTTTTGACATAGCAAATCCACGCCTATGTGCAGATGTTCCAAGTTCTGATTAAAGTGCTGCTGTTTTCAAGGAAGATGGTTGGCGAAATGTAAGACTTACCCCAGAGATGTTGAAGAGTTTGAGGTCAGAGTAGGTTGCGTACTGGGAAAACGGACCACAGTTTGCTTCGAGCCACTGGGCATCACTCTCAATTCCCTGCCTGCAACCTGAGGCATATAGATAAATGTTAGCATAGGGGCAATTTAGCAAGCCTTGTTTTTCATAAATACACATGGAACAAATCAAGTTCCAATTTCATTCTCTGTGCCATTCAAGCATATTTGTGTCACAATTTCAAATTCTACAAAAAGCTAAATCATAGCACAGTGTACTGTGCCAGTCCTACCTGGCTTGTTGATGACACTGACAGATGTCCTGAGGTAGTCCAACAGAACCTTTGTGATTCCTTGTCGTCTAGGCACTGGTATTGCAGGGAAAGCTTTGGACAGCCCTCTTACACTGTGAACGGTGAAAAAAAGACATTACATTTGAACCAATCCTCTCATTTACATGTACTTCTTTGGAGCATTGCCGTCTTGTTTGTCTTTGAAATGCTACTCACATGACATGGTAATTTGTGCAGTTTATGCCTGATGTTGCTTTATTGAGCATCACTGGAGTGAAACTTGGGAGGACAGAAATCAGTTTTAGATGGAACCAATCAAACCAGTCGACTTCCTTGAAGTTCGTGAAATAGACACTGATGATGACGAAGGTCCTATTCATTATGCGATCTCTCACAACAGGTTGGAAATCAGGCACCTGTCAAAATACGACATCAGAAGATTTAATCACCCCACAATTTGCATGTTGCAAATAAACCATGCGTAACTGGCAACTTGGCAGAAATGATAGAAAGGATGTAACAAAATATATACATATGAGTCCCCTACAAGCGCTTTTGAGATTAAGGTACATATCTAAGTAGTGGCTATGCTATCTTAAAGCCTAGGACTGTCCATTCTTCCACAGTGTCAGGGAGTAGCCTACCGTTCCATTTGCTGTCAGTTCTGTCAGGAATTCATCCACATTTTCCAGAGCATTGCCCTCCTCAAGTCGCTCAAACACAAGGTCAATCTGGTCTGTTTCATTCGAGGCCACTGAGCTCAGTGTCAACTGTGCCACCTGAGTAGGAGTGAGCACTGACAAGGTTTCGACCTACGAAAGGGAATCGATATGAAATGAAACAGCAAAAACTGCTACACCATTGGTAGACGCTTCATTTTGGGCCAAAAACACTACAAGCGCGGTCGGCACTTACACTGGAGAAGTTTGGATTGAGGGCCTGCAAATCTTGCAGGGTTGCAAAGCCAGAGAAGCTGCCGAGGTTTGCCTGTAGCCATGCTTTACTACCTTTGGTAAATGAGACACATCCAGGATCTGCACAGAAGACAGAAACAAAGGCATTGGCAGGGTATTCCTACCGCATTCTATCAGGGCCTTACACAATTGAGCCAGGCGCGCGACTTTACCTGATGAGTCATTCCGTGAAAGGAATGGTTTGATGAAATGAGTGAAGACTGCTTGCTGTCCTTCTCTGTCCATGGATGCCCTTTGGCTGCCAAATGCCTTGATGCTAAAATTTGAAGAATAAAAAAAGAAAGGCTTTTAACATCCAAACAACTACAACACTGTAGGTTCCAAAGCAATCTTGTCCCACAATGGAGCAATATATCACATATTTGCTTACACAGTGTGGTATGTTTGGCAGCTGAAGTCCTTGGAGCTGAGGCAGAAAAGGAAGTTGTTGGATGGAGATGCCAAAAACGGTCGAAGGTTTGTCTGGAACCAGCTGCTGACAAAGGCATCGTTCTGCAGTTGAGCCTGGCTGAAGTTGGCAATTCTCAACTCTCCAAGAGCCTCAAGAGCATGTGACAAGGATGGGCTGCTTTTGTTGGGGGCCTAAAATAGGAAAAATCATGTCGGTTTGACACAGAATTCACACAGGTGAATGCCAGTTTTGCAAAATTGTGGTTTTGGATTTACCGTGCTGGCGAATGATGTAAGAGCCTGGTCAAGTGCAATAGAAGCCTTTTGGAAGAAAAGCTTCCAGACCTCTACGGGGTATGTAGTTTGGCTTTCCAGTGAGCAGTTCATCAGTGCGACCAAATTGCTGGATGTCAGATGCTTAGCCTTGGAAAAGCCAGACAAGGAAGAAAGCAACATCTCTCAGAACATATGGAAATTTGTCTCAAGATGGCAATGCGGCAAAGGGCCAAATGCTTCTCTGCCATTCACAGATTGCATGAAACAGCCTTACCGAGGAACAGGCATGCTCTTTGATGGTGAAATTGCACAGGGCCTCAGAGGAATTGTCGTTTGCCAGGGTTTGTTCAAGTTGTGAGCTAAGGAACACAATAAAAAGGAAACCATTGTAACCCGAGTTCGACTGTGTAAAACAACTTTACCTATGTAAACCTACAACTGAACACAACAGTAGTTCACCTACCTCTCGACTGCACCACAGATTAGGTCCTCTGTGAAAAGACAATATTCGTGTCAGATATTTCTACCTTCAGAATACAATGTTGTCATCAAACTTGACATTTCTTGTATGTTACAGACTTACCATTAACATGGCTGTCCTTGCACTGGAGGAGGGCAAAGCACAATTTTTAGTCTAGTGGCAACAGCTACTTTAATTGAAAATACCTTAACACAGCCTCGTTAACAGATTTAATGTGCCAAATTTGGCTTGTAAATTGTCGTGGAAATAACATCATCCATGTAATGTAGTCATAGAAATGAACTTACCCTGAAGGAATCTGGAACCGAGCAACCTGTTTGAAAGCAAATCGAAAAGGAAGCATGGCATCAATACAAAGTCATTACAGTAGTGCTAATCTGCTTCTTTGAATGATTTTGCCAGCAGAGCGTTTGGTCGCGTACGTTTGAATGTCTCCTGGAGTGCCTCAACGCTTGATCTCACACCCTGTGAAATGTGCGGTGGCAGGGATTTCAAACTTTGCCGAAGTCCAGTGAGTCTGAAGGAAGAAAACAGAAATGATTAGGACTTGTCTTGAGCCACAGTTTTATATGATGCCTCCCCAAAATGTCGGTGGACCACAAAACACATCATCTCTTACATGGCTGCGTAGGATGCACAGCTGATGTCACGGGGGATCACCACCAAAATGCCAGGATGAATGCTTGCCATCACAGGAGCCAAGTTAATCTGGAACCACAGCTCAAAGTCTACAGGCTGAAAGTCTTTAAATTCAGGAGCAAGGGCTGTCAAGGTCAGATTGAAGATGATGTCTCGCACCCCTGGATTTGTTATGATGGTGATGTTTCTCTGTAAATAAAAGGGATTCATCTGTCAGTTCGGGCTGGACATTTTACCCTTCTGAAATCATTGTAGAAATGAGCGCAAGCCTGGTGAAGCATCTTTGTACTTAAGCGTATCAGCTGTATTTCTCAAGGCATCGTAGGCACCAATTCATTCAACAAGCATTATCGGAAACTTATCATTTTCAGTCCAATCTTGGCCCCTTGTTAGCCTCTGCAACAATTCCTTGAGCCCAGGACAATATTTGCATGGCATGGCTTACTTGTCAACCAAGCTCATGGTAAATTTGGCAATCTCAAAATGAAGCACTTACCTGCTTGTTGATGTTTGTAAAAGCCTGGAAGAACTGAACGAGCTGCTCATTATCAGGGGACTCTGTCAAGCTCTTGAACACCTCCTTTATGGTGGCCTCATCCTCCAAAGCGCCGCTGTCTGGATCGAGGATCAGCTCAGCCTTCTGCTGTGCTGAGAGGGATTCCACAACTGCCACCTGATGACACAAACAAAGCATATATAGATTGCTTTTTGTTTTTGACATAGCAAATCCACGCCTATGTGCAGATGTTCCAAGTTCTGATTAAAGTGCTGCTGTTTTCAAGGAAGATGGTTGGCGAAATGTAAGACTTACCCCAGAGATGTTGAAGAGTTTGAGGTCAGAGTAGGTTGCGTACTGGGAAAACGGACCACAGTTTGCTTCGAGCCACTGGGCATCACTCTCAATTCCCTGCCTGCAACCTGAGGCATATAGATAAATGTTAGCATAGGGGCAATTTAGCAAGCCTTGTTTTTCATAAATACACATGGAACAAATCAAGTTCCAATTTCATTCTCTGTGCCATTCAAGCATATTTGTGTCACAATTTCAAATTCTACTAAAAGCTAAATCATAGCACAGTGTACTGTGCCAGTCCTACCTGGCTTGTTGATGACACTGACAGATGTCCTGAGGTAGTCCAACAGAACCTTTGTGATTCCTTGTCGTCTAGGCACTGGTATTGCAGGGAAAGCTTTGGACAGCCCTCTTACACTGTGAACGGTGAAAAAAAGACATTACATTTGAACCAATCCTCTCATTTACATGTACTTCTTTGGAGCATTGCCGTCTTGTTTGTCTTTGAAATGCTACTCACATGACATGGTAATTTGTGCAGTTTATGCCTGATGTTGCTTTATTGAGCATCACTGGAGTGAAACTTGGGAGGACAGAAATCAGTTTTAGATGGAACCAATCAAACCAGTCGACTTCCTTGAAGTTCGTGAAATAGACACTGATGATGACGAAGGTCCTATTCATTATGCGATCTCTCACAACAGGTTGGAAATCAGGCACCTGTCAAAATACGACATCAGAAGATTTAATCACCCCACAATTTGCATGTTGCAAATAAACCATGCGTAACTGGCAACTTGGCAGAAATGATAGAAAGGATGTAACAAAATATATACATATGAGTCCCCTACAAGCGCTTTTGAGATTAAGGTACATATCTAAGTAGTGGCTATGCTATCTTAAAGCCTAGGACTGTCCATTCTTCCACAGTGTCAGGGAGTAGCCTACCGTTCCATTTGCTGTCAGTTCTGTCAGGAATTCATCCACATTTTCCAGAGCATTGCCCTCCTCAAGTCGCTCAAACACAAGGTCAATCTGGTCTGTTTCATTCGAGGCCACTGAGCTCAGTGTCAACTGTGCCACCTGAGTAGGAGTGAGCACTGACAAGGTTTCGACCTACGAAAGGGAATCGATATGAAATGAAACAGCAAAAACTGCTACACCATTGGTAGACGCTTCATTTTGGGCCAAAAACACTACAAGCGCGGTCGGCACTTACACTGGAGAAGTTTGGATTGAGGGCCTGCAAATCTTGCAGGGTTGCAAAGCCAGAGAAGCTGCCGAGGTTTGCCTGTAGCCATGCTTTACTACCTTTGGTAAATGAGACACATCCAGGATCTGCACAGAAGACAGAAACAAAGGCATTGGCAGGGTATTCCTACCGCATTCTATCAGGACCTTACACAATTGAGCCAGGCGCGCGACTTTACCTGATGAGTCATTCCGTGAAAGGAATGGTTTGATGAAATGAGTGAAGACTGCTTGCTGTCCTTCTCTGTCCATGGATGCCCTTTGGCTGCCAAATGCCTTGATGCTAAAATTTGAAGAATAAAAAAAGAAAGGCTTTTAACATCCAAACAACTACAACACTGTAGGTTCCAAAGCAATCTTGTCCCACAATGGAGCAATATATCACATATTTGCTTACACAGTGTGGTATGTTTGGCAGCTGAAGTCCTTGGAGCTGAGGCAGAAAAGGAAGTTGTTGGATGGAGATGCCAAAAACGGTCGAAGGTTTGTCTGGAACCAGCTGCTGACAAAGGCATCGTTCTGCAGTTGAGCCTGGCTGAAGATGGCAATTCTCAACTCTCCAAGAGCCTCAAGAGCATGTGACAAGGATGGGCTGCTTTTGTTGGGGGCCTAAAATTGGAAAAATCATGTCGGTTTGACACAGAATTCACACAGGGGAATGCCAGTTTTGCAAAATTGTGGTTTTGGATTTACCGTGCTGGCGAATGATGTAAGAGCCTGGTCAAGTGCAATAGAAGCCTTTTGGAAGAAAAGCTTCCAGACCTCTACGGGGTATGTAGTTTGGCTTTCCAGTGAGCAGTTCATCAGTGCGACCAAATTGCTGGATGTCAGATGCTTAGCCTTGGAAAAGCCAGACAAGGAAGAAAGCAACATCTCTCAGAACATATGGAAATTTGTCTCAAGATGGCAATGCGGCAAAGGGCCAAATGCTTCTCTGCCATTCACAGATTGCATGAAACAGCCTTACCGAGGAACAGGCATGCTCTTTGATGGTGAAATTGCACAGGGCCTCAGAGGAATTGTCGTTTGCCAGGGTTTGTTCAAGTTGTGAGCTAAGGAACACAATAAAAAGGAAACCATTGTAACCCGAGTTCGACTGTGTAAAACAACTTTACCTATGTAAACCTACAACTGAACACAACAGTAGTTCACCTACCTCTCGACTGCACCACAGATTAGGTCCTCTGTGAAAAGACAATATTCGTGTCAGATATTTCTACCTTCAGAATACAATGTTGTCATCAAACTTGACATTTCTTGTATGTTACAGACTTACCATTAACATGGCTGTCCTTGCACTGGAGGAGGGCAAAGCACAATTTTTAGTCTAGTGGCAACAGCTACATTAACTGAAAATACCTTAACACAGCCTCGTTAACAGATTTAATGTGCCAAATTTGGCTTGTAAATTGTCGTGGAAATCACATCATCCATGTAATGTAGTCATAGAAATGAACTTACCCTGAAGGAATCTGGAACCGAGCAATCTGTTTGAAAGCAAATCGAAAAGGAAGCATGGCATCAATACAAAGTCATTACAGTAGTGCTAATCTGCTTTTTTGAATGATTTTGCCAGCAGAGCGTTTGGTCGCGTACGTTTGAATGTCTCCTGGAGTGCCTCAACGCTTGATCTCACACCCTGTGAAATGTGCGGTGGCAGGGATTTCAAACTTTGCCGAAGTCCAGTGAGTCTGAAGGAAGAAAACAGAAATGATTAGGACTTGTCTTGAGCCACAGTTTTATATGATGCCTCCCCAAAATGTCTGTGGACCACAAAACACATCATCTCTTACATGGCTGCGTAGGATGCACAGCTGATGTCACGGGGGATCACCACCAAAATGCCAGGATGAATGCTTGCCATCACAGGAGCCAAGTTAACCTGGAACCACAGCTCAAAGTCTACAGGCTGAAAGTCTTTAAATTCAGGAGCAAGGGCTGTCAAGGTCAGATTGAAGATGATGTCTCGCACCCCTGGATTTGTTATGATGGTGATGTTTCTCTGTAAATAAAAGGGATTCATCTGTCAGTTCGGGGTTGACATTTTACCCTTCTGAAATCATTGTAGAAATGAGCGCAAGCCTGGTGAAGCATCTTTGTACTTAAGCGTATCAGCTGTATTTCTCAAGGCATCGTAGGCACCAATTCATTCAACAAGCATTATCGGAAACTTATCATTTTCAGTCCAATCTTGGCCCCTTGTTAGCCTCTGCAACAATTCCTTGAGCCCAGGACAATATTTGCATGGCATGGCTTACTTGTCAACCAAGCTCATGGTAAATTTGGCAATCTCAAAATGAAGCACTTACCTGCTTGTTGATGTTTGTAAAAGCCTGGAAAAACTGAACGAGCTGCTCATTATCAGGGGACTCTGTCAAGCTCTTGAACACCTCCTTTATGGTGGCCTCATCCTCCAAAGCGCCGCTGTCTGGATCGAGGATCAGCTCAGCCTTCTGCTGTGCTGAGAGGGATTCCACAACTGCCACCTGATGACACAAACAAAGCATATATAGATTGCTTTTTGTTTTTGACATAGCAAATCCACGCCTATGTGCAGATGTTCCAAGTTCTGATTAAAGTGCTGCTGTTTTCAAGGAAGATGGTTGGCGAAATGTAAGACTTACCCCAGAGATGTTGAAGAGTTTGAGGTCAGAGTAGGTTGCGTACTGGGAAAACGGACCACAGTTTGCTTCGAGCCACTGGGCATCACTCTCAATTCCCTGCCTGCAACCTGAGGCATATAGATAAATGTTAGCATAGGGGCAATTTAGCAAGCCTTGTTTTTCATAAATACACATGGAACAAATCAAGTTCCAATTTCATTCTCTGTGCCATTCAAGCATATTTGTGTCACAATTTCAAATTCTACTAAAAGCTAAATCATAGCACAGTGTACTGTGCCAGTCCTACCTGGCTTGTTGATGACACTGACAGATGTCCTGAGGTAGTCCAACAGAACCTTTGTGATTCCTTGTCGTCTAGGCACTGGTATTGCAGGGAAAGCTTTGGACAGCCCTCTTACACTGTGAACGGTGAAAAAAAGACATTACATTTGAACCAATCCTCTCATTTACATGTACTTCTTTGGAGCATTGCCGTCTTGTTTGTCTTTGAAATGCTACTCACATGACATGGTAATTTGTGCAGTTTATGCCTGATGTTGCTTTATTGAGCATCACTGGAGTGAAACTTGGGAGGACAGAAATCAGTTTTAGATGGAACCAATCAAACCAGTCGACTTCCTTGAAGTTCGTGAAATAGACACTGATGATGACGAAGGTCCTATTCATTATGCGATCTCTCACAACAGGTTGGAAATCAGGCACCTGTCAAAATACGACATCAGAAGATTTAATCACCCCACAATTTGCATGTTGCAAATAAACCATGCATAACTGGCAACTTGGCAGAAATGATAGAAAGGATGTAACAAAATATATACATATGAGTCCCCTACAAGCGCTTTTGAGATTAAGGTACATATCTAAGTAGTGGCTATGCTATCTTAAAGCCTAGGACTGTCCATTCTTCCACAGTGTCAGGGAGTAGCCTACCGTTCCATTTGCTGTCAGTTCTGTCAGGAATTCATCCACATTTTCCAGAGCATTGCCCTCCTCAAGTCGCTCAAACACAAGGTCAATCTGGTCTGTTTCATTCGAGGCCACTGAGCTCAGTGTCAACTGTGCCACCTGAGTAGGAGTGAGCACTGACAAGGTTTCGACCTACGAAAGGGAATCGATATGAAATGAAACAGCAAAAACTGCTACACCATTGGTAGACGCTTCATTTTGGGCCAAAAACACTACAAGCGCGGTCGGCACTTACACTGGAGAAGTTTGGATTGAGGGCCTGCAAATCTTGCAGGGTTGCAAAGCCAGAGAAGCTGCCGAGGTTTGCCTGTAGCCATGCTTTACTACCTTTGGTAAATGAGACACATCCAGGATCTGCACAGAAGACAGAAACAAAGGCATTGGCAGGGTATTCCTACCGCATTCTATCAGGACCTTACACAATTGAGCCAGGCGCGCGACTTTACCTGATGAGTCATTCCGTGAAAGGAATGGTTTGATGAAATGAGTGAAGACTGCTTGCTGTCCTTCTCTGTCCATGGATGCCCTTTGGCTGCCAAATGCCTTGATGCTAAAATTTGAAGAATAAAAAAAGAAAGGCTTTTAACATCCAAACAACTACAACACTGTAGGTTCCAAAGCAATCTTGTCCCACAATGGAGCAATATATCACATATTTGCTTACACAGTGTGGTATGTTTGGCAGCTGAAGTCCTTGGAGCTGAGGCAGAAAAGGAAGTTGTTGGATGGAGATGCCAAAAACGGTCGAAGGTTTGTCTGGAACCAGCTGCTGACAAAGGCATCGTTCTGCAGTTGAGCCTGGCTGAAGTTGGCAATTCTCAACTCTCCAAGAGCCTCAAGAGCATGTGACAAGGATGGGCTGCTTTTGTTGGGGGCCTAAAATTGGAAAAATCATGTCGGTTTGACACAGAATTCACACAGGGGAATGCCAGTTTTGCAAAATTGTGGTTTTGGATTTACCGTGCTGGCGAATGATGTAAGAGCCTGGTCAAGTGCAATAGAAGCCTTTTGGAAGAAAAGCTTCCAGACCTCTACGGGGTATGTAGTTTGGCTTTCCAGTGAGCAGTTCATCAGTGCGACCAAATTGCTGGATGTCAGATGCTTAGCCTTGGAAAAGCCAGACAAGGAAGAAAGCAACATCTCTCAGAACATATGGAAATTTGTCTCAAGATGGCAATGCGGCAAAGGGCCAAATGCTTCTCTGCCATTCACAGATTGCATGAAACAGCCTTACCGAGGAACAGGCATGCTCTTTGATGGTGAAATTGCACAGGGCCTCAGAGGAATTGTCGTTTGCCAGGGTTTGTTCAAGTTGTGAGCTAAGGAACACAATAAAAAGGAAACCATTGTAACCCGAGTTCGACTGTGTAAAACAACTTTACCTATGTAAACCTACAACTGAACACAACAGTAGTTCACCTACCTCTCGACTGCACCACAGATTAGGTCCTCTGTGAAAAGACAATATTCGTGTCAGATATTTCTACCTTCAGAATACAATGTTGTCATCAAACTTGACATTTCTTGTATGTTACAGACTTACCATTAACATGGCTGTCCTTGCACTGGAGGAGGGCAAAGCACAATTTTTAGTCTAGTGGCAACAGCTACTTTAATTGAAAATACCTTAACACAGCCTCGTTAACAGATTTAATGTGCCAAATTTGGCTTGTAAATTGTCGTGGAAATCACATCATCCATGTAATGTAGTCATAGAAATGAACTTACCCTGAAGGAATCTGGAACCGAGCAATCTGTTTGAAAGCAAATCGAAAAGGAAGCATGGCATCAATACAAAGTCATTACAGTAGTGCTAATCTGCTTTTTTGAATGATTTTGCCAGCAGAGCGTTTGGTCACGTACGTTTGAATGTCTCCTGGAGTGCCTCAACGCTTGATCTCACACCCTGTGAAATGTGCGGTGGCAGGGATTTCAAACTTTGCCGAAGTCCAGTGAGTCTGAAGGAAGAAAACAGAAATGATTAGGACTTGTCTTGAGCCACAGTTTTATATGATGCCTCCCCAAAATGTCTGTGGACCACAAAACACATCATCTCTTACATGGCTGCGTAGGATGCACAGCTGATGTCACGGGGGATCACCACCAAAATGCCAGGATGAATGCTTGCCATCACAGGAGCCAAGTTAACCTGGAACCACAGCTCAAAGTCTACAGGCTGAAAGTCTTTAAATTCAGGAGCAAGGGCTGTCAAGGTCAGATTGAAGATGATGTCTCGCACCCCTGGATTTGTTATGATGGTGATGTTTCTCTGTAAATAAAAGGGATTCATCTGTCAGTTCGGGGTTGACATTTTACCCTTCTGAAATCATTGTAGAAATGAGCGCAAGCCTGGTGAAGCATCTTTGTACTTAAGCGTATCAGCTGTATTTCTCAAGGCATCGTAGGCACCAATTCATTCAACAAGCATTATCGGAAACTTATCATTTTCAGTCCAATCTTGGCCCCTTGTTAGCCTCTGCAACAATTCCTTGAGCCCAGGACAATATTTGCATGGCATGGCTTACTTGTCAACCAAGCTCATGGTAAATTTGGCAATCTCAAAATGAAGCACTTACCTGCTTGTTGATGTTTGTAAAAGCCTGGAAAAACTGAACGAGCTGCTCATTATCAGGGGACTCTGTCAAGCTCTTGAACACCTCCTTTATGGTGGCCTCATCCTCCAAAGCGCCGCTGTCTGGATCGAGGATCAGCTCAGCCTTCTGCTGTGCTGAGAGGGATTCCACAACTGCCACCTGATGACACAAACAAAGCATATATAGATTGCTTTTTGTTTTTGACATAGCAAATCCACGCCTATGTGCAGATGTTCCAAGTTCTGATTAAAGTGCTGCTGTTTTCAAGGAAGATGGTTGGCGAAATGTAAGACTTACCCCAGAGATGTTGAAGAGTTTGAGGTCAGAGTAGGTTGCGTACTGGGAAAACGGACCACAGTTTGCTTCGAGCCACTGGGCATCACTCTCAATTCCCTGCCTGCAACCTGAGGCATATAGATAAATGTTAGCATAGGGGCAATTTAGCAAGCCTTGTTTTTCATAAATACACATGGAACAAATCAAGTTCCAATTTCATTCTCTGTGCCATTCAAGCATATTTGTGTCACAATTTCAAATTCTACTAAAAGCTAAATCATAGCACAGTGTACTGTGCCAGTCCTACCTGGCTTGTTGATGACACTGACAGATGTCCTGAGGTAGTCCAACAGAACCTTTGTGATTCCTTGTCGTCTAGGCACTGGTATTGCAGGGAAAGCTTTGGACAGCCCTCTTACACTGTGAACGGTGAAAAAAAGACATTACATTTGAACCAATCCTCTCATTTACATGTACTTCTTTGGAGCATTGCCGTCTTGTTTGTCTTTGAAATGCTACTCACATGACATGGTAATTTGTGCAGTTTATGCCTGATGTTGCTTTATTGAGCATCACTGGAGTGAAACTTGGGAGGACAGAAATCAGTTTTAGATGGAACCAATCAAACCAGTCGACTTCCTTGAAGTTCGTGAAATAGACACTGATGATGACGAAGGTCCTATTCATTATGCGATCTCTCACAACAGGTTGGAAATCAGGCACCTGTCAAAATACGACATCAGAAGATTTAATCACCCCACAATTTGCATGTTGCAAATAAACCATGCATAACTGGCAACTTGGCAGAAATGATAGAAAGGATGTAACAAAATATATACATATGAGTCCCCTACAAGCGCTTTTGAGATTAAGGTACATATCTAAGTAGTGGCTATGCTATCTTAAAGCCTAGGACTGTCCATTCTTCCACAGTGTCAGGGAGTAGCCTACCGTTCCATTTGCTGTCAGTTCTGTCAGGAATTCATCCACATTTTCCAGAGCATTGCCCTCCTCAAGTCGCTCAAACACAAGGTCAATCTGGTCTGTTTCATTCGAGGCCACTGAGCTCAGTGTCAACTGTGCCACCTGAGTAGGAGTGAGCACTGACAAGGTTTCGACCTACGAAAGGGAATCGATATGAAATGAAACAGCAAAAACTGCTACACCATTGGTAGACGCTTCATTTTGGGCCAAAAACACTACAAGCGCGGTCGGCACTTACACTGGAGAAGTTTGGATTGAGGGCCTGCAAATCTTGCAGGGTTGCAAAGCCAGAGAAGCTGCCGAGGTTTGCCTGTAGCCATGCTTTACTACCTTTGGTAAATGAGACACATCCAGGATCTGCACAGAAGACAGAAACAAAGGCATTGGCAGGGTATTCCTACCGCATTCTATCAGGACCTTACACAATTGAGCCAGGCGCGCGACTTTACCTGATGAGTCATTCCGTGAAAGGAATGGTTTGATGAAATGAGTGAAGACTGCTTGCTGTCCTTCTCTGTCCATGGATGCCCTTTGGCTGCCAAATGCCTTGATGCTAAAATTTGAAGAATAAAAAAAGAAAGGCTTTTAACATCCAAACAACTACAACACTGTAGGTTCCAAAGCAATCTTGTCCCACAATGGAGCAATATATCACATATTTGCTTACACAGTGTGGTATGTTTGGCAGCTGAAGTCCTTGGAGCTGAGGCAGAAAAGGAAGTTGTTGGATGGAGATGCCAAAAACGGTCGAAGGTTTGTCTGGAACCAGCTGCTGACAAAGGCATCGTTCTGCAGTTGAGCCTGGCTGAAGTTGGCAATTCTCAACTCTCCAAGAGCCTCAAGAGCATGTGACAAGGATGGGCTGCTTTTTTTGGGGGACTAAAATTGGAAAAATCATGTCGGTTTGACACAGAATTCACACAGGGGAATGCCAGTTTTGCAAAATTGTGGTTTTGGATTTACCGTGCTGGCGAATGATGTAAGAGCCTGGTCAAGTGCAAGAGAAGCCTTTTGGAAGAAAAGCTTCCAGACCTCTACGGGGTATGTAGTTTGGCTTTCCAGTGAGCAGTTCATCAGTGCGACCAAATTGCTGGATGTCAGATGCTTAGCCTTGGAAAAGTCAGACAAGGAAGAAAGCAACATCTCTCAGAACATATGGAAATTTGTCTCAAGATGGCAATGCGGCAAAGGGCCAAATGCTTCTCTGCCATTCACAGATTGCATGAAACAGCCTTACCGAGGAACAGGCATGCTCTTTGATGGTGAAATTGCACAGGGCCTCAGAGGAATTGTCGTTTGCCAGGGTTTGTTCAAGTTGTGAGCTAAGGAACACAATAAAAAGGAAACCATTGTAACCCGAGTTCGACTGTGTAAAACAACTTTACCTATGTAAACCTACAACTGAACACAACAGTAGTTCACCTACCTCTCGACTGCACCACAGATTAGGTCCTCTGTGAAAAGACAATATTCGTGTCAGATATTTCTACCTTCAGAATACAATGTTGTCATCAAACTTGACATTTCTTGTATGTTACAGACTTACCATTAACATGGCTGTCCTTGCACTGGAGGAGGGCAAAGCACAATTTTTAGTCTAGTGGCAACAGCTACTTTAATTGAAAATACCTTAACACAGCCTCGTTAACAGATTTAATGTGCCAAATTTGGCTTGTAAATTGTCGTGGAAATAACATCATCCATGTAATGTAGTCATAGAAATGAACTTACCCTGAAGGAATCTGGAACCGAGCAACCTGTTTGAAAGCAAATCGAAAAGGAAGCATGGCATCAATACAAAGTCATTACAGTAGTGCTAATCTGCTTCTTTGAATGATTTTGCCAGCAGAGCGTTTGGTCGCGTACGTTTGAATGTCTCCTGGAGTGCCTCAACGCTTGATCTCACACCCTGTGAAATGTGCGGTGGCAGGGATTTCAAACTTTGCCGAAGTCCAGTGAGTCTGAAGGAAGAAAACAGAAATGATTAGGACTTGTCTTGAGCCACAGTTTTATATGATGCCTCCCCAAAATGTCTGTGGACCACAAAACACATCATCTCTTACATGGCTGCGTAGGATGCACAGCTGATGTCACGGGGGATCACCACCAAAATGCCAGGATGAATGCTTGCCATTACAGGAGCCAAGTTAACCTGGAACCACAGCTCAAAGTCTACAGGTTGAAAGTCTTTAAATTCAGGAGCAAGGGCTGTCAAGGTCAGATTGAAGATGATGTCTCGCACCCCTGGATTTGTTATGATGGTGATGTTTCTCTGTAAATAAAAGGGATTCATCTGTCAGTTCGGGGTTGACATTTTACCCTTCTGAAATCATTGTAGAAATGAGCGCAAGCCTGGTGAAGCATCTTTGTACTTAAGCGTATCAGCTGTATTTCTCAAGGCATCGTAGGCACCAATTCATTCAACAAGCATTATCGGAAACTTATCATTTTCAGTCCAATCTTGGCCCCTTGTTAGCCTCTGCAACAATTCCTTGAGCCCAGGACAATATTTGCATGGCATGGCTTACTTGTCAACCAAGCTCATGGTAAATTTGGCAATCTCAAAATGAAGCACTTACCTGCTTGTTGATGTTTGTAAAAGCCTGGAAAAACTGAACGAGCTGCTCATTATCAGGGGACTCTGTCAAGCTCTTGAACACCTCCTTTATGGTGGCCTCATCCTCCAAAGCGCCGCTGTCTGGATCGAGGATCAGCTCAGCCTTCTGCTGTGCTGAGAGGGATTCCACAACTGCCACCTGATGACACAAACAAAGCAGATATAGATTGCTTTTTGTTTTTGACATAGCAAATCCACGCCTATGTGCAGATGTTCCAAGTTCTGATTAAAGTGCTGCTGTTTTCAAGGAAGATGGTTGGCGAAATGTAAGACTTACCCCAGAGATGTTGAAGAGTTTGAGGTCAGAGTAGGTTGCGTACTGGGAAAACGGACCACAGTTTGCTTCGAGCCACTGGGCATCACTCTCAATTCCCTGCCTGCAACCTGAGGCATATAGATAAATGTTAGCATAGGGGCAATTTAGCAAGCCTTGTTTTTCATAAATACACATGGAACAAATCAAGTTCCAATTTCATTCTCTGTGCCATTCAAGCATATTTGTGTCACAATTTCAAATTCTACTAAAAGCTAAATCATAGCACAGTGTACTGTGCCAGTCCTACCTGGCTTGTTGATGACACTGACAGATGTCCTGAGGTAGTCCAACAGAACCTTTGTGATTCCTTGTCGTCTAGGCACTGGTATTGCAGGGAAAGCTTTGGACAGCCCTCTTACACTGTGAACGGTGAAAAAAAGACATTACATTTGAACCAATCCTCTCATTTACATGTACTTCTTTGGAGCATTGCCGTCTTGTTTGTCTTTGAAATGCTACTCACATGACATGGTAATTTGTGCAGTTTATGCCTGATGTTGCTTTATTGAGCATCACTGGAGTGAAACTTGGGAGGACAGAAATCAGTTTTAGATGGAACCAATCAAACCAGTCGACTTCCTTGAAGTTCGTGAAATAGACACTGATGATGACGAAGGTCCTATTCATTATGCGATCTCTCACAACAGGTTGGAAATCAGGCACCTGTCAAAATACGACATCAGAAGATTTAATCACCCCACAATTTGCATGTTGCAAATAAACCATGCGTAACTGGCAACTTGGCAGAAATGATAGAAAGGATGTAACAAAATATATACATATGAGTCCCCTACAAGCGCTTTTGAGATTAAGGTACATATCTAAGTAGTGGCTATGCTATCTTAAAGCCTAGGACTGTCCATTCTTCCACAGTGTCAGGGAGTAGCCTACCGTTCCATTTGCTGTCAGTTCTGTCAGGAATTCATCCACATTTTCCAGAGCATTGCCCTCCTCAAGTCGCTCAAACACAAGGTCAATCTGGTCTGTTTCATTCGAGGCCACTGAGCTCAGTGTCAACTGTGCCACCTGAGTAGGAGTGAGCACTGACAAGGTTTCGACCTACGAAAGGGAATCGATATGAAATGAAACAGCAAAAACTGCTACACCATTGGTAGACGCTTCATTTTGGCCCAAAAATACTACAAGCGCGGTCGGCACTTACACTGGAGAAGTTTGGATTGAGGGCCTGCAAATCTTGCAGGGTTGCAAAGCCAGAGAAGCTGCCGAGGTTTGCCTGTAGCCATGCTTTACTACCTTTGGTAAATGAGACACATCCAGGATCTGCACAGAAGACAGAAACAAAGGCATTGGCAGGGTATTCCTACCGCATTCTATCAGGACCTTACACAATTGAGCCAGGCGCGCGACTTTACCTGATGAGTCATTCCGTGAAAGGAATGGTTTGATGAAATGAGTGAAGACTGCTTGCTGTCCTTCTCTGTCCATGGATGCCCTTTGGCTGCCAAATGCCTTGATGCTAACATTTGAAGAATAAAAAAAAGAAAGGCTTTTAACATCCAAACAACTACAACACTGTAGGTTCCAAAGCAATCTTGTCCCACAATGGAGCAATATATCACATATTTGCTTACACAGTGTGGTATGTTTGGCAGCTGAAGTCCTTGGAGCTGAGGCAGAAAAGGAAGTTGTTGGATGGAGATGCCAGAAACGGACGAAGGTTTGTCTGGAACCAGCTGCTGACAAAGGCATCGTTCTGCAGTTGAGCCTGGCTGAAGTTGGCAATTCTCAACTCTCCAAGAGCCTCAAGAGCATGTGACAAGGATGGGCTGCTTTTGTTGGGGGCCTAAAATTGGAAAAATCATGTCGGTTTGACACAGAATTCACACAGGGGAATGCCAGTTTTGCAAAATTGTGGTTTTGGATTTACCGTGCTGGCGAATGATGTAAGAGCCTGGTCAAGTGCAATAGAAGCCTTTTGGAAGAAAAGCTTCCAGACCTCTACGGGGTATGTAGTTTGGCTTTCCAGTGAGCAGTTCATCAGTGCGACCAAATTGCTGGATGTCAGATGCTTAGCCTTGGAAAAGTCAGACAAGGAAGAAAGCAACATCTCTCAGAACATATGGAAATTTGTCTCAAGATGGCAATGCGGCAAAGGGCCAAATGCTTCTCTGCCATTCACAGATTGCATGAAACAGCCTTACCGAGGAACAGGCATGCTCTTTGATGGTGAAATTGCACAGGGCCTCAGAGGAATTGTCGTTTGCCAGGGTTTGTTCAAGTTGTGAGCTAAGGAACACAATAAAAAGGAAACCATTGTAACCCGAGTTCGACTGTGTAAAACAACTTTACCTATGTAAATCTACAACTGAACACAACAGTAGTTCACCTACCTCTCGACTGCACCACAGATTAGGTCCTCTGTGAAAAGACAATATTCGTGTCAGATATTTCTACCTTCAGAATACAATGTTGTCATCAAACTTGAC
Source organism: Scomber scombrus (assembly GCF_963691925.1). Taxonomy (NCBI): domain Eukaryota; kingdom Metazoa; phylum Chordata; class Actinopteri; order Scombriformes; family Scombridae; genus Scomber; species Scomber scombrus. Next base: position 19,989,210 of record NC_084988.1, read on the forward strand.
ATTTCTTGTATGTTACAGACTTACCATTAACATGGCTGTCCTTGCACTGGAGGAGGGCAAAGCACAATTTTTAGTCTAGTGGCAACAGCTACTTTAATTGAAAATACCTTAACACAGCCTCGTTAACAGATTTAATGTGCCAAATTTGGCTTGTAAATTGTCGTGGAAATCACATCATCCATGTAATGTAGTCATAGAAATGAACTTACCCTGAAGGAATCTGGAACCGAGCAACCTGTTTGAAAGCAAATTGAAAAGGAAGCATGGCATCAATACAAAGTCATTACAGTAGTGCTAATCTGCTTTTTTGAATGATATTGCCAGCAGAGCGTTTCGTCGCCTACGTTTGAATGTCTCCTGGAGTGCCTCAACGCTTGATCTCACACCCTGTGAAATGTGCGGTGGCAGGGATTTCAAACTTTGCCGAAGTCCAGTGAGTCTGAAGGAAGAAAACAGAAATGATTAGGACTTGTCTTGAGCCACAGTTTTATATGATGCCTCCCCAAAATGCCTGTGGACCACAAAACACATCATCTCTTACATGGCTGCGTAGGATGCACAGCTGATGTCACGGGGGATCACCACCAAAATGCCAGGATGAATGCTTGCCATCACAGGAGCCAAGTTAACCTGGAACCACAGCTCAAAGTCTACAGGCTGAAAGTCTTTAAATTCAGGAGCAAGGGCTGTCAAGGTCAGATTGAAGATGATGTCTCGCACCCCTGGATTTGTTATGATGGTGATGTTTCTCTGTAAATAAAAGGGATTCATCTGTCAGTTCGGGGTTGACATTTTACCCTTCTGAAATCATTGTAGAAATGAGCGCAAGCCTGGTGAAGCATCTTTGTACTTAAGCGTATCAGCTGTATTTCTCAAGGCATCGTAGGCACCAATTCATTCAACAAGCATTATCGGAAACTTATCATTTTCAGTCCAATCTTGGCCCCTTGTTAGCCTCTGCAACAATTCCTTGAGCCCAGGACAATATTTGCATGGCATGGCTTACTTGTCAACCAAGCTCATGGTAAATTTAGCAATCTCAAAATGAAGCACTTACCTGCTTGTTGATGTTTGTAAAAGCCTGGAAAAACTGAACGAGCTGCTCATTATCAGGGGACTCTGTCAAGCTCTTGAACACCTCCTTTATGGTGGCCTCATCCTCCAAAGCGCCGCTGTCTGGATCTAGGATCAGCTCAGCCTTCTGCTTTATAGAAAGCAGTTCCAAAACCTCTTTCTGCGGATTCATAACACAATTGTTTTTTTTTAACCAATACATTATGACTTTTAGAAAGATAAGTATGATGCCATATAAAATGTTAGATGTTTAACATCACAAAATGGTATACTACTTACAGCCACGAATTTGTTGTTAATTTCCCTAAGTTCCTGAAGACTTGCAAACATCAAAAAATGTCCAAGGTTTCTCTGCAACCATTCTTCACTTCCATTCATATTTTGTATGCATCCTGGCTCTGTAAATTATTTCAAAATATTTAAACATTAAAATACTTTTTAAATTCCAACTATATTATATTCTGACTGGTCAGTCATACATTTCCACTTTTTTCTCTAATTGTCCATTTTTTATTGTTAGCCATTGCACATAAAAGTGAAAAGTCTTGGTCCTGATCATTTTAATACAGCTTCTTATTTGCTAAATTTGACAAACCATATCCAAATAGCAGGAGATATCTTCCACATATTTCAGATCTCTGGTGCAAAGATACTCTCGAAACTTTGCAGAGCTCTGATGCTACCTAATGAGCAGTGTGCCAACTACACTTCAGAGAAAAGATTTTTCCCAATGTTGTTTTTGCCATGCATTTAATTTTTTTCTGTATTTTCATGATCATGGAAAATGCATTGAATTAGTCCATTATGAATGTATAATTCAGGCATGAGAGTTATTCATCACTAATTCACTTTAATGAAGATACTGGCATGCCTGCTTTTCTTGCCATCACCATGGAAGTGTGGCAGTGCTATAACATATACTTCACTCAGTTTAACTGAAATATTTAAAAAAAAAAACCTTTCTTGGGTCACTCAGTCTGTGAGCCGAATCTACATTTTTAATTTTTTCAACAAGTCATGTCAACAAGAGTCAATCGACTCTGAAAACTGGAGCCAGTAGGGTCTTATACCACAAATGAAAGCTTGACGAAACTGATACTGAGCCTGCACATGCTGCCGGGACGACTGTCGGACCCACTAACACCTGGAGTGACAATTCAGGACAAGACGACAAAATAAAGATGGAGATTGGGGTAACTGCTCCACAGCTTGACCTATCTGTGTCTCATTTTTCCTGCTGATAAACTTTGGGATGTAGTATGTCACTTTGCAGTATACTGTGCCCCCACACAATATTTTGTTTTGATAACCTACCCATGTGGAGGTTTTATGTGCTTATTAGCTGATTTATCATCAGTCCTCTTTGAAGCACTTGCATGCCCTCTGCCCCAAAAAATGTGAGTTCCCTCAAATGCCATGATAGTTAGACAGATAGTTTGCACACTATATAATAAATTAAAAGACTCACCCAACTATGTAAAATAAAATGTTATTGCAAAGTAATTTAATATGTGCTTTGAATGAAAAAATGCTGAAATATTAACACTTGTGTTATATTAAGTCATATTATTGAATATACACATAACAAAACGCATTGTGACCAGTCACTATGACTATTATAACAGATAACAGTATGTTACAAGCTCAACCCAGTGCTATGTGGAAAAAATAAAGAAAAATAATGAAGATAATAAAGAAAAAAAAATAAAGCTGTATAATAAGTTTCTTGTTATTTTATAAAACTGGTCAGACATGACTTTAGATATAGGTGCAAGTTGATTACAAACAGCAGATGTCAGTGAGGCACAATGCAACAGATCCTAGCTGTAGGAAGTTAAAAGACAAAATTACAGAGTGGGAGCATTTCCCTGTTGCAGAAATGCATAAGATCAATATTATACACCCTTTAATTAATTTTCATTTCACACAATTTATCACATATTCAAATCTTTTTACCTGGTAAGTTCTTTCTTGATAGGTAGACGTGAATGAAGTGTACGTAGATTAGCTCTCTCTCAATTCCTTGAGAAGTCTCCACTTCGTTGCTCATTGTCTCAATCCTTGAAAATACACTTCAATTATACTTTCTCTCACAAGAACAAATAAGTGTAGTATATCATAAGTCATAAGAAATGAACATTAAAAAGAGAAAGTAAGTGTTTTTGAACGCCTTTTGCTTTCTTCATTTCTATGCATTACTGAACTCGTTCAGGACCTGGTCCTACCCCTTCTTTAAAAATGCCAGTTTGTATGTTTCATCTCCTTCTTTGATATGTTTGAAACATGTTATTTTGTAACAGCAATAGAGGTTAACCTGTTGATAAAGAAGTAACATTCCCAAAGACATTCATCTAACGGTCATTGCATGTCATTTATGCAGGGTTCTCCTTTCTCCCAATTGCATAAGCTTTTAAGGAGGATTCTGAAGGTAAGACGGAACATGTTCACTTACATTTCTTGGAAAGAACTGCACGAGAAGTTCTGACTGCTCAGATGGACCAGGAAGTTTTTGTCAACATATGGCAAAAGTGGAGCCATCTTTATTGAGAACCACAGTCTGATGAATCTAGAGTCAGTGTGGTTACCCAGTCTTAGACTGTCCAAAACTCCAAATATGTCTAGAATATTGACTCTAGACTCATTTGTGCCCTGTTAAAAAACAAAGTTTTAATCAACCATTTTCCAAAAGCAATAATACACATTTTTCATATCAGCATATTAGTGAGCTTGCTATTAGGAAATGTAGTTACTTAGTATTGGTAAACAATAGTGTTAGCCCACTGCCAAACATTATGACTTAAGAGTCAATATGCATCACTCCTGAATTGTTTGATTTATAATTTAGTATACAGCATTACACACAATTTACTCAAAGTTATTCATGTTTTCTATGCAAAATACAGAAACAAAATCTTTAATTCCGCACTTATGAATGTGGCCATACCTGATTTAAATTAGAAATTGACCCAAAAGCATGATGCCACAACACTATTTATGATTTTGTAGGAACACAGTGATTCCACATTTATTAGATTATGCCCCTGCTTTAGTCACCCTTGAGTATAAAATTGGATATTATTTAAGCAAATCAAATTCATTCTTGCAAGCATTTGCTAATATTTGATGTTCCATGGAAATGTAAGAAGGTGAATATGTTTGAATGGGCTCGTTGGACACCGAGACTTCATTTGTCAGTGATAACACTTAATTTAATTCCAAAAAATAAAAAATATATATGTTATACAAATGTGTAGAAACTTGCTAAATGCTAAACCCTAACCACATTTTTTTTTACCAGGTCAGAGAAGACTTTTAGAGTGGACTCCACAATCCGTCTGAGATGTTGTTCCAATTCCCTGGACTTGTCTGCTGGTAAACTTGCATTTTTACTGCGTTTACAGAATATTCCACTGGACAGTGAGTCTACTGCAGCAGAAATCTGGGAAGAATACAAGAAGAAGTAATACACATCATCAGGTGACTGGTCTGGGTTAATGTTAGCAACTGGACACAAGGTGGCGTGGTTTATCAAAACAGCACAGGTGATCTTCGAGAGTTACCTAGATTAATTAATTTGAGGGGCATTATGATTTTTTCTGTTTTCTGTTCTGTTTTTTCTGTCTTTGTTACTTCTGAAATACTTACTCTGTGAGTTGCATCTTGTAGATTTTCTGCTTGGCAAGTTTCCTGGAAACCATTGCTTGGAGTAGCTGCTTTCCTTTAAGATGAAATAGAATGGTGGAACAGAAATTAAACCTTGAACACTAATTGTTTACTAAAGTAAAGAATTATATTCTAAAGTCTTAGGTTAAACATTAATAACAATTTTAACAGTTTTATTTAAAATTTGAATCTGACCTGTTTTCAGATGTCAGTTGACCTGGCCCTACAAATATCAAAATATCAATCATTATTTAGAAATAACATTATGATTTATACACTCCTGTATATTTAGCAGTAATCTTTTTTTTATCATAAAATTGTAAACATTTTAGGTTTCTCCTTACCTGATGTTGTATTTGACTGGAAAACAAAATAAAATAACACACATTTATTCAATATGTTGATACTATACTGCTATACTGATGAGATACACAAAACTAAGTGTTACTTGTAGTGATGCAAAAAAGAAAAAAGAAAATAGACTTACGGTTGCAGAAACCAGTGTTGATATACACACTGATGGAATGAAAAAAAATAATGCATTTCTTATTTAAATATCATGTGTAGCCTACCACAAAACAGTAAGTGGTCCTCATCTGAATTTTGGTAAAGTACAATAATAAAAGGGAAACTTACCAATTCCGAGAGTTGAGAGTAGCAACACTACAGTTCTGGGGCCCACCATTGTGAAAACAGTGCTCTGTTCACTGTTTTATTCGGACACCATAAGTGATCTTTTATTAATTTTTTTTGCCGTTTGAGAAGAAGAAGAATACTACAAGTTTTATTCGGACACCATAAGTGATCTTTTATTTATTTTTTTTGCCGTTTGAGAAGAAGAAGAATACTACAAAAAACGAAAGTAATCTCAGTCAGAGGTACTTCATGTGCATACCTCAGCAGTTTTGAATGTTGAGGAAAAAAATAATCTTGGAATAACACCAACAATAATTTTGGTACTGTACATTCTGGTGTTGTATGAAAACAATGTGGGCAAAATATTAGTGACAACTTTCAGTATAATGCATGACAGCAACAAGTACAGCCTCAAAACTTAAATATGTAGTCAATTTATGCACAAACAATTAAGGTAGTAATCACAAAAAAGAAACATTTTGAGTATTGCATTGCATTATAACCAACAGGTAACTCTATTTTTAATGTCAGAAATTCCAAAATCAATAAAAAATCAAATCTAATGTGCAAAAAATACAATCGTTTAATCTCAAATGGTAGCACCCATATTTTAATTTACTATTCTTTTCACATATCTCAGTTTTAATATTTCAACTGTAGTTACATTTTCGTATATATATATATATATATATATATATATATACACTAAACACGAAGGTAGCAAAATTTGATGGATCGATATTTTGAATGGCTAATTGAGCTCACTCACCACTTAAGTCATATTAGGCAACAATACTGATTGCAAGACTTGCCTTGTGAACTACAACCATTTAGAAAATGAACTGTTAAAATGATCCTAGATATTATTTTACCAATTCCTAAACAATAAAAAAAAGATTTCAAATTATTCTATTTCAGTACAGCAACTTTAAAGACGATCAGGGATAACAGATTATATCAGACAAACTGGTAGATGATAGATGCACAACAGGTTGAGCTCACCTCTCTAACTCCTTTGCAGTATCAAGGAAAAGTGAGAATTGCAGTTGGAGGTGAGGCAGTTATATATTGGGTGGAGCAAACAAATCATAGCTCAAGTGCAAGAAGTCAAAAGCTGTAACAAAAGCATGCACACATGTCTCGGGAATTTGGTACACTGTGAAAGCTTGTGACTCACTTGTCATTATTATTGCTGTTGTTGTTTATAGAAATGCAAATGCTTCGTACAATAGTTCCTCATATTTGAATGAAAAAATAGATAATTTGTGCCTTTCAGAACAACCAACATCATGGGTAAGGTTAGATAAACATCACCATCATGGTTGAGGTCAGGGAGAGTTTGCCTTTATACTTAAGATAAACCAAAAGTTAACTGGTGGTAGGGAATCGGACCGCCGTCTTTGATGTCCCTGAACTCTTTCCATAACACCCTGTCAACAGTACACAGGACACACTTCAGCCTTATATTTCTCAGTGTCCATCTGACAGACCAAATACACTTTATTTTTAATCAATGTTTTCTACATTGGTATAATGGCTTGCACTTCATTAATGATTTATATGAACAACTGCCACATGAAGCATTTGTTTTCTTCTAATTGTTGTTGTTTATTCCTAGTTGTGTATTGGGCTGTAGTGACTATGAAAATGCTTCTGAGTGCATGGCAATGACTGGCTATTAGTATTTGGACACAGAAAGAAAACTGCAGCTGCTGTTGTGCTGATGACTTGCTGCTCAAAGGTTTATTTTCCCACACTGAGCACCAATAAGAATATGTTAGAATCATGATGAAATGCTCAGAAGAGCAATCTTTGGTGCCTTTGTTTGATACTACTGGTCGGGGGTGCCTAAGTCCCCATAAAGTACTATTTACCATATTGGGCAAGCATGGATATGGATACTGGAAAATTAAAAAAAGAGATAAATTCCTCTCCCTTTCTTAAATAGTCTCCATAGAACGTCCATTATGGTCTTCGTTCATGCATATCATTCATATTTGAAATTAAAGAGCAGTAAACAAATTGTGGTACTAGTATAAAATAAGTTCTCTGTATTTTTTGCTTAATTCACCTATTTTAACATTTAAGCAGATCTTACAGTTGGTCTTCATGCTGTGCAGAAGGAAATTATAGTTCTTGTTGTTAACAGAGCAGAAATCCTTCGCCATGTTTGCGTTGGCACACAATACATATTGAGGGCATAGCTGAGTGATTTTCTTAATTAGAAAAGGATAAATTTAAGTCTTAGAAAACATATTGATTTATTAATAATAATTTATGCCATTCACAAATGTATAAATACAGTACAAACTCCAGTGCTATTGCATTGTATATATAAAGTCATTTTCTTCAAGAAATGATTCTATACAGTAGTTTAAGATAACCTGTTAGGTGAAAGAAATGTAATGAATAGAACTGAGTGTCACCCTGCCCTGTTTTTACTTAGTACAAACATTTTCATTAGTGATTCATGCATTGAAATGTAACTCAGTGAGTCATGTACGCTTGCCACCAGAGCATCTCTGAGAAATACCACATTAAAACAAATCTGCCCCAAGGCTGGTTGCTCATTTAGCACAACTGGTACAACCAGGGTGATGAGCTTCAGTGTTATATATGGGTCAATGACTTATAAGGATTTATTTAAAAATAATAAATATGGGAATATCTATTGCAGTAATTCAAACATTAAGAAAGGTTGAGTACACATAAATACATATTAAAATAGTAAATTAGGTGTTTTATGTGTTTTCCCATCTCGATGAATTAGAACGGACCTTAAAAAAGTCATGTGGTGCGACCATGATCTATCTTAAAATTAATGAATTTAAGTGTTTCGAAACAAATTATTTGCATGTCTTTTAAGTTTTTGTAAATAATAATCTAATATTTATGTTCTATGATGTCACAGTTGCCTTCTGAAATGTATGTAAGACTTATTTTTCCTCTAAATTGCTTAAAAATGATTAAACATTTTTTTTAAATACAATTCAGTTAAGCATACTGTATCAGTGATTAATATTAAAAGTGATATTTTACACTGAATTTAATACAGTTATTGGTATTATTGGTCGCACCACATGATGTTTTGTCACTTTAAATAACAGAAAAATTACTAATAACTTGTGGTTTTTGAAAAGTTAAAGTGATTACATATAAAGGAAAGGTACTATACATATATATGGTGTTTTTTAAATCAATTTAAACCTTTTTCTAACTGAAAGAAAATGCAGTTAGACTGAAAATGTCATAGTCACGTCATTGACCCATATATGAGTATTTGTCTCCAGGGTGCACTGCTGTGTCCAGGACTACAGTTCACTGGAGCAGCTGTCATGGCCATGGTGTTTGGGACTCTAAAATAGGCCAGAAGTTTAAGGTGACATATGTCCTCCCTGAGCAGATAAAGATCACAGAACATTTTCATTTCTCACATTCATCACAACAATGTCTCTGACTGACAGTTGTTGAATTCATTCAAATAGACAAAGTGATATGGGAGAAAAAACTGCCCCACATATGAAGGAATCATGATGTGTAAAAAAACAAAAAACAAACTTTGGAAACTTGTAAAATATTAAAAGTGTTTAAAGCAGGACTAACTGTCATATTAGATACAGCAAACCTGGCTGTCAAACAAAAAATACACCTATCAACATTCCACTATGGCACCACCTTAATGATGCCTCTAACTCCAATGTGTTGGACACACCCTTACACAGCAACTGCAGTCAAACCAGAACAGTCAGTGAAATGTACAGTACTGAGGTTTGATAAGCATACAAGGTCATAAAAAGTAGGACTAGGTGTGGTACTTATGTACCTCTGGAGGTACATTGTAGAATTTTCCATTCTAGACTTTTCAAGTTCAAAACAAAGTGAAAGGAATCTTATGTTGTTATGTTATGTTACCATGTCACGTCACTATATTACACTTTACACATTAACACATTTCATTACAATAGATTTTCCATCACTGAAGTATATGGAGATTAATGGTTCACTTAAGTCTAACTTTATGTAATTTTCATTCATTATCTTTCTATTTTTCATCTGTTAAGCACTTTGATAATTTGTTTTAGAACAGAAGTAGTATATAGAGTAGATAAAGATTATTGTTATCATTATACCTACACAATATTCTCTTAGTAGTGTAACTGGTAAAACCCCCCCCCCCAAAAAAACTAATTCGATGTAACTATGTAATGATGCTTTTCAAACACAGAATGGGCGGAATATTTGCTTAAAGTGACATTAGCTATTTTATTATGCTTTATATAAAAATGTGTTGATTGCTAATAGATAATCCTGAATTATTGATACTTGATCAAATATATTGTATAATGTAACACAATATCAGTTGTATGCTGTTTCTGATTTCCTGACTATGCAACCTGCACCATAAATACTATTAATGAATTTCTATTAGTCTCTCAAAAGAGACAAATTCAATCCTAATGTGAGAGTAGCATTACATTGATAAGCTATTTTCTTTTCTTTTCTTTTTTTTTCAAATGAGGATTTATTTTGGAAGCATACAAATGGGAAAATGAGCAAAGTGGATTATGCTGCAGTTGTGATTCAAGCGTCTATGGATGTTTTTTTAATTTGCTCTACCATAACAACATTATTGTCAGAAAACCATTGTAACTAACGCTGATGTAAGATGACTACAGCTTGTATTTTTGTAGAGGGGATAGGGCAAGTCTGACAGCAATGTGTCCAGCCTGTAGAGATTGACTGTTACTGTTAAAAGGTATTAATAGTGTGTATAAAGTATGACTTTAAATGACCCCACTTTTATTTAATTATCCATTCTTGATTTTGTGACACTAAAAGGAAATAAGTATTGTCTATTATTATAAAACAAACTTTACATTTTTCTTTTCATGTTTATGTACAAATATATGATCAGTTGCTCTATTGCATGAGACATCTGTACAAGCTGCAGAGCACGGTAGATTATTGGCTTGAGTAACAGTGACTTTACAGTGGACCCTTGTGGGAACCTTTTTTTCCCTCAAGTGTGTCACCCAAGACAGCTTTGAGGTGTCAGGGAACCTTTCTGAGGCATTAAAATATTGGTATCCAGAGCACTATACGCTTGGAGGCTGACAGTATACCATGAGTTTTTAAAAGCTTAACGGTGTTCTATAAATGAATCGTGCTAATAAAAGGCTGTTACATTGAAACACAATCTCATTTTATAACCTTTTTTATATGATTATTGGAATCAAAAGACCAGTCACGCAAGAGGACAAAGAATGGGTACTGGCATCCGTATCGCAACTTGGGTGTTTTACTGTGATGGGATGAATTTTGAGTCCAGAAAAACTCCTTGTCTATGACTTATATCTTTTTTACTTTGAGATTCCCTCCAATGTTACAAGATCAAATTTACACTAATAACACACTAATAATTTTTTACAATGTCAAATGTTTGGGTAACCTTTGAAGCAAAAGATTTTAACTGTGAAAGATATCCACTTTATTTGATTAACTCGGATGGCTGAAGTCTCATTTTATCTTCAGAAAAACCTTTAAATACATTTTTCTAAAAACAAGAACTTTTTCCACTGTCACTTTGTAAAAGCGTTTGGACGGGATCTTGTAATGGCCAGGAAGAATGAATGTCTACAGCAAACAAAACCTATTTCAATGTTTATACGGGCACCTGACTGTTGTTTTGACTTAAAAATGTGCGAACCTATCCTTCAAGAGGACACTGTTTTGAATTTGATCCATTTGTGAAACTCAATCCACTGCATTTTCAAACTCTTATTTTAGTTCTAGGAATTCAAAACTCATCTAACTTGAATTATTAAACCTATCTTTCACTTTGGCAGGATAGGGTTACCTTAAAATGGATTCAAGTTGTGGTGCTTAGCTCAGTGACACATCAAATAATAGCATCAAATAGCCATACTTCCTTACAACATACAGTACATATTTTTCTGTTACCTAAGTTACATGGTTATCAGGTTATTCTGTCAGGTAGCACAGTGTGACTTGCTCTTAGCACTATGATGATTTCCTTTTTTCTGCATAGGTGTAACTATTTTGGCAAGATTTCAAAAATGAAAGGCACTTTATTGTTGTTAAAGTCAACCCTTGACTCATGTTGCTGCCTCTTTGTTGGTAACTTTCCTAAAGTAAAAAAAATATTTACTGCAAAGTTAAGCAAATGAGAACTGTATTAGAAAAGTGATTTATTTGAAAATGTGGGTTTTTTAAGTTGCACTCAGAAGTTGATATCAATCAAGAGGAATACTGTTATGTTCAGACCAGTAAAAGCTGGGATTAAAAAATGATTTCAATTCATGTCACATAACAATGTGCAGTGCAAATTGATTGCTAATACAGTGTTTTGATTCCGTTTGGGGTGTAAGTTTAATTCAACTCATTTAGTAAAATATTGTAATTAAAGAGGGAATAAAAGTCAATCAAATGTTAAACAAGCTACAATAGACCCTTAAGTGAGTTACCATTAAATTAAAAAATCGAATAAATATATACAGGTGGCATGGGGGTGCAGTGGCTAGCACTGTCGCCTCACAGCAAGAGGGTTCTGAGTTTGAACCTGCCGGACGCATGTTGTCGTCGTGCCTGTGAGGGTTCTCTCCAGATACTCCAGCTTCCTCCCACAGACCAAGACATGCAGGTTAGCCCTGTGAAGAACTAGCAAACTGTCTGGGGTGTACCCTGCCTCTCACCCAATGACAGCAGGGATTGGCTCCAGACCCACCTCAATCCTCTGTAGGATAAGCGGTATGGACATAAAAGTTAAACTTGAAAAAGTTACTTATTTTGTGTCTCAAAACACAATCAGCAAAATCATGAAACTATGGAACAATTATGTGTCCGCTGCATTGCCAACAACTCAGTGATGATTCCCTGTAAAAAATGAAAAAAAAGAAAGAAAAAGAAAAAAGACTACATAGTTATGGTTACTTTGGTCATTGGTTATTTTAACCCCACATGAACCCAGTCAGTGGCAGTCAACCATTCCATTCCATGAAGTGTTGTGTTTACAGTCTCACACCCTTTCTTGCATACTTTCATATAACTTTCTGACATGTCCTCTCATCAAGTTAACACCCAATTTATCTGACATGGAATCTATTGGATGTAGGATCCAATGGATTCCATGTCAGATAAATTGGGTGTTAACCCTTTGCAACACCCTTGTTATTACAGTCCATCCCTCTTTTGTCTTTCATATGCACAAGTGTACAAACACATAAAGGGCCTGACTCCAAAATATTCACTTTACTGAAGATGCATGTGCTGACTTTTCTCTGATTTTTACATTTATTTTCCCTACCACTTAATTATAAATCTCAGACCACAATTAATACATAAAATGTATATTTCATAGACTGTCACAATAAATGCTACAAACCTACATGTATAATAATACTGTCTGTTGTTAAGTCAAATCTCCTCTGAGATTCTGCAGCTCTGTGCTTCTTTCAGTTTGTTGTTTGAGCAACATGACTGAAAACTTTCATGACAGAGCCGCAACAATTGAAAAGCTTCTATCAGTATAATTATACATATTTATTTTAAATAATGTTCACGTCTTAATGACACAAATACAATTAAAGCTACAAGCAGTGATGAACAGGCCCTCAAACCTTTGCGAGTGTTGGGGTTTGGCACAGTTGAAGGGCTTTTATAGTGGAATTTAGATGTCTTTAGGCCTAGGCTCTTATTGGATGTTGCAAGAAGTTAAAGAACAGTTTCTTTGTCCACTATGTAGTACTAGAAAACACCCATTAATTATAGATCATGTTGCTGTATATTATGTGTAGAAAACACGTAACACAGGTACATTTCATGAAAATTGGATGATGTTCGTCATATGAGGCTGACTTACTGTTTCCAATAGGTGCCAATATGACTATAATTCAATTCTGACTCATAAATGTGTTTAGGCTGGGACTCTTATCAAGCGTGATAAATATGATGCAGATTGGATGATTTAAAGTGCCTATAAAAAGTATTTACCCCCTTGAAGGTTTTCCCCTTTTATTGCTTTTATAAATGAAATCATGGTCAATGTAATTTGGCTTTTAAAATGTGTTTTTAAAAAGAATTTACAAAAAACAACTCTTTAATGTCAAAATGAAAACAGATTTCTATAAAGTAATGTTAATTAATTAAAAATATATAATTTAAAGTAAGTGATTGCATAAAAATTCACCCCCTTTAAAGTGACTGACCTAATACAATAGAGGTCCAGCCAATTGGTGCTAGTAGTCTCACAAATAGGGAAATGGAGATCGCCTGAGTTCAGTGCAACTCAATAACACCATGAAGACAAAAGAACACTCCAAGACAGACAGAAATGAGAGTAGTAATGATCCTGTTCTCTAACTCTGGCCAAGAAGGTAAATAAGCATATCTCCAAAAATGTTGAACTATTGCGAGGTAGACAAGCTGCTTGACTTTTTGACTTTTTCAATGTGTAACTTTGTTGACTGGCCTGTCATTATCAGAAACCTAACTTTCAACTATCAGGTAGATATGACAATTTTTTTCTTATTATGAGAAATTATTTTTTAATTTTGAAAAAAAACAATTTTGATTATATTATGATTATATACAATTCATTATCGACCCTTCAAAAGTCCTTGGGTACAAGTTTATTGCATGCCAGCTGTTAAACACCAATGATTACACACATAATAAAGTTGGAGACATTAATAATGTTTGCTGTAAAGTGACTGACATGAATGGACTTCAAACTGGCTGATTGATAAAAGTTTTAATTGAGTCCATCACTTATTGAACATGTACCTAGTATGATCAGATCTGAAGGAAGTAAAGATCTTGCAGTTAACTTGGTTTTTATCCCTAATTGTTGCATTAAAACAATCACTGCTGGTTTATACCTGCTCTTATTCTTTGACCACTGTATCTCATATTTGCATTTTTAAATTATAATGGTTGTCTAAATATTTATTTTTGATTTGTTTTGATTGGTGATATTTTTTTTTTCATTGTCCCATGCAGAACAAGGATTCTGCTCTCACTGGACTACCCTATACAGTAAATAAAGGTTCAATGAATGAAAGGATGAATTTGAAGTGACAGGCTGCTAGAGCAACCACAAGTACTGTTTATTAAAAGGAGCTTTGTGTGAGAACCAGAACAATCAATTATTTGCGGTGTCCAAGCAATGCTCTAATAATGACATCAATCAAGTGTCAATGTCAAGTACAAACTAATGAAACCTGGCTGTGTCATCATAGTGAAAATGCTTTGTTTGTTTTTACAAGTCTTTTTCCACACTTATATAATTGAATAATTATATCATTCTATTACAATTATATAAATGAAATGTTAAGATTTGTTGTATAATTTTCTCATGATCACAGGGGAAGTCTTCTCAGAAATATGAGAACATTTTCAAAGAATTATATAAAGGTGTTCTCAGAACAGTTTCTAAATATTATTCATTTTGTATATTATCAAAATTAAACAAAATATCTTAGATTTGTTTTCTTTTCAATGAATGGAAAGAAGTCGCCATGGTTTTAAGACCAATTAACTGACTTATGGATTTTTTCTCACATTTCCACAAACACCTGAACACACCATCGACACAAACTTTTCAGAAGTCTGCAGGGTTGTTTTTGTATTCCTCTGACAAAAATGGATGCTTGATAGGATAGGATAAATTAATTTAAAAACTTCTTGCCCAAATGTAAAATTGGCGGCATTCATTGTCTCATTCATTGGATTTTTAAAAAAGTGCAATTTAATCATTTGTGTTGTAAAGGCACCCTATTCCCTATACTTTTCTGATCTGAATGTTTTTCTCCATCACTACCAGCAGATAGCAGTAAAGGTCCAGTCAGAGAGGAACACTTCACTAATGTATGTCCAAGGATGGATATGTGCAGGGGCATGTCTGTGGTGCAAAAAAAGGATTTGCAAAGCTAATGTGATGGATATATTTGAATGTTCAGCCCTTAATACAATAATAATATGATTTTTAAGCAGCTAACAGTTGAATCTCCCTTTCATGTTAAACTACTCCACACAAACCACATGAGATAGTCACATTAAACAGAGGTTATGGAACGAATCCATGCCAAAAATAGTTCACATACCTGTACATTGTGGGGGTTTGTCACTCCACTTATTTCCCTCACAAACTATTGCAGTGACACCCTTTAATTTGAAACCATGGTAACAGGAGTACAAAGCAACCAATTTGCCGGATGTGGAAGACAATACGAAATCCCCATTTTTTATCTTTCTTGGAGAACCACACTGTTCCAAGTCTGGAATTGAGTGATAAAAGTTTTTTCACATTAATATGCAGTTGAATGATCAAATTCAAAGGACTGTTGATGTGTTTTACTTGTAGTAAGTAGCCCAACAGTTTCCTAAGCCCACCTTGGCTCTTCTCCTCTCTCCAAGCTTCCAAATTCATTGATGGTATGTGGTCACAAGAGAGGTAATCAGAAGGGTATTTCCCATACCTGAAGGAATCAGGAGGGACTTCCCTTATGTCGCTGTTGTCACAGATGATCTGAGATACAGACCCTTTTAAAAGCTCAGCCTTCTGTTGTTTTGTGAACATACCTTCAGCCTCCCACCAAAACCTGTAAAACAGAAAGAATGATCTTTCCATTCATAATCGAATCTTTCAATAAATATGTTTTGGACTAAAGCCCCCAAAGGAAGACCAAGAAATTTTATTGAAAATGTTCCATCAAGGTATAAAGTCATGAATATCACGGATACATACATTTTTTGTAAATCTCACCTATCACCCTCGCGAAGTGCTTTCATCTGCTTTCCAATCAGGCAAGCGAAGAGGGGACCAGTCCTTGAGCCTGGCACCAGGTTTTCGACAAGTCCTCCAAGCCATACATCAATATTGTCAGGACTTTTGTATATTTTTAGTATCTTCTCAGCAACACTGCCATGTCTTACAACCTCTTTCAAGTCATCTAGTGTATTAATGCGCTTCAGTCCACAGAATGCTCTCCAGTCATTGTATCCTGAAAATGTATGTCAACACGGTATCATTTAATAGAGCATATTTGTTTGCATTTTAAAGAAACATTTATAATTAATTGAAATAGCCTTGTTTGCTTTCTTGCTTAGAGTTAGGTGAAAAATCATTCTCATGTCTGTGCAAAAAATATATAACTACAGTTCACAGCCAATTAGTTTAGCTTAGCATAAAGACATAGGGAAGACACTTCTAGCCAACAAAAAACATGTGTAAACCAAGTGTAAAAACACAAAATTATGGTTTAATGGGTGTTTATGTACCGGACTAATTCTTGGCTGGGGGCAGTGGCTTCCTGGAATCTACCCTGGTTGCTGGGAAACCTTGTGGTGATGGCACAACTCCAAGAAGTCACTGCTCCAAGCCAAGAAATAGTCTGGGCTATAACTCCCGCTAAAACTGATTTTTCACTACTTTTTTATACACAGTAAACAAACAAGATATAACATGTTAATTAGTGAGCTTTCGAGGTGCTGCTAGATTCAGACAGAGCAAGAATAGATGCTTCCCCTGTTCACAGTCTTTATGCTAACCTATGCTAACCAGCTGCTGGCTGTAGCTTCATATTTATCATACAGGATGGAATCAATCTTCTCATGTAACTTTAGGCAAGAAAGCAAATATGTTTATTTCCCCTTAATGTCAGGATATTCCTTGGACATTCTAAGATACATTTTAATGTGTTTACACAATATGAGGTATTAATTGTTTAACGTTGTAATTTGAAGGGACAGTGAAAGGTTAACAAACACTAGAGTCTTGTTTCAGTAAATCATTGTACTGACTGCAATGCTGTGCAGGCAATAATAGTTTGTGCTCTTTAGCACTCAAATGTAAAGAAAAAAATCAAGCTGTAACCCTGGTGTGGGGTCTTCTGATCATTGAGTGATAAAACTATGCACAGGGTTGGTACTGCATTGTTCAGTTCAGTTCCCAGGCATGACTGTAAACAGTATTAAGAAACATGAGGAGCATACTAGGACTGGGCGTTGCCCATTTAAATAATGGCTAATGGTTGTAAAAAAAACCCTTGCTTGTGGGTGGTTTGATTGACAGATTACAGGTTAGTAGTTAGTTGGAACCGTACAAGCATTATGCCCTGAAGAGTTTTAAGACAAGGAATAACAAAAAAACTTATTTTTAAACTTTTAGGATTCAACAGGGCATTGTTTTGTCACTCTAATTTGACAGCCTTCAATGAATGGTATTGAATGGCGCTGACTCTCAGCCAGGACTTACCTGGAAGAGCGTGATCTCGTCCTCTCTGCAGGTTCAGAGAAGCCAGGTCCATGTGCTGTGGAATTTTAAGGACGACCAGACTCTCTGTTAGCTCCTCTGTCAGCAACATATTTGTGTTAACAGCTGCTGCTGCAGTTCCAATCGTACCTCTCAGGATTGGTTCAATTCCACCTACACACAAAAACAGTCTTACTTAAACTAGCTCACAGTCAATATAAAGTACAAAGCCACTGGAGGTTTGCAACTATATTAAGTATGATAATCGATTGACGTGAGATTTTTCTAAACAATGCTGAGATTAAACAGTTTTAAAAAATATTTTACATCTACATCATATACACTGCCCACATCAAAAATGAATAAAGTTGTATTCACAGAGACAGAATGGATGTAGAGTGATCACTGTGTGTAGGTGTGTACTGTATGTGCTGGCACCTTTAACCTCTCTTATTCATAGTCTCGAGTAAAACAATTGCATTGCAGAAACAAAGATGATGCACTGTGCAACGGAGCTGTTTTCAACTTATTGTGCCTTTTGTATAAATAGTGTTTTAATAATAATTTTGTGTAAATAGTGTTTTCCTTTAACTTCTTTGGACTGTGATTTCCAATGTGCACTAAAGTGATTTGCAGTTGAGTGCACAGATGGGATGAGGAGCAGCACCTCCAAGACCAATGGTACTCACAAAGAAAGAGCTGGATTGATCCATCCATTTGTGTTTAAGTATTTGGTATCTTCCTCTTGTGTGATTGACTGTTGATTAGCACAGTCCTGCAGTAATGCAGGACTGTGCTGTGGTAAAGTGACAATGG
Source organism: Scomber scombrus (assembly GCF_963691925.1). NCBI lineage: Eukaryota > Metazoa > Chordata > Actinopteri > Scombriformes > Scombridae > Scomber > Scomber scombrus. Next base: position 20,007,670 of record NC_084988.1, read on the forward strand.
AGCTGTGAAGCTGGGGACTAGACTTTGTTCTGGGCAATTTGTTCTGAGATTGTCCATTCCTTACAGATTTGCTTTTGTTCCTGAAAAAGCTTAAAATAAAAGATAACCCTCTAAAATCTTCACATAACACTATCGCTGTTATTAAAGCCTGGTTCAACATGGAAAGATCCAAAATTTGACAGACCTGCCAGGGCTGAGTATAGTTGCTATGCAGTGGTGTGAGGTGGTGCTGGAGCATTGTTATTCACATCATTTACACAAGTAAAAGTACCAATACAACAGTATAAAGTCATTTATTTTACAATTGTATGTCCTGGATTCATTGTAAAAGTGCTTCCTGAATGTCCCCTGTCAGTGTGATGTTATATATAATATATTACATTATTTGTAAAAAACAAAAAAAAGCATCATTTTAATGTTGGAACTGATTAAAAAGGAGCAAATTGTAACTACTCCATGTACTGTTGGGTAGTTTCATATAGCCATGCATCATATTTTATAAACTGATCACTGATTTAAGATCTTCCTTCATCTGCAATGTAACTTGTAACTACAGCTGTCAAATAAATGTAGTGGAGCAAAAAGTACAATAATTGTCTTGGAGTTTAAGTGGAGTAGAAGTAAGTATAACTACCTGAGTAAATGTAGGTAGATAAGTAAATGGAGGAGTTCAGCAAACAATTTGTTTATTTGTGCCTACTGTTCCAATAATAATTACTGTCTGAGACATAATTTCTTAATTTGTAAGCTATAATTACATCTTTCCCACTTTTGTGCAGGACAGATGAAGTGGTCTTACACATGTCTATATATTAAGTAATACAACCATAATTAATCGCAAAGAATCCTGTAGTCTGTAAAACGGATTATTGTTCCTCCTTTAATGAGTCTCCTGGGACCTTGAGCACGCTGTTGGGGTTATGTATTAGATATAACATACGTGAGCACGTTTCATACTCCATAAAAGTATGTCTCTCACTACTCAGTTTCTATTCAGTTATATTCTTACGTACGCAAGTCACTTGATTTGCATCCAACAAATTATAACGCTTAAGAGAGACTTTCAATATTGAAGCTGACCTAAATATAAACGTGAGAATCTTTTCCTTCCCTCCACTCTTTTTAACACTTATGTTAAGTGTGCTGGCAGGATACATTATTAGTTCCAATAGGCAGCTTCATAAGAGTGTACTGACCTTCTTTGACAATTCTCCATGGACTAAAGAAAGTGTTGTGCAGTCTCAAGTGGGGGATGTGCTCATGTTCCTGGAAGCTCTCATTCAGTCTCCTGAGGATTGGAGAGATGGTGCTGTGGCCGAACCGGAATGCAGCAGTTGCAAACACATTGGAGGCTGAGGGGTCCATAGTTGGATCATATCCCCCATAGGGTCCAATGTATTGTTCAAAAGACTCTGCACCAATAATTTTTGGAACATAATCTCTCATGGTTATGATCTTGGAGTCAAAAAAGAAATCAGAGATCATAAAGAAGCAAAAAGAATCTCTTAGGATAGTCATGAAAGAAAATCAAAATCTAAGGTTTGCATGCATCACTCGTGTATTTTAAAACCACACATTTTACATCACAGAATAAGAATATTACAATGGCAAGACAAAAACGCAACATTTCCTGCTCATTTCCTGACATTATTAATAATATTTCCTGAATGTGTATGCATGCAGCTAAAAGAAATTCCCATATGATTTTTGTAACATCCTGAGTTTAGAAATATGATTGCACATTTGTTCACAGTTCACTGCAGAGAATTTCATCTGTTATCATTACTATTTATTTATTTTTGGTTCACCACCTTAATCTCAACACATAATATACATATACAAGGAGATGCAAACACACGCACGCATGCACACACGCACGCACGGACGCACCCACGCACGCACACACACACACACACACACACACACACACACACACACACACACACACACACACACACACACACACACACACACACACACACACACACACACCTCCGAGAATTGACTGTTTGGTTCGGAAGAATGTGACTACAGTTGTTTGAAATAGAATGTAAGGGCAATCAGTTTAAAATGAACTTGTTAAAGAATTAATGATTGCAAAGACTGGAGAACTTAACTCACCAAAGTTCAATTTAAACAATAGACTGAATAGCAAAGGTTTCAGACTGTAGTCTGACTGAAAACCAACCAAGCAAATACAGTTAAAATCAGTCCAGCTGGCAACCTACAGACAGTGATTATAACAATAATATTCTATTGTATGCTTATTGTGTATTTGTAAGCTGCAAACAACATTCTGCACAAGCTATTCAGCAACATGCCAAATGTGAACACTGACAAGTGACAAGAGTTAATTCTGGTCACATTTGAGGAACACCAGACTGCAATTTCTGAGATCTACAGTCTGTCTATTTATCAGGAGGCTATTTATGACATAATTAAAATGGCTTAAAGATATGTTGGCCACTTGTGGGCAGCAGAAACCAGCTGTAAGTGTAAATACAACACTGACCATTTTCACCTTGATATTGTGAACTTGCTGGCAAACAGTTGATGTGGAATAATACAGTAACTCCATTATTCAGTCTCATTCTACCTCTTTTTTGCTCTACAGTAAGCTCTGAAGAGAAATACCTGACATTTTAGCATCTAAATGCTCCACTTTTTTCACTAGCTAGTCGCCAGCTTTACCTATCTATCAGCTGGGCAGGTAGGTATTGTACAGTGGGGTTTTTGAGATTTTTGGCTGAAAATAGCTGCCTGCTGCATTTAGAAACAATACCAAATAGGTGAGAGTGAACTTAAAACAGTACAGAAGTGGACTGTAAAATCAAAATAAAGAGCTGAAAGATGCTGAAATGCTCCATTGAACTGAAAGGAACTACATTTCCTAGTTAGTGCATTACCTGCAAAACATCCACCTACATTTTTTGGCAACAATTTTACCAACACACAATAGGGTTTTAGATATATTTCTACCCCTCTGGACAGCCATTAGTTTCCATTCAATGTCCACTCTATTTACTGTTTATCATTTGGTCTTAACTTTTTGGAAGCATATGAAATGCAATGCATAAATGCAATGCTCTTCTGCAGCTGAGTCTCTAAAACGAAACATTAAATAAAACACAACAAACTTAACAGGTCTGGTCCTTTAAACTGTTAATTATACTATAATCAATTATAACTGTTTAGTAATTTTCCTGCTTTGTCCAGACAATTTAAAAAACCAAAGAGAACATAAAGATATGTCTCTACACAAAGCAACATACTTGACAACAGAACGCTATGTTTGAGATGCAAGTCAGCCTGACACCAGATGTTGTTAGTTGACCAGTTTTATTTCCTGTTTCCTGGACATAATAGTTTCTCACTGTATTGAAATGGCTTCTTACCTTTTACATTTATTTTTCTACAAGTCTTGTAGAGCAACCCCCCCTCCTGCCCCACTGTTTTCAAGTGGCTGACCCTAGAGTCAGTTGGAGTGAAAGTATGAGTAGTTTCACCTGTCTGCTCCCCCCCTGCCCTCCATTACTGACTAGACTGTAGGTTGTGATTGCTTTTTATACTTGGGAAATAGGTCATGTAGATAATAAAAACTTTTTTTTTTGCTGACACTTGAATGTAATATAATGACTAAATATAATGCTATGCAGATGCAGGTTTATGCAGTAAAAACATGTGTTAATGGACTAAAATGGTTACCTACAGTAACCTTTTTAAGTGTTTCCTCCTAATTGAAGTACAATATAAGCTTATCTGGGCTGTGCTAACCCAGTTTAGTTATGACATTTACAAGTCCCTACCAAACACAGGTTCCTTGAATAAAGATGTCAGTGCATTTAAACATAGCTTCTCTCTCTTTGTTAATCCTGTAACAGCAAAAAATATATCACTAACTTACTGTCGATAGTTAGAGTGGTATCTGACACACAGTTAGACATTAAACAATTACACGTCCACTAGCATCCATCTCATAGCACCACCCTTTCAACCTTTTGAACTGTTATGCTTCATTTCCTGGCTAATTGCATGCACCCTTGGCCTGGAAGCGCTTTTCTTCTGGCTGGCAATTACTGGCATTGCACATATTTTGATGCATTAGAATAGTGCTTCTACAGTGACAAGAATGATGCAGTATAAAAACTGCATCGTACATTATAGTTGCCTTGTGTGAGCTTGTTTGCCGGAGTCACTTTCCTGAGAATTTAAATGGGGGGCTTGGTTGTTGGGATTGAACCATATGACAAACACGGTCTAACACAATGGTTCAAAATGTTCAATAGGTGTTAAATTGTGTAAAGATCTGGTGACACATCGTTTTCATACTCATCAAACCATTCAGTGACCTCTCGTGCCACTATGGATGGAGTCACTGTCATCCTGGAAAAGACCACTCCCATCAAGATAGAAATGTTTCTTCACAGCATATTCACTCAGAACAACTTTTGTACTGATTTACAGGCCTTCTCTTGACAAGTAGATCCAAACCATGCCAGCAAAATGCCCCTCACAGCATAGCAGAGCCACTGCATCCCCTCATTCAAGCATTCAGACCTCTACCAGTTTTTCCTTTAATTTGTCAACCATTGGTTTGTCTTAACCATCTTATATTTTATTATGTTTATAAAATAACAGGGTACTAAACTGTCAACACAAATGCATCTTCTTTAAAGACCGTGTAAAGTGAATTCAGACATTTTCTTCTAAACACATTAAATAGGTCATAAATGTATTTCTAAAAAATGTGTAGAAAGCATTTCAACCATTTAGATTTGGATTGTGGAGCTAGGCTTCACAAACTGTGTTTCAAGATTTCTGTGTCTGGATTTAATGGGCGGGTCTGAAAATCACCGCCGCGTTACGTACCATTAAAAAATGTATCTGCTTCTTTAAATTAGCCTATTGCTCAATGTAGCAAATAAACAAAACTGACTAACAGTCACCCAAAGCTCTAATTCAAATAATACAACTAGAGTCAAGACAGACTTTGTCACACTCATCTAAATGTGGAAGTTGCTTTATCACATTAATTATGAGCAAGACTCAATGTTTCATGTAAATGTGACATATAACATTGCTGAATCTTACTCCAAACTAACAAATAATATTCACTAGGTATCTATTTGTCTTACAGAATGAATTCCCCATTATTCTTCTATGGTATTTCCAGTTCTTTGGCATGGCCTTTCCTGCACTAATATTGTGTGCAAAAACGATTCAATTCACAGAAGAACAGGAGGTGTTTATTCAAGATAATATCGAGTGTGGGACTCATCTAACTGACAATTGATATGATTACTATGGCTCACTGAATGTACTGTGCACCCTAGAAATATTTACGTTTGCTTTCATTTATCTCTACACTGAAGCTGCATGTTTAATATGTGTTTAGCTAAGGCAAGAGACACTGAAGCATGTTTTATTTAAAATTGTTTTACTTTAATAGTAAGTGGAGCTGTAGTAATCACAGCTTTTTCAACCTACTGATAACTGGGAAATAAAGTACAGCTAAATTCTGTATTCACACATATTGAATAACATCCAATCTTAACCCTCACATACTGTTCATATTCTGATCCGTCACAGAATTTCCTCACAATTAATCTCAATAACAAACCTCTGAAGCACAAATCATTCATAAATACCTCATCAGTCACAGATAAATGTGAGATGTATCCTTAATGAAGCTTTCAGAGAGCAGAAAGAGTTGATTTTTTGTTTTTTTTTATGGGGGGAATCTATATGAAAACACTATATAATGGTCCAATGTTTCATAAAACAGGAGAAACTATTTCAACAAATGATAATAAATGTGAAGAATGAATATTTTTGACATTTTGGATGAATATGTGTTGGATATATTTCCTTCATTGTATGTTAAGTTCATCAAATTTCAGGCTAAAAGAAAAAAAAAAACCATATTCTTTTTACTGATGTCTGGTATAAAAATAGGTGAAATTTGACCCTGAACAGTATTGAAGGGTTAAGAAACAAAAACAGACAGTAATCTTTAGTACTTAGTAATTCTTTTGCTATCAAAAAATAGATTTCAGTCTGCTGGTTTAGAAACTGGTAAAACCAGATTGTGCCTCATATTTCACTCCACTTTCAAAATAGGGATTTTCCAAGCTGGTCGTGGTTACAACTACAGTGTGTAAATCCTTTACCTGCCGTTTATACCTCATCCTCACAAATTATTTCAAGAAGCCCTCCCCCTTAGAGCCCTCTCTTTTTAATATTGTAAATCTCTTTCCTCTGGCATTGTCGAGGAGTCACCTGAAAATGGCAGGTGTTAATCGGCTGCTGTAGTCAAATGTCAGCCCCTGAAATCTGAAAGATTACTGACTTATTTTTATTCCCCTCAGGAAATGCTTTAGAAATTTTACAGTTTAGCACTAGGGTCACTGCTCCTCCTCACTGGACACCATGAATAATCTGTATTAAAACATATTATATTTTGTTCATTAGATTTCATGCATAATGTTTGCAGCAGACACTCTCTTCACCATTAATAAAGCTCCACGCCAACATCTAATAGTAACAGATGCTATAAAAAATTAAGTTCAATCAGTCATTGTTGCACATGGAAACAGCCTGCCAGCCATCCATTGCTACCAAAATGGTAACAGCTACAAAAAAAGGGAACAGCAGCTAACCTCCTACATTCAAAAACAAATGCAGAAAATTGTACAAGAAGAGAGAAATACTTGTTTGTGCAAAGTGGTTTAAAGTGTGAGTATTTTCTTTGCACAGAGGCAGTGTTTATATGATGAAGGATTATGACTTGACTGGCACACTCAAACTCTGACAGTTTGTCTACTTGGCTCAGACACCTGCCCAGTTATGAAAAGCCTTGTGTCATACTAGCAGAAATGTGTCTCGGTTTTGCACTGAGTGAAACAGAGACGCATTAGCAGCTTCCTGGTTCAAATGGATATTAGCTAGAGAGCAGCAAGTGCAGAAAGCATTCAAAGATACACATACAGTATCAAACCACTGAAGTTGTCATTTTTTGTTTTGTTTTTGATCATAGACAAGAAAAAAAGAAGCAAATGTCAATGGCTAAGTGACATACTATTACTTTTAAGTTGATAAGTCCACTTTTACGCTGTAAATCCAGTAGCCACTCATTTCCTACACTAAGAACTTAACATTTTTTTAGGAGTTGTTGCAGTGAAGCAAAGGAGTCTTTCACTCTTCATCAGCTCAACCTATATGTCAGTTGTTACTCGTTTACACATTTTATGTTCCTCGCTCACTATAATAAGTGTTTATAAGAATGTCTTTATTACGACAAAAATCAGCCAATTTATTATTTATCCAAAAGACTGTTTTCAAAGATTTAAAAGTAACACTCCTGACCTTAGAAACAATGTTATCACAATAACTGTTCTGGTGCTTTTGATCATATCATTTGATCTTCCTCAGCAGATGGAGTTTGTTGGTTGTCATGGAAATGCGGATTTCCATGCAAAACTTTTCAGAGCACAGTGAGATATTCTCGTCCATGTTGGCTTAAAAGCTTAAGTGCAACTCATCAGTTCTATGACAAGTGGGCATCTGATGAAGATCATGTGATACGATCAGAGGCTCCAGAACAGCTGAGATTGTTGTTGTGAAGTATTTAAATCATGATTAATCTTTAAAACTCGGATGGAATAAGTCTTGGTATTCTGGTGTTTGTAAAGCTTTTTTGTAGCTTACAGCAATAAATGCAAGAATTATTCCTGTATCTGTAAAACAGCTTTATGATCATTAATAACCCTGAGTCACAATTTGCTTCATAATAGAAACAATATATTTTCTTTTAAACCACAGATGAACAACACTCCACTGTTTTCTCTTCTTCAACAACATCGCAAAATGCCCATCTGCAGATGATGAAGGCTCGACACTTACAAATAGATTAGTTTGTGTCCCTTCAGGTATCATTTGTGTTACTCAATAGAAACTTTATAGTTCTGAATCACTTTGGCCTTGTTTTTTATCATACAGATGTGTCTTCAATCTTCCGAAAACATTACCTACCAGTAATGGGGCTTGAGTTTGTAGGGTAAAAATAAGTCAGTATTCATTCAACCCATTTTTCTGGTTCTAAAGACTGCTATTACTGGTCCTGAATTACCTCTGCCCACCAGACTACAGCTTCTATTTGATTTCTCACCATTTCTTGTTAGCCAAGAATCACACTTTGCATTTACAATACCACTATGAAATTTGATATTCCAGCCTTTTTATGGTGTTTCGATGGAGAATCATTTGCATGTCTGCTGCTCTGTTTGAAGTCCAACAAAACCAGGTCAAGGTGGAACTTACTGCAGCACAGTGATTCCAGAAAAATATGGACTGACTGCAATGTCACTGAAAAGGACCATTGATGTCAGTGGTTGATGACGTCAGTGGTTGCAGCAGGGAACTACTCTACAGCTAGTTGCAGCTGTATAGAGAACTATACATTATTTGTATGCTGTCCCTATACTGTAAATAAAACCACATGGGAAGCAGGTTGAAAAACAAACAAAAGTGTTTGCTCTGTGAGAACCTCAGGTGATGTTTTCTGGATGGAAAGAGAACCTGAACGGAATTACAGAGGCTGTTCTGCATTTATTAATACAGTACCTAACCAAACTACTCATTCATTCAGTCATTAAGTCAGTTACTGTAGCTTAATTTCAGACCAATGTTTTGATGAATACTGAGGAATTTTTGATAATGCAGATGCAGATGATACTTTGTTTCAGCTACAGAAAGTAAAAAAGTTAGTAATTATTGGATTAGTCAATCAACAGAAGAATAATCTTCAGATATTTTGACAATTCATTTTTAGACAAATTTGGAAATTGTACTGGTTCCAGCTTCACAAATTTGAATATTTGAGGGTTTCTAGCCTTTTATGGTAGTAAACTGAATGTCTTTGGGTTTTAATATTATTGAACTACAAAACTAGAAATTTGAAGTAATGATCTGAAAGGCTGAGAGGTATTGACATTTTTTGACCTGTTTAGGAATGTCAATAGCAAAATGTGGTATAGAGCATGAGCTGACATGTCTGCACAGTGCAGTTTTCAATTGGCTCAATTAGGTTTTATTTTCGGCATACTTCAAAAATATGAGTTACTGTTACAAACCTGGTGCAGAGCTCCAATAATCTTGCGGGTTTCTTGGTATACAGTCTCCGGGCTCCAGTGATCATTGAGGTGTTTCAGTGCCTCTGCAATTCGATTGTGTTCCCTCAGCCACAACGTATGCAAAGTGGTCAGAGGCAGACCCTCGTTGACCCGACTGTCTCCAGCACTGAAACACTCCACTCTCTCACCGTGCAGATCCTGGTGGCAGGCTGACGGCACAGTTGGTACGTAAGGAAGGTAGGGTCTTCCTTTAGGATCCTTGAATTGATTATTGATGGCAAGTTTCCCATTTATGCTGGAAAGGTCACGGAGGGAGCTCTCCAGTTTTGGAGTGTGACCATACACAACCGAAGCATCCATGAACGATGTGATGGCATTCATCTGTTGTCGCTGCAGAGCTTGTCTAATATCTGACCCAAAATTGGTAAAACAGGCTGGTGTGGACCGATGAAAAGGCATGCAGCCTTGTGCACCAGAGACCATGTCACCTGTCTGTAGAGAAGACAAAAGAATTTATGACAAGATGCCTCAAAATAAACTTAAACTACTTTTGATCCATCTATCAAAAGCATTTGTTAGCAAATATTAGTTTTTTCTTGCAGAGTTGGTGAGAGGATTGAAACTGCTCTTATATTTTGTATAAAGCTAGAGAGAGTAGCCTTTTAACTTGGCTTAGCACAAAGACTGGAAATGGGGGTGAATCCTGGTTCAGGCAATCCATCCACCAGCATCGCTGAAGCTCACTAATTTACGTTATATCTTGTTTGTTTTATCTGTACAAAATCTGAAGAGTAAAAATGAAATAGAAAAGTGGATTCCTGGCAACGTCACAGTGATGACAAGACTCCAGAAAGTCAGTTTCTTTCTAAGCTAAGCTAAACTAAGCTGCTGTACAGTACAGTGCTGTAGCTTCATATTAAACTGACATTTATTAGAGTACTATCAATTGTCTTATCTATCAACAAGAAAGAGAATAAATGCCCAAGTAATACTTTGAAATGCAAGACTGTATTAAGTGAGGAAGCAAGATAGTGGGAAGCAAAAGATAGAAAGTCAGTTGTGCTTTTGGTTTACCTCAATGGGAAAGCATGGATGGACATTTTTACAGGTGTTTAAACAGTCTTCTCTTCTTGAAAAAGCAGCATTGCCAGTGCTTTGAGGGGTAAAGGTTATGTCATGGTCAATGTACTGGCCCCATTCCACCAACAAGTTAGAATAGGCATCATCTTTCCATTTAAAAGTGCTCCTCAGTATTTTCTGGCTGACCTCCCGTGGCTGTTGACATAGAGAGTATTTTGATTGACAGTATGTAACACGTTTTCAAATGTACAACTACATTTTTATCCAAGCGTTTCTGTGGAGACTTGCCACTTATCAGTAAGTATTTCATTTAAAAAAAAATCAGTGACAGATATGACCATATTCCCTCGGAAGGCCTATTGTGTCCCAGTGGGACAAGTGGTTAAGGTGGATGATAGTTTTCTTGTTTTCTTGTCAATGTAAACTGTCAAATGTTCTTGAAAGCTTATTTTCTTTCATATTCAAATTTATCCAAAAAACAGACTTTGGCAGCTGATATGTGTCCAAGATATTATTTATACAACCCCATTTTATAACAAAGGGAGTAGTCAGGATCAAAGTGTATTATGTATATCTCATACACATTAGTAAATTATAGCTATGTGGAGGTAAACTGCAGGCTGGATACAAGTGATGCATATTTGATGAGTTCTTCCACTAAAAGGACCTCAGTCTGAGTAATGAGTGCATACATTAAGACTGAAATTGAATGCAAATATCAGCATCACAATTTCATCTGCTGTTTGAAAGAAATAATGTGTATCCACATGACTGGAAACTAACTCCCTTTAAGCTATGGAAAGAGTGTCTTTTAAAGCACAGGCCACAATATTCAAATGCATCTGCAATCTGTGTCATCTCACACACAGTTGTGCTGTTCCTAAATTGCTGTGGACTTTATCTGCTGTAAAACAGGTTACAAAAATAAATCGAATAATACATTAACTTGGTTTCGCAGGGTGAGCTCGTTTCATTTCTAATTTCTCCACCAAGACTTTTGTGTCCCTCGGACCAGTATTTTGTAGATTACCTGGGGAAGTCGGAATCCATTATGGAGCCGTCCTTGGTTCCAGCCCTTGGGTTCTCTCTCTCTGTCTTCATATTCAGCTGGAAGCCATCTGACCAAGGCAGTGTTGGCTGCTCCCCAGAGAGGATTTTCCCTGACAAAAAGAATCATGACGCTTGTCCAAAAATACTACAATGCAAAATAGCAGCAACAAAAAAGTCAGTTTGAAATGCAATACCCCCCCAAAGTCTAATTAATATCAAATACTCTTAAATACTGACTGATACAATAGTGATTCAGTGTGTAGATAATTCATGAAAATGTTGGTTTGTATGTGGGAAAGATAAAATACTGTACTGTAAAAGATTTGCAAATGAATAATACCTATTCTAATATAAATATGATAATAATAATAACAGAAAAAGTCACAGGCTGCAAAATCACTATTTTTTGGACCAATGCTTGTATCGAGAGCAAAACATCAAAGCATGTGATTTACTTTGCATTTAAAGGAAATAATCTGTCTGTATTATTTGATTTGATACAGTCTCTAGTATATGTTCTTTAATGTCGTCAGCCTTGCTTCTGTGACTGATACAAATTCAGTTCAGTTCAGAACTTTATTGTCTTACAAGAAGAAATTCTTTTGCAGCAAGGCAGAATAAAAAAGCAAAACTATTAAGACATAATACAACATTGAAAGTGCTGGCACTATATAAAAACTTTAGGTAATAAGGATATATATTAGTAAAACAGCAATAAAGAGTATGAAGACAAGGTAAGATATCAGTTAGCTACCTGTTATTGCAGAGGCCAGATATGGAGCGGTACTTGTCGTGATGACTGTGCTGACAGATGGATGGATGTGTTGGAGGAGGACACTGCGACAGCTCTGCAATGAGCTCCACATCCTTCCATGAGAGCAATTCTAACATGATGACATAGTAAAGTTAACCCCAAAAAAGGGAAAAGAGCATATTCCCCATACAACTTTAAATTTCCTTTATGAGGAATTTGGCGACAAGCTGAATACCTTTAAGTTATGCAGTGTTTTGATAGACTCTTAAAATGGTAAGAAAAGTGGGAATGGACCAGTTACAGATTTTGGTGTTGTTGTGGATTGTTTTGACTTGAGGTTTCCTCAAAGTAAGATCCTATGGATTTAATGAAGGAAAGCAATTCTACCTGGTGCTGTGACATCCCTTTTATATCTCTGTCTTGCTCTGTTTTTTAGGACTTGCAGAGTTGTTTGAAAAATCTCTGCAGCTCTGGAAATCTCCAGGGTCTCTGGCTCAGTTTGTCGAAGGAATATAAACACATGCGTTGAAGATGAGGGGATGCTTCGTCTATTCATAGAAGGAAAGGAAAGCGTTGGTTTCTTCTGTCGCTTCTTGAACAGGTATTGTTTAATTGAAAACAGAGGCAGACAAGATAAGAATTAATTTAATAGTTCATTACCGTTGTGTGGAGTGGAATATGGCCTCATCTACAATTTGAAGACTTTCCTGACATGATGCGATAAGCAATTTTCTGATAGAGGTGGCTGGAAGATATGTGATGACACACAACAGCATAAAAATCAGTTGGAATAGCATTACACAAGCTTAATCTGTGACAACAACATCAACTGTATACAATAGTGGAAAGGAAAGATTTGAAGTCTCTACTTTCTTACATTACATTACATTTTAGAGAGACTCTACTATGTTTACTGACAGCTAAGGTTACTTCTCAGATTGACATTAAGAAAACATAGGAAGAGCTTATAGAATACAATGCATTGAATAAACTAGGTGTTCTCAGTTATCTTGGTTTGTGACCCTTTGTCTGACGTCTATGAAATGTTAGAAATTCCATCAAAGAGTGATTCAACAGTGGTATTTAATAATCGGTTTGAAGCTCCAAGAAAGTTAAATTATCCAATATTTCATACAAAAAAAAACAAAATACAGGAAAGGGTTAAATAAGTAAATACAAATGTATGTGGCAGATTTTTCTTCTTTTTCCTACCCTACTTATATTATGACCCTCAGTATCTTGTGTCAATGTGAGGGGGGCCTAACTTCTAGACTGGAAACTGGATTAAACTATGTGTATAAAGTATAGTTAAAACTAACTTTACCTTGACAAGATACAACAGTAAAATACAACTTAAGCATTCATACATCAGTAATATTTATCTAATAATATATCACTTACACAGGTTATTTTTCTACAGAATCAGAACTTTTATTTTGGACTTTATAAAAACTATAACAGTCAACACTTTTGCAACATGTAGCATTTTAAATAACAGCATTTTCACTTGTATGGCACTCTGTTGGATTTGGTAGTACATCTGCTGACTTGCTTTAAAGAGAAACAAAAAATCTGAATTTCAAAATGAAACAAATTGAACATGCCTTCAGTTCATGACACATAAATACGTCCACAACCCTATGAGCATTTTTATATAGGTATTTTTCCTCAACAGATTTACAGAGCATATGAGATAATCAAATGTAATTTACAAAATATGATCATGATTATGATATTTATCCTAAAGTAGCTTGTATTTCAATCAATCCCACCATTACTTATACTTCAACTTTTATCATATAATATCACATATTTTAGAAATAAATTTCAGGAAAAGAATGTACATAAAAAAAGATTTACTTACAATTGAGTTGTCTTACATCATCAGTTGAAAAACATGGGAAAATAATGCAGAACATCACATGCACAAGTAAACTGAAATAAGCCATTCTTTGTGAGCAGTATTTTTACAATATGAGACAAAGTTTTTACAGAGTAACTCTTATGACTTAAGTGCTGTGTGCACTGTCTAACCTTTCCTTTTATATTCAGGTACAGCATGGAGCCCTCACCAAGGTTAAGTAAACCATCCCACATGAGAGTAATTCAGAAATCCAGTGGTTCTCTTTTCCTTGGTTGGCTGATTTGAATAAGCACTGAGGGGGTTAGTCTTTGTTAGGTCAGGGCTGCCCATGACGTACATAACTGTGTTTTCTGTATACTTCCAAGGACCCCTCCATAAAGGTAAGACACCTGAGCAAGGAATCTTGTCTGGGTGTGTGTTGCCAGGGTTGTCATCAGGTACAAGATTAGGGGGAAACATTGTCTTTTGTTACACAAGGGGCTGAATATTCACTGTGAACTCGAAGCATTCTGTTTTTTGATTCAAGTGTACACTTTTAATCCTGGATCCAGCATAGATGCTGTCACATAAGACAACAGAGACCTGACCAGAGAGTATTGTTTTTATCCATCGCTTTAAATTTTGTTATATGAAAGCCCTCTTCATAGACCTCAATCTGAAAACACTATGTTTGAGTATAATTATTGTGACCACCATGAATACACACTAACACTACCTATTTACCACTGACATTTTTTGAGGGTTAATTCAAATCAATTATAGTTTTCTTACTTTAACTTCTTGTGTCGCCTCCCAGTATTTGTCATGTTTTTTCAGGTTGTCAAGACAAACTGGGGGCTTGTCCGAGATATGAACATGGGACCTCTCGCGTCTAATACAGTTTTTGGGGAAGGAAGGGTACTATCAAAGGTTCTGTAAGAATTTTATTTCTGTGGGTACGCCTCTCACTGATTTGTTAAAGACACGTGTTAAATATGTATGTCTCCTGTTTGTCAGCAGGCTTTCTGGAACATCAAGGCCGTTTCATGTAGTGTTCCTTTGCTGGCCATGCCCTGTGTGGAGAAGCCATTCAAGCTGCAGGTGGATGCCAGTCATGTTGGGACAGGTGCAGAGAGTTAACACAAATAAATTATGGTTTCTTTGCTTTAACTTCTTGTGTCACCTTCCATTATTTGTCATGGTTTTTCAGCCAGTCAAGACATTACTCATCAGACAGGGTTTGTCACTACCCTTTCTGTCAAACTTTACTTAAATACATAACTGTTTCAATGAATGAACACTGTATCAGCAACAGGCAGTACAGTCTTTTAATGGGTCCATGGTCCTGCTTTCCTCCCTGTGTGTCCATCCTCCAGGGTCTGTTTTGTAAAGTTTTAGACATAGAGGGATTAGGACCACCACAGCGGTCTTGAAGTTGCCCAAAAAACTTCTCCTCATCACAAATACTTTAGTTTGCATTCAGGGTCCAGTGCTGCCAGTGGAGTCAACTGGGAGAGTCACGGCCCATTGATATTTGAGCAGTACACTTGAAATTCATGCTTGACATGGTGCTGATGCAACTTCATGATGCTGTGTGTGTGGCAGCAGCCGGCAGTGACTTCAGCAGCGGGCTAAAGATCATCTCAGTTGTAGCCCTTTTTGCAGTCTTGCTGTCACGGTGCCTGGTTCAGCTTCAACGCAAAACTGTTAAAACTCAAACTTTTCACGAAATAGATCTAGAGTTTCTGAAGAATGTAGCGAGTGAGGAAACTTTATGGCATACAGTACCCGTTAAAAGTTTGGACACATTATATTATTTAATTTAATGGGAATGGGAAAGTGTTTTGACTCATACTGTATATCTGAATGCCTTGTGCAGTCAAATAATGGGCACCTGTGCAATACAGAATATTGCTATCAAATACTATGACTATGCAATAAATTCAACTTTGTCTCAGGAGGTGTTGAAGCCACTTTATGGTAATTTCTGCCACTATACCCTATTGTGTAGTTATTTAAATATCCCACTAAGTGTCATTTAGTCAGTTTTGGTTACAGTCCCTAGATGACCTTTTTTCTACAAAGTTTTCCAAGTTGCATAATTTTGTGTTTCAAGTGTTTAAAAGTATCTGACTGGCAATATGCAGCAACTCTGTGGCCTTGTTTTTTACCCCTAAGTTGTCTAATGAGGTCTTTAAAAAGTCACTTTAGTAGTACAAGTTAGTACTACAGGCTACTAATGGTCATTAAAGTAGATTTGACCAGTTTTAGGCTGAAAAATGAGTTTAGGGATTTGCATTGTGATACTTTGAAACAGCAAAGATCATCATGTATTGAGAAAAAGTTAAAGCAAAAATATATTTTAATATTAAAATTAACATGAAATGTAAAAGAAAGAAAATAGACAATTTACAGAGTAAAACATTTCTTAAGGTGGGTGTTTTTTCTCCTGGAATTAGGGCTGGTGACCTCTGCATTTGTAAAATCCTGGCTATAGTCTTGTGGCGAGACAAAATTGCCTTGGACATATGGCTTGCCCAATATTTGGAATCTGATGCAAACTACATAAGTGATAGTTTTTAAAAATTATTTTGCCACTGAAGCATTAATTAATGTCCAATGCCCCAAGAGGAGGAGTGCTGAGGTTTAGGTAAAAAATAGGTTTGTTAAACATATTTTCAAAATATGAGGAGAAAGATATTTGACAGACTGATCTAATGTGAGGAGAATCTCAATAAATTAAAACGGACTATTTAAAAGTGTGTCCTACTTTATTTAAATTATTTGATTTTAGTTGTGCGTAAGAAATTAAGATTGAGATTATGAACTGATACTCAGTGTTAAAATTAACCGGGACAACAGGTGAGTAATGAACCCATCAGACAGATTTTATTAAATCTAATCCAGTGACATGATCAACTTTTTGAGCTACTCGTATGAAATGTATTAACTCTGGGCTCACGTTTTCATGTGACACAAGGCAGTGAAATACCACCGACACTGTCACACAGTTGAATGTTTATCAAATTGAATTATTTCCAAAATGATTTCACACTTCTCTACATTGCTGGTGGCAGGACTTGGCATTTCCTGCCCAATATGCAAATATGTACAGAGAACTGATGCATTTCGGTTAAAAAAGCAAAACAAAACAAAAAAAAAAAGCCAGTCTGCAGCAATGCTTCCAGCTTGGCCAGGTAACCATCAAACACTACCTGTGATCACTCACCAATGGGAAGCTGGTGAGGGATCATGTCCCTCATCATGCAACAGCAACACACCCTTTTGGTTCATGTTGCCTGTGTGGAGCTGTGGGATACAGCATTTACATCTGTGTGGAATATGCCTCCCAGGTAAGGATCCTTTCAGTGACAAGAGCAGCTGGTGACTCATGTCAAAGGGAGCTCGTTCCCATGCTAACAATTGGCAGCAACAAGGCCATATAGAGGCATCCATTCCAAAATGACAGAAAAGGGTTAAAAGGTAAACATTGGAAAAAAGGGTTAATGTGTCCTGAGGGTTTTCTTTTAAGATCAACTTTCTCACTTACTTATCTTCTTTGCCCCAGCTGGGAGATAAGGCTGCGATTACACACCATCACTGAACCCTTCCTTGTGTTTTGGCCTGTGGTTTGCCCCATGAGAGACCCATCTCTTCGAGTTCCATCATCACTGTCCTTTTTCAGGTGGTTTTCAGTCTGCCTCGCCCTCTCCTCCCAGTCAGGGTCAATCTCAAGGCAACTGGGGGTCTTCACACTGGGCGTCCTCAGGATATGACTGAGCCTTTGTAACCTGTGTAGCTTTTTTTTGAAGGGACATGTTCATGCTGTGTGTCTTCTTATACAGTTCTTTATTTAAGATTTTGTCAGGCCAGTAGATATTGCAGATTTTAGGTAAGCAGCTAGTGTGGAAAACAGTGTATACAAATAACAATTAATGATTCATACAGGCTCATCCAGTAAAATCAATCTCGAGTAAACATTATTTTTTTGGTAAAGGAAGTAAACTTCAGCTACAAAATAGGATTCTGAAATTGAGCTAAACAACAAAGTACCAGTTTGACAACTGGGCAAGCAGATGCTAAAGTAATATCGACTGATTGCACCCACCCCACCTTTTTCAAAGTAAACACACAAATCCACAGAAAGCTGTCTCATAATAAGGAATTGTGCTTTTGAACAGTTTATTTATCACATTAAAATCATTACAACTGAAGGCATACAGTATTCTTCCAATGTAAGATTGGGAAGTGATGAAAGTGGGTACTTTGAAGCTGAAATGTCACATTCCAGTGAAATGTCCTCATTAGAGATTTGAAACTGGCATTTTGTCTATATTAGATACAAACAACTGACACAATACCACACAAAATTACAATTTAATCCAAGCCAATAAAGTAGCCCTACAGTCAGTGTTTCTCTGCGAAGCTTATGTTTAAATCTAGTTGAGACCATGCCAGAGAGGTGTTGACCCAATTCAATGGTTATTTGGAGGCTTATTAGACTGTATTACACTGTATAGTGTTTATTTCTTCTACTTCTTCACAGACATGACAAAAAAATTGAGTAAAGCAGACAAGGTGGGAACAGAGAAAGGTTTCTTTTTTATAACTTCTTAACCGTGAATTTATAGGAAAGAGAATCCCCGCCAAAGGTGTGGAAAATTTAAATTTTCCCCATGAAAGAAAGCCAGCATCAGATTTCCTCATTTAAAATGTACTAACTCTCTAAATGTAAATTCTTCACTTTTTGCTAAAAACACTGGCAGTTGCTGTATTTGCTGATTCGTGTCATGTTGTCAGTTGTATGGCAGTTACACACAGTGTGGTAGCATGGGTGCTACTTTTCAAAGTGACAAGAGTAGACAAGACACCTCCTATCAGAATCCGTGTCCATTATGAAATGAAGGAAAAAATATTAAAGAAATGTACAAACTTTAAATCTGTTCAGATTTTGTTTGCAAACCTAAAACAACTTTTCTAATTGTCAAAAATTTAAATAACATCTTCCTTCCATCATTTATTGATACATTGTTGTACTTCTATAGTCTTTTACAAATGTTTCTTTTTCAGTAGTTCATACAAAAATAGCAAGAACAAGATATACATATCAATTGGCTTTGTGCATAAAATACCGCTGATTTTGGCCTCAGGTGCACATGACGATGAAGACATGTCTTCTTAACTGTTCATGTAATTTCCAGGGAAGCTTTGACTGCACATAAAGAGAGGGTCCATGGAGGCCACTTTGGCAGCGATAAAAGAATGTATACAGTGGAGGACCGCAGTTAGATTAGCAAACTCTAGCTCCTGGAAAATACAAATGAAGGACAGAGACACACATCAATAAATGACTTCATTTCTAAACTTAAGATCTCTTTAAAAAAAAAAAAAAAATGTAGTTAGCTTCATCATACATTTTATCCACTAGATGGAGATACATTTGCCTGTTAACTGTATGTAGTATGTACTCACTTATACCAATGAGTATGTACTAACTAATACCAATGGTTGCTGCAAGCTACAAAATAGTCCCACTTCAATTTATTATGTCAATATATATCTTTAATTTTGAAGAACTTATTACCTTCATTTCTATTTGATTGCTTTCAGCGTTCTTGAACAGAAGTTTTACCCTGGTTTTCCCATCATCAGAGGAGCCTTTAAGTTGAGAGAACTTGTATCGCCACAGTACCGTCTACAAGGAAAGCAAAGGATTATAAAACACAGCACAGGGATTTCAATAATGAGCACATTTAAATACCATGTCTTACTACAGAGACTTGCATGATCAAGAACTGACATTTTAATGTGCAATAGTACTTAGAGGAAATGTATAATTTATAACAAAAGCACATTACTACTCTGGAAATGAGTGCTGTAACATTCCTGTACTGATTCAATGAACATAAAAACTAGTCACTGTAGAGATGACTCAACACTTACTGTTGAAAGGCTGCTAAAATAATCTCATAATATACCTTAAATAACAATAGAATACCATCCACTATAAAACAGTAATCACCAATTATTCTGGAAAGTGAAAAATTAGGAACATTTGAGCGGCTTTCATATATTTTTTGTGAAGTGTGGCAATTTCAGAAATACTTAATATACATTTTCAAATACATTGAAAACGTAACATCAGAAGCATCAGGGCAAAGACAGTGTGTCAGTACAGTAGATAAAGATATCAAACTGCAGTCTAAGGGGCTATTAGGGTAAGAACAACACGGAACCAACATATCAACAAAAACTTTACCTTTGAGGTGCCTTCTGAGCAAGTGAAGCCTGATCCAAAATCTATGGTGAAGCACAGTACATTCCCCTGGCTGCTGCACATGTAGCTTTTAGACTGATGAGAGAGAATTTATATCCATTAACACTGTTATTGAAAGAATGTATTTAGTGTAGATAGCAGAAACAAACATCACATTACATATCATTAGTATGGTTGCGCTGCATATAAATAAATCATGGCTCATATTTTTTCATTTGTGGCAGTAAATGCAGTCCACTCTTACTAGCAGATTTCATTTATAACTAATATAGTATTCATCACGCATCTCAATGTTAGCCCTCATTTACTGTCATTTTTAAGATCACAGTGAATAGGCTTTTCTCCCTACAGACTTTGACTTGTCATGGCAGTGAAAAATGCAGGTGTAACTAATATCATTAAGATGGCTCCGTTCAATTTAGTTGTGTCAGTAAGCCACAGTGTACAACAGCAGGACCTCAGAACTGGCAAACCACAATGAAATGCAGTCTTGATTAAAGGGGAACTGCGCTGTTTTTACACATCAAAGGGATTACAGGTCTTGGGGAGTACTGGTGCATATGTGGAAAGAAAGTTGATAAAAGCCTTTTGTGTACACAGCAAGGATGCTGTCAACTGTGGCCTCAAAATAATTAGATATGTTTAATGAGACTAGAATAAAACACAACAACTAAACTAAAATTTTACAAAGACTAGAAGAAACTAACTCAAAATCAAATACACTGGCCCGTAAAATCTTAACCCCACAAACAAAGAGCGTTTCATGGTTTTGCCCTATTGGATCATTTATATAGCAATCACAAGTTATGGGCAAAGTCAAATTATTGTGTCAGTGTTGGATTTTGTTTTCCAACAGAAAATGTTAAACTGAAATGGTGGCAGTGTAAACTGTTCATCAATAACATGTCCAATAATGTAGCCAATACACTTGGCCAAGTATGATCTTGATGTCATCTTTTCCTCTATTGTCCCTTTGGTGTTGAAATATTATAAAGCATCAGAAATCATAGTTTGGTACCCATAAATAACAAATTAAAGGCCGTTAACTGATACCAAGTTCTAGGATTTCTGGATATTGATGTTCACAATGTTACCATCTGCCTCTTACTCCTCTAATTAAGAATCCACAACATGTAGACTTTCTAATTTTCATTTTAATTAGTTTTAGTAGCAAATGCAGACATACAGTACAGCTTGCTGATCAGTCATAGATTTAATGATATGGCTACTTTATGTGTCATTTTTACTGCCTGGATATCAAAAGGAAGAAACAATGTGAGAACCAATTTTATAAAGAGCAATCAGTGTAATCAAATTTCCATCCACTGCCTCATCAAGCTCCCAGAGTAAGAACAACTTGGTCTATTATGAAACAATATTGTGTCATGTGAATCCTCACATACAGCTTTGGGTGCTTTTAAAATGATTGTTATATACTCACAGTATTACTTTGCTGATATGTACACTCTGTATGTGGCTGGTTCTTGTTAAGTGTCCGTATGACACGTGATGCTTGGAAGATTTGATAAGAACAAATCAGATTTTTTTTTTTAATCTTGCATGAGTTGCTGGCAAAAGCAGCATCCTGTGTAGCTTCCTGATAATGTCAAGGCACACAACATAGGAAAGCCATTTTGGAAGCCATGAATCTTTAACATTCATTTTGCTGCTGCAACACAAACAAGCATGTGTCTCACAATACTTTTCACAGGTCTTTTGAAAGCACTGATGTGTAAAGCTTTCCAGTCTCTCAGGAGCAATATCTTTCTGAAGCCTTTTCTTGCCACATGACTTAATTTGTGTGTTGTGTCGTCCACTCAGTTGGAATACCAAGAAGTGCAACTGCTCAGATTTTATTTATGTTATATTTTTTTCTCTCACTTGAGAACACAGCAGGGACATGGTGATTTTAATTATAGAGTGCAGTGTGCAGTGAATGTGGCATGGGATTGCACAGTCCTTTTTGCTGGAAGTGTTTTCTGCTCACAGACCTCAGCCCCCCCTTGTCTTTAGTGGTGTCGTGAATTCAGCTGTGACGGGGATAAGAAACAGTGGAAGGCCAGCCTTTAAGTTCTTGCTGTCATCCAATGTAAGACTGTGTTGTGACAGGGTGAGCAGTGACTACACTTCTCTAATTGGAAGGGATTTTTCTGTGGGAATTAGCAACATGGAATGCAACATGAAATATATTTTAAAGAAAATCTCCTTAGCTAAGTCTGACAAAAGTAAGGGCATGAGAGGAATGTTATAAAACCGAGGACAGGTGTAAAGGAAGAACTTGTAAGTGCGCATGTGTGTTATAAGGACTCTGGGATTTTACACCTGCAGTCACATTCTTTGAAATCAGCAACAGAGACTGCAAAGTCCGGAGTAACTTATCAAGCTGAAAGGTACCATTTCACTGACCACTTCTGGTTAAGAACTTCCAATCCCTCACACCTCTGATCTCACCCTGCATCACTACTGGGTGTGATTCAGAGGGGTCAGAGGTCATTTCTGTTACATCTGTTAATGCACCCAACAGTGATGTCAGGGTGTACTGTGGCAAGGGACGAACTACAACCACTGGAGGTCAGCCAAAGGCTTTCAGCTGGTGTTAAGTTTCTCTTTAAAGTTACATCTAACTATATACATAAATAACCTGATTTCATCCATAGATACATTGTGTAAAAATCAATTGGTTGGGTTGGTGTGAAATCTTCCTCATCCTGCCCAATGCTGTCAATCAAATGCTTGCTTTTTGAGTGTGTGCAGTATTACAACTCATGAGTTACCTGGGCTGGACTTTTTCTGACCTGTTGATACAATGAAATGTAAAGTGTCTATTTCTGTATTTAACAAAAACTTTGCAATTCAAATCGTTTTTTTTATTGCTGAATACAGTGGAATTGATGCCAGTATTATTTGATTGCAAGAAACGTAACAGAAGCAGCAAATGGAGACGTGCCAAGTTGTGCCACCTTAAGGTAAAGAAAGTAATAGATGCTACAATTTTGATAGAGAAAGAGAGAGCAGAATGAACTGCAGCAAAGGTCCCTCGGTGGAATCAAACCACGGACGCTGTGATTATGTGACATGCGCGGTAACCACTCGACTACCAAAGGGCTACATGTAAGAACTGTTAACCCATCCTCCTTGTAACATTGAGAGAGGTATCAAGCTCCTCATATAATTATATGCATAACAACTATTAAGGAATTGTTAGGGAAAGGCAACTAAATCTTTGCGTAAGAATAAAGAATGTGGTTTTGGTTAATAAAACAAGGAAAAAGTTGATCTGTGGCAGGATTCAAACTCTCTCACATGAAACTCAGACGTGCTACACATCCATCCACTGTCCTGACCGCCATACCAATTACTTTGTGCCTCACTACAAAAAAGGCATATTACTTCCAGCTTTGTACAAAACACTCTCATTGGATGTAATGTGATGTGAAGATTTGACTAATGTGGGCAAAATTACTTGGCTTACTGGGTTGGAAAATGTTACGGTTTACTTGGTTGATATTTACATAATTTTCTTACAGTAACATCTGTTTATCAGTTATCTGCAGTGCAGAATATCACAAGGAAAAAACAGGATATCACAAAATTGCACTGCATGTGTGTATGCCACTTTAGCTACTAGGATAAAAATGGATAAAAATGAAAAATGACACAACTGGACTGCTTGCTGTGAAGTAAAAGACCCTATCAATGCCATGTTGTCTTTCATCATCTCCAAAAAAAAAGAGAGCAAAAAGAGAAGAGCAACATGGGAGGATAAGAGAAGTATATAGATAGATAGATATACTTAGATAGATATACTTTATTGATCCCAAGCTGGGAAATTACAGTAGGACAACTTTTGTCAGTTGTACCCACTACTTCTACTCCATCATCAATGTATATTTAGTGCCTACATCCCATCAATTTGAAGGTTAGCCCTAGTTGGTCTGTGCTGACTGTTCCTCAGAAGCCATAGGAAGTTAGCCTAATTGGCCGGAGAACAGAGAATCACAAGCAAATTTAAATCCTTCATCCCTTTCATTGGTTTCTCATGGGATAGTGTCCCACATTTGCATCACTGAAAAAATGTTTACATTATCATATTTCATACTGTTTGCTTTTATAGTTATAGGGAAGATGCAACCCTGACTACATAAGAAGTGTGAAGAACATTATTAAACACTGTTTTCGATTACTGGTGTTGGTCAATCAGTGGTTTGCCTGTATTTACAATACACAAGTCATTCTAACATATCCAGAAGTCATATTTTGACACACTAGACTGCAATCAGACTTCCTTAAATTAAATCTGGAATCAAAACATTTGCCAACACATTTAAACCACATGCAAAGGGTAGTTTGACATCAGACGTTGCTGCAGATGGGTATCAGTCTGCTCACTCTGCATTTCACACTGTTCATGTCACTTGCAACTTGGCAGTTGGCACAGACATACAGAGTGGATTCAGCCCCATTTGCTGGCTAAGAGTTAACTATGTGACTGCAGCATCAAACACCCCTGCATATATAATTACCCTTTGAAGCTAATGTTGCCTAGTGCAGCAGAGGAGTTCTGCATTGTGATTTGATATTGTTACAGTAATGAGAAGGAAGTTAATGTGCCCTTTCTTCATCTAGCCCGCAGCCTTTAACCTCAAAACACCCCAAGTTAATGCATGGACATGTCCATGTTGGCACCAGTAACCAATGTTGGTAAGTTAACATGATCTAAACCCTCAACTCCAACCTCTTTGACTTGCTTCTACTTTCCTCAGCTGTGTACAGGATTCCTATCTCTCTTTATCATCCTGCTGTGCTGGTTCCATTTACAGTATTATGTAGCACAAGGTGCCAAGAGGAAACAAGACCTGGACAATCTAATTAATGTCCAGCTTCTGAATAGTCCACTGCCAAGTTAACAATCTAATCTTAATATGGCATTACTTATTATGGTACCTTTCACCAACAAATCATCTGCCATTAACATTCCCATTAATGATAACATACTAGACTGAATTTTTTTATGAAAGCTTGGCAAGTGTCTGGCAGTCAAGATGTGCTCAGCAGCAAAATCCAAAATTGCAAATGCAAATGAGAATGAAAGTTGAAGTTGAAAGTTTCATTGTCATTCATGCATTTAGCCTTATGACTATAAAGGTCTCTTACACTTATTACCATACATCTTCAGTCCACTGTTCTATGCAACTATTATGGGAATGCATTAACTGTATCTTGAGCCCTGCTCTTCTTATTTACTGATTATTTGCCTGTCAAACATTCTGTTCTTGTACGGCACATAATGCAGTTTACAATGATAAGCACATAAGACTTACCATGCAAACTTATTTTTTTAAACAATTGGTAATTCAGTTTAGATTTGAAGCAGACCTATAATTTGAAGCCAACAACCCTTTAGTTTCCTGGCAGAAATGACAACTGTACCCGTCAGATTTGATCAGTTGTCTACAAAACAAGATTGCTAATTAAGCTTAAATTGACATTATCACGAGTTACTGGTCCGTAAAATATTGAAATACAGAAACAGGTGACGTTATCTTATGTCTGATAGCATCCACAACCTTTCACTTGAGGAAGCACAAAACAATGAGCTTGTCGTGGACATTTTAATTATTTTACATAACCTGTAATCCCATAAACAAATGTAGAAAACTGATATTATGCAAACTCTTGGCCTCGGAAGTAACATTAGCTTACCACTGTAGGTAGTAAGATTGCAGTTCATGTTAGAACAAATATATGCTTATGTGTTTTCATTTCAGGTTGTTTTTTTTTTTGGAAAGGCTACAAAACAAGATACAACCTTCCAGACTCTTTGAATGCCAAGTGTCACTCTAGGCAAGACAGTCTGGCCTCATGCCTGATGCGTCAACATGTGGAGATCCAAAGCTTGACAAACCTGCCGTGCCTAGTTACGGTTGTAAAGCTACCATTGAACTATCGCAGTTAAGTAAATTGTGGTGATTTTTTTATTTTCATAATATGGATGCCTCATACAGCAGATCTGTTAATCCATTTTTTTTAACTACGGATTTTGCAAAGCATGTAATTGAACTTTTCCAAAAAAATCATTATCCTCTTGAACTGGTAATCAGCTGGAGGCTTCCCATTGACAACAATTTATGTACCAACAACAGATGTCACCATCCATCATAATTTTTGTATATTTTCACTGTTACTGTTATAGTTCAACAGTGCTGCATTTTAATCTCTTCTATATTACTGACAATGTAACACTCCGCTACATCAAAGTAGCTTTCATTGCTATGATAAGTCTATGGAAACATAAATTATATGTTGAAGGCCTCTCATGAGTCCTGTGCTGTGGGAAACTGTTTGAGATCATTTTTCTAAATGACTGCATATAGAGTATTAACAAAGCATTGTGAAATGCCCCATCATAAAATCAGTATACAACCCTGGTTCGTTTGTGCCATAGCGCTTATGAAAATCACAGTATACACTGCTTAGCCACAAGCAGCCTTGAACAGGGAAATACAACGTGTTCTGATTTTGTAAGTGTAGCTACTAAGTCAACACATGAATTAAATATTTTGTTCAGTGACTCTTCTTGTTATAATGACAGTGCGCTACTGCACTGTGTTGTGGTCACAGGTGGAATATTTTCAGTTAACATTGTTCTCACTCACAGCATGCACGTGAACTAGAAACTGCCTTTTATTTTTTTATATTTTTGAGCAGTGATAGTGATAATAATTACTGGGTAATTATTTTTTTCTCATACAAGTTGAAGAAATACCTTACTTCCCTTTGAAAAGCTTTAGGAAAAGGCTATGTGCAGCTCACTGATGAGGATGTTAACCCAATGTAAATTTGCATATTCACCCATTTTATCCTTACCCTTGAAGCTTTTTCTAGGACACTACAGACTATAATGGAATGTAAACAATTACAATATCTAATCTGGTATCTCCATCTTTGAGCTTTACCTTAGATTTTTACCTGATATTTACCTGATCTCAGTGCAGAGTTACACAGCTCCCTAAATTCAGCGATGCACAGAATAAACTTTTCCACCATTCCTCACTACAATAACATTGTCGCCACAACAACTTCCACCCCAAGTCAATGTCACAATTCCATTGGAGATGTGTTGTGAAGGTCTGCATGCCGTCAGAGTTCAATTAGTGGAACCTTCAGTTGGACTTGACCATGCTCTAAACAATGTTGCCTTTGGTGTGAAGTCCCTGTAAATTCTAGTGCAATGTCTATCTCAGTTGGGTTGCAGCTTTCAGTGACCATGGTTACAATGTGTTTTCCACCCATTGTCATCAGGAGGCAGCAATGAGGCCATTACACATTTGAAAAGTAATCTGGACAAGCCACATTGAGATGAGATTTATGTTTTAAAAAAAAGTTTTTTCCAACTGTATGTTTCAGTTTTTTTTTTACAAAGATGAGGACAAACTGACTGGTTGGGTAAATGTTAGGTTAAATTCCTCACCTCTGACACAGAGCAGTGCACAGCTGCTTCCCTAAACTTTTCAGTGAAACTTAGGACTGTCCCCCACTTAGTGGATGAGATGTAGCAAGGCCTTCCTTGATGTTAAAGATTGTATTTATTAAGGGGATTTCTGTTGTACTTGTTTCGCCACTTTGACACTCTGGAAGGCACCACTCCCATTGATGACTAACGCATCATGGAATGAAGATAATCCAATCAGACCATCATCAAAGCAGCAATACATTAACAGTAAGTTCTCAGATGGAATAGAGATTTATCAACTAACTACACAAAGAAACTCATTTGCTAACATCAGTCAGACAATCTGAGCACTGGTGTAAAAAAAATAAATAAATAAATTTAAAAAACACATCAAAACCCAAAATGTTGCACACCAGAAAAAGGCAGCAACGGTAAACCAAGTGTCAGAGATATTATTAATTTCATTTATATGCTTTTAGTTCAATAGTAAAAGTTGATTTAGTGTATTTATTAAAACATACAGGTCCCCCCTTCATTTCTAAGCCCTAGGAATTAGTATCGGCAGAATTAACTGGAGAATGTAATTGAGTCTGCTGGAAGTATGATTCTAAACTCACAGTGACCACATGAGCCCACTGAACATAAAGGGATTATACATGGCTCCCAAGACTTTTAGATTGATGCTTTTTGCTAAACAGCTAGTGTCCTGTGCCAGAGACAACCATGCTGTCTATTTGTATAACACTAACATATACTGTTAAAAAGGACAACTGGTAAAATTAAAAAGGCCATTTAATTATAACTTGCTCCCATGATGACCCGGAAAGGATTTCATTTTGCTGGTGATTCAAATATCTTCTGACAGGTGCTCTGCTTTGTAATATTTATAAATGTCCCTACTTAAGGGTCCTGAGCACCGAAGCCCTGAGGCTTCATAACGTTTTTAGCCTTTATCTTTGGTTGGCTGCACTTGAGGGGTGAAAGGGTGCGGATGGGGTAAAACTATAAAAGGCACCGCTGGCCATTTCATGAAGAGTTTGACCTGACATGTGGCATACTTTCTTAATTCCTGACTATTATGTGTGATTGTGGGTACATGTAAACTTCCACGGCTCAATGGATGAGAAGCAGATGATATTACACACAGAGACGTAATTCCTTGGAGTGACCTGAGTTGTGTTTTCATCAAGGAAAAATAATTGTATTTATGATTAAGCTTATTTACAGTGGATACCCAATGTAAATTTGTAATTGTACAATTATTTTTATGTATAATGGGGCTTTTCCATTATACAGTTCTAGCACTTTTGCTTCCCATTAGGGATAGTATCTGGTACTTTTTAAGTACCTGCTCTGCCGAGGTTCCAAGCGAGCTGAGCTGATACTAAAATGTGACATCAACAGACTGCCGGCCACTGATTGGTCAGAGAGTGTCGTCACTGGAAGAGTCATGAGCTCGACGTCCCACACAAGAATCAAACCCAGCATTTTTAAATACCGGCAACAGTGTTACAGCGATTCGTTTCTCTTCTCTTGCTTTGTTTGTGGCAAAAAGCCACATACAGCAACAAGTACACCATTGCCTCGATGTCCTCCATTGTTTATATGTTTGTGTCGTGTATAAACAAAGTCACAGCAGTTTTGCGCAGCCGTGCTATGACGACCCCGCCCACGTTGAGGAGGTACTATGAAGTCATGGAAAACGACGTGCCTGGCACCAAACTGAGCCGAGCTAGAACTGTATAATGGAAAAGCGCCATATATGAACATTTCTAGAGAACTTGTCAATCTACAGACGTGTTGCAAAATTGACTAAAAGGGGAGTTGCAGTAGTTCAAGTTGGATGAAATTAATGCATGAGTAATGATCTCACGCTCGGTTTGAAGTAAAATGTGTGTTGGTTAAGTAATATTCCTCAGATAGAAAAAAGCTTTGGAGTTAGTCCTAGATTGGTATCTGACTGTGTTGAATGTGACACAAACACACAGGCAAAAGCAGCTTTATACTGTAGTAGATAGGTTTCTTTTCAGGGAGTTGTTATGTCTTGTTATACATTGAATTTATTAAGTTGAACTTCTTTTTATAGGTGGGTTGTAAACGGTTTTCCATAGCCTTTTATTGTTTTCGATATTGGTAGAACTCTTCAGCGGCTTTCTTTCTATAATAGAAACTTTAATGGCATCCAATAGTATATGACTTTATAGATCCACAAGGCAGAAGTTGACATTAAATATTATATAATTCAGATATAACTCTGTGTATTGTATTAGAGCAATTACTTTTTAACAGCCCTCTAACCAGTCTTGATTAGTCTACATAGATAGATGTTTGGGGGCTTTCTACATTTATCTTGGATGATGGAGCTGATAATGTTTGACATTAAATGCCTATTTGTAGGCATTGGATGAAATGTTAAGTAAACTATTGTGTAAAAAAAAAGGACAGCATGTAACTGTCTTTCAGAGTATCTAGTACAAAAGGACAGAAACAGTTTATTATTGATTCAATAATTCATGCTTGACTGAGAGCAGGGCTGAGCTAGAGCAGAGAGGTCACAGCAGACAAGATGAAGCTTTGTATTCACACAAAATCAGACAATGTAGCACCTTTGTACAGGGTTGTGCTGATTTGTGGGGGTGTTTGTGCTTTAGAACATAACAACTGTGAAACAATTAAACTAATTAAATTCATCTGAGTCACTGCTTTGTTTGTATCAGGGTCGCTTGCTCTCGTCATTCAATCTGTAGGTCACTAAAGCTGCAATGTTGACAAAGCCTAGAAACTTTTATTATGATAATACAAAAACAATAAATAAAATAAAATAACCATATGTGCAATAGACTACATCAAGATAAGTATTTGTCACATTCAATGATGTTTTAAATTATGCGTCCTTCACTTTGTGACATGCAGTCACATATTGTGTCTCTCTCCTGGTAAAATCTTATGCTTTTCACAATCCTTTAGCTTTGTGCTTTGTTCTCAAGTTTGGGATTAACAAATCAAATTTCTTAAAATATTCAATTCCGATATTGTGAATTTGTCACATTTTAAGAGGAAGTGCGTCTCTGCCTCTACCTCACCTGTTATACAGTGACCACAGACTCTTTTCACAGTCAGTAGCTATGACTTCCTTTCTCTATGGCTAGACTGTGGACACCCAGGGCCCCATCTTGCACCCGGCGCACAGCGGATGGCGGGCGCGACGCATGTGTCTTCGATAGTTTCAGACCGACACAGTTGTCACTTTCCCGTCCTGCGCCCACGTTTTCTAAATAGCAAATGCACTTGCTCCTGTCTGTGCGCCCATGGGCGTGTTGGTCTCAAAATGAGGTGTGGCCAGGTGCATTGGTGGCGCGTTGCTATTTTAAGGCAGAGAAAAGCGACTGACCAACAAAAATCAGGTCTGAAGTCACTGGGGCATATTTCAGTGTTATTTTAAGGGCGCATTATCAAGATTTTAATAGGTGGGTGCACAATGAACGTACACTCTGCCTGTTACACACACAGGGACAGGCAGCAGCACACAAAAATAAAAAGTAAAATAAAAGTATTACATCAACATATTAAAAAATAGATGTTATATTGGATAGTCATAATGTTTATCAGATTTAATTAATTGTAAAAATAACAGATTAAATGACAATGAGCCTTCCACTACTGTGTATTTTGTTTGGGAAGGGGGGGGGGGGGGGGGGGGTGTTTCTGCACCTTCTGGAGAGTGCTGCAGCGGACAGTCTTCACAACTGTATAAAAGGTTAACATGATTAAAACAGTTTTTGAACAATATTTAACACATATTCTTGAGATGACATTGATCAGGTTTAGATACTTTCAACAATTAAAACCCTGCTGAGTTAACTTGTTACTCCATGACTGAACAAAACGATTTAAAAGAGAACTAAAACTGTAATTAAAAGATAAATAAACAAAAACAAAGCCCCCGGTGTCTGTGTGGTGTGCAGCTGAGTCTCGAAAATATGTAGCAAAAAGTGAGTTGTTGGTGTTTTTGTGGAAAATGGATCTCAGATCCCATGTCTGCTTCTGGAGGAAAGCCGCTCCGCTGCCACGTGGTGATTTTATCAACAAGAAAAGCATTTGAACATCATGTATTAATCTGTTAATGAATGTGGGTGATTCTCACAGTGTCTGTTATCCACAGCTGTTTATACTGTAGGATATGTTTGATAAATGTGCAGCCTCTGAGATGCTGCACAGAACGCAGTGCCATTATGCACAGCCGCTCACTGTTTATTAAATCAGCTGATGACACCAGGTTGCTACAGTATAACCACACACACCCTTACACATTCATCAGACTGGTCGCTTATATCTCCATATTCTTCCTTTTTATGAATGACACGTCGGGTTAGCAGCTCATCAGCCAACTTTCTTTTCAGCAAAAGTAACTCATGTGTTATGCTCGAAATGCATTGCTTGACAAATGCGCCATTAAAATACCAATCGGCAAAAGTGACGGCACTCCTGGCTTTTAAAGGGAATGGGAGATAACAT
Organism: Scomber scombrus; assembly: GCF_963691925.1. NCBI lineage: Eukaryota > Metazoa > Chordata > Actinopteri > Scombriformes > Scombridae > Scomber > Scomber scombrus. The sequence continues at coordinate 20,039,773 of NC_084988.1, forward strand.
TGATTGGTTTACCGCGTGTTACGCCCAAAACACACCTATGATTAATGAAGGGACTTAATTCCAACCCTTTTGGACCATTCACCCTGGCGCATACATCATTTTACCGTCGTTAAAATAGCAAAAGTCGATTTTGACATGTCCCAAAGGAACTTGTGCCAGAGAGCGAAGAGATCTGTAGTTCTGTTGCTATGTTTTACTCCACACTTATTACTGACATACACTGACTTAACTGGACCATAATGTTTCCCTTTAGACCAATCTGGAGAATTTTATAACATACTGATGAAATAGGATCCCAGCTCAAAAACTATACGTGATTGAAGAACGAAAGTGAACAACTGAAGCAGGGCTTAATTTGTTTCTGTTCATGATTGAGAATGTTAGATGAAATTTGCTCATATAGTTTTTAAAAAATTATTTTCCAAATATTACGATTTTGTAGGGTCTGGTTGTCGTTTTTGTTGTTCAAGCTGTTCCATCTCTCCCCGAACTGATTTTGATCAATGGACTCCTTAATATCTGTTATTTTCTGATCATGATGCTTTTTTCTTGTCTTATTATCTGTTTGCATTCTCTCAGCGTTTCAGCATAATCTTGCCGCAGGTCTGTGTTTTGTGACTGACAGTTGGTTGGACTGACGTATTGTTTTTTTCTTTCATTGATTTTTCATCATTCATTCATCATTTTTACAGTCCTTGCCATAGCACTCTTGCTTTTTCAGTGTCTAAAAGTTCAGCTGTTCTGAGCGAGACCTGATTTAATGGCTGATTTATAATAATATATGATTTATTTTTGCAACAGCCATGTTTAATTGATTTGGTTGAAACTATACAGAGAGAAATGTGTTAATCATACCAGTGAATTCAGGTGAAGTCATAACATTTTAAATCTAACTTCACCATCAGGAGTCCAATTATATGGCTTATTTATTTTATGTAATTTACAAGGCTCAGCTTCTGTTATTTTCTTATGTGCAGTTGGCTTTATACATACATTTATCTGGCAATGATCTGATAATAAGGTCTGTGGTCTGACAGCGAATGTACTGATGAGGGAGGGGTACAGGTCAGTGATGGCGTAGTCGACTACACTAGTCTCAAGAGCTGAAGTCCCCCAAGAATCCTCAAGAATCCCGTTTCACCCTGCCATTAAACATATAAGGGCTGACAAATATTCAATAGCTCTTTCCCCATTTTGTTCACATCATAGTCTTGACTGTGTCTGTGGCTGGTGTTGGTGTTGAGGTGTAGAGAGGGCTATCTGAAGATGTGGCTGTTACCAGCAGGACCCACTATGTCAGGCTCACATCCTGTTCAAGCCACACATATGCACAGATCATTATCACATTTTGCAATATTTTTGTTTGACTTAAGCTAGATGTGTGTCTTGCTTTTTAAATTATTTTTAGATGAGATGATAAGTCCTCTTTATACCACACAATAACGCCACCTGAATCTTTACTGAGGCATATGTATGTATTTTTGTTTGAGGGATGGTAGTAATATCTGTCTATAGTTTGAGGGACAATGGGTGTCTATGTTGTCTCGTCACCATGTTTCTAATAACACAACAATACCTTAATTTTTAATGATAGATATGAATTCTCTGCTTTTCCGTCCAAAAGCCGAGAAGTACAGACCCTGAATCTTCCATGAACTAACAGATACAGATTTCATTAACAATTAATTACAAACATGGATCATATATAATGGCAAATACAATGGTATGTTTAATTTTAAATTCGAAGCAATAGTGATTAAATACAAAAAGTACAGAGTACAATTGGGAACTAAATAGCAGGCAACAGCCTATATATTTTTTTTGTTGTTGTTTCACCTCTCTGATGTTGGAATGGTTGCCCCCTACCTATACATAGGTAGGCTGCATCCTAAGTGGGTGGCAAGGCTTAAACCATGTACAGTAAGGCTGTATTTCTGCATAGTACGCTGCTCGAAATGTCGGTTCTCTAGGTCTGGCACCATTGCCTGCATGAATTATAGCGAGTGGGGTTATGACGGTTTGGGCTCCAGTTGGCTGGGCTCTAGCAGGCTGGGCTATGGTAGGCTGGGTTCTCATTGGCTGGACTCTGGCAGGCTGGGCTGATAGAAGTCTCTTTTCCCTTGGCCAGTATGGTGTGTGCTGGCGTCCATTGTTGAGCTGTAGTGGTTCTGTGGTGGACTGTAGGCCTGGGGGCCTCTTTGTTGACTGTTGTCCTTTTCAGGTCCACAGCAAACATCTAGACATGATCCCAGACCAGGTGGACGTGGTCATACAGTGGTTCATATGTCAGAGTGGGGTGATGGACAATGTTAACAATGTTTAGTATTGCACACTCGTAAGTGATCACTGTGTTTATGTTGTTGTGTATCAGGTCCCAGGGGAAGTCAATCTGTGGCAGCAGTGAAGAGATGGTGATGTTGGCCTTAAGAAACTCCCTGTATGCTTTTATGAGCCACCTCGATGATGGCCTCTGACACCCTTTCTGCCTTATGGCATGGGTCGATAGTTCCTTTGTGGATGATGATGTTGTCAGTGTTTCCCAGGTGGTCATGACAGAGGAGTTGGAGGGCTTTGTCAGGATGAGGGCACAAAAACGTCCCCACACTCTGACAAGGGCAAAGTTTTCTGTGTTCCAGTAATGTGCCATTGGAGTCAATAAGGATTGCAGTTTTAGGGTGCTGCTGATTGGTCCCTATTCCTGATTGGCTCTACTCTGGCTGGGCAAGGGGCTGTGTGTAAGGCTGGAGGGGCCGTGTTATCTTTTGGAGGGCTGTGGTGCTGCCTGGCTGCTGGGGCCAATCTGTGGAGGACTATGGAGACCTGGTTGTGGTTTTGCCTGCCTGCCTTGGACAGTCTGTGAGTCTGTGTCTCTAATCTGACTTTGAGGGTGCTGCTCTGTTGCTTCCATCCTAAGCAGCTTCTCCTCCAGATTGATAAGAAATGTGTCTCTCTGCTCTATATCCTTTCTCACCTGACATAGTTCATGTCTAAAATTTTCATAAACTATATGAAGCACGCTCATACTTTTTCTCAACTGTCCAGCAGCAGCATTTGTTTCTTCTTTAAAAAGTTCCATTTCATCTTTTAGCTGTGAAATTGTTTCAGTTTGTTCTTTTTGAATTCTATTATTTCCACTTGTAGGAGGGAGAGACACTCCTAAAAAGCACTGCACTGACACTGGGTGTGTGACAGCTGTTAAAGCAGGCATATGGAGAAGTGCCGGAGGCTGTGTGGACATGGGATGCTGGAGCAGTAGTGCTGGGAGCTGAAGGCTAGGAGGGTGAATCTGCTAAGAGCCGCAGCTCTCATAGCTGCAGGCTGGGTGTTTAAATTTGATGGAACTGTGAGTGCTGTTGTTAAAGGCAGAGTCTTCTGTCTGCTGAAGTCTTTTTCAAACTCTTTGTCTGAGACCCTCAAACAATCACTGTGCCTGCGTTGTAGAAATTGATGTTGAATTTTGATACAGTATCTGTGCATAGCTGTTGAAAGCATTGTTGCCAGTCATTGTAGGTTCATTATATTGCTCACAGAGAGTGGAATGCCAAGCTTTTGGGTGCTCCGTAAAGAACAACAGGTCTGTGATTACTGCTCTGTCACCTCTGAGCAGATTGCTTCTGTATTTCTTCTTCCGTGCTTCATTGGTCATGTCCTCTGGGTAGTGGATCACCAAACTATCTAGACTCCATCCATCTGGTTGTAGTTGGTTTGGGTACATTTTTTCCAACTGAGAAGAAATACTGCCATGCTCTCCACTTTCTTTACATACATAGCTGTTGTACAAGAAGTCCAGTTTTTCTTTAAACAGAAATGTTCCCACCTCTCAGGAATGTTTTTAATAGTTTTGGTTTATCCTGGTCTGGTATCCAAGTCTTCATGGCCGTTGGAAGCCATGTTGATAGTTTTGTTTGTTGCAAACACCGGCAAATCCTACATAGTATGCCTTTAAATTACATCAGTTCTTGGTGCAAGGACAATTGTATGTCTTGTTTCTGCTGCTTTTAGTACTATGATGATTGATTATGTTAAAACTTTGCCTTTTTTAAGGTTATTCTATTGGCATTTTTACCTTCATTGGACAGTCAATAGTGAAGAAGCAGACAGGAGACAAGTGGAGAGAAATTAGTTAACATGAAACAAAAGTCCCCAGCTGGAAAGGAACCAGGGATGTTGTGGTTACTTGACATGACTTAACCATTTGCAAAAATGTGCCTTTTAACCGTAAGCCTACTTGTAGCTTCAATTTTCTCAGAGCTCTCCTGTTTGGTACACTTAACATGGGCAACAACAGTTCAACCCAAAAAACAGAGTGCAATTACTCATTTTTCATAGCTGCCGGCAGCTGAACAGTTCTCACTATGTCAGTTATTATATAATACTCTGTTAAATATGCATTTAATATCCTTGATCCTTATTTAGGATTATTTTATATGTGTCAGCTGTTCTACTGTGTTCTGGTGGTAAAGACAAATATGCAGTAGGCCTACTTCCATTCACACCTTCATCTCCAGAACAACTGATAGTAACAATATAATTACATACTGAAAACATCAGGCTGTCGACTTATGTGGATTCCTTAAAATGTTTACACTTGTTGTAATGTACCTCCTACATTTATAATGCCTGGTGAGTCATAACGGAGCCTTAAAAAAAAATCACACATATTTTACTTGTATCTATCACAAGGAAGTATTTCCCTGCTGTATTTAAAGAACATCTAGTATTCAGTCAGAGTAGTATTGGAGTGATATCTTGTTGTGTTGTTATGATTCAACTGGCCCTGTAAGTGTGTGTTGGGCAGTAAACGGAAGCATAGTGAAGTAAGTAATGACATTTTTAACAAAATCTGACATGAGGATGGCAGAAACTAGGAAAATAAAGCCTGAATTTATCCTTTGTTGAGTTTTCCAATTATGTATTTGTGTGTCGGGTTTGGAAGCGGACTCTCTTGACAGACATGAGACAGAAGCTACTGAGAAATGCTTAACAATGCACTCTCCACAAGAGTTGATCGCCCTTACACTTTTAACGTACTGTATTTGCTTAAGAGGCAATTTAATGGCTCATTGAGGTGAGGACTAATTCTTTAAGTTATTCAAGCTAAAGGCATTTAAAGTAACAATAACATTTATGGAAAACAGTGTTGCCCAACTTCCAATTTTAAATGCAATTAATTCCTTAATAAGCAAAATTTAAAGCAGCAAAAAACCCATACTGTGTCAACAGAAAACACTTCTCACTGTTGAAGCATTAAATTGGTAGGAAGGACAGTACTGATTAAAGCAACATCTAAAATAACATTTTACGCTGACAGTATTATTCATTAGAAATCTTGACTAAACACGAACTAAAACAAAACGGATATGTTACATTTATGTCACTGTCTCCTTATTTTATGGTTATTTATTGTTTCCCATCGTCCTAATCAAGTTCTTATGTCCACTAATCTGCAAAAATGTTATTTTATCAGCCAAATTGTACAAATAATAATAACAAACTAGAAAATTCCAGGGAAATTTTGAGTGCCACGGGACTGCGTCCGGAACGAGTACACGATTTATTTCCAGTGTTCAAAGGTCACCCTGATCATATTCTGGTTTTGAGTATTAAGTACAACTTACTAGTCAGTATCAGGTGTAATGTACTTTATTCTCAACTTAACATAACTGAAAATATTAAGTAAATTAATAAATAAAATATTTAAGCATAAATAATATGTATTTAAACTAATTAATTAAAGTCTACTTCATTTTTTTCACAGACAGGAACATCACTGTTATGAAATTAATAAGTAAATCTTATCATTAAGAGATTAGATTTTATTATAGTTTTTTATGACTGGAATTCTTCTTGGAAATTGATTGGAAATATTCCAGTATTTAAATTCCAATATTCCAGTTAATCATATTTAAGCATAAATAATATTTATTTAAACTAATTAAAGTCCCTGTAAAGAAAGAATAAATATGTGTTCTGAATTGACATGCCACAGAAGAGTGTGTTGTTAACCACCCTGCCAAATGTGAATGATTAAAAAAATGGCTAAATATGTGAAATTAGGCTTCAAAGTTGTGTAAAAATCCGCCTCTGTCTCTGTGGGCGTTCCCGCCAAATTCTCTGAAGCCCCGCCCCCTACCCAGTGTCACCTGTCAATCAAAGTCACTATCTCTACCCTAAACATGGCAGCTGTGGGCGTTCCCACCGAGTCCGCGGAAGCCCCGCCCCCTACAGAGTGTCAACTGTTAATCAAAGTCACCACCTCTACCCTAAACATGGATGCTATTGCTGAGAGCCAGCTTGGTTAACTGACAAAATAGACAGACAGGAATCAGCCAATCACAGAAAAGTAGGTCAGTTTCCGCCCAGCAACAGGCTGTCAAGGTCAGCAGAGGTTCTACGGTTGCTATGGTGATTTGAGAATCTGCTTGGAAAAAATTCTCAAAATGCCTCAGAATTTGGCTTCTGACAAGGTCCCGAACAATTGCAAACTGTGAGAAAACCGTAACTCCTGTCCAAAAACCGAAAACACCGTGACAGACACAGAAGCCGGCAGATTCTGACAGTGTTTATTTTATTCAGATACTCCTTAAAATGAGCGCGTAAGCTCAGTGCGAAGACAGAGTGAGATTCTTTTGAAAAAAAACAGACGATTACATTACAGTCAATGGGGAGCAAGACAGGTATTGCCGCCGGTCTCGGCCCCCCCGTTTAAATTTTGTGCAGACCTCGCCTGTCAATGTCACATTTAATGAATCCCAACACCTATGTCTACATTTTGACAAAAAATTATTTGTCTCCTTTTCACGGTTTGGCCTTGAGCTCGAGTTAAAAATAAAAATTAAGTTCATATTTTACTGCTTCTCACACTCAAGCTAACTGACGCTTCCACTTTAACTTTGAAGAAAAAGTGATTTCCACTCCTCGTTTGACTGCTCATAGTTTGAAAAGTTTACATGTTATGTAAAAACAGTTTGGTGTTTTGGAGAGAGCACAAGTTTTCCTCCGTTTTAAAGTTTGAATCACATTTCTACGTACAGGTATGAGTGAGCTAGGTGACTCTGAAAAAAGGTGAAATTTTGTGGTTTTAAAAAAAAATTCCCATTCATTTTCAATGGAGAAATTTCCCGGTATTTTGGGAATAACTCTGGGAAAAATTGGATTCTGGACATTCTGAATAATAGCACCCATCTCCCGATCGAGCCGCACATTTTGATGTATATATTGTCGGGGTTTTCTCAAAGCTGTGGGAGGAGTTACGCGCCGAAATTTGGCGGAAGAATAAGAATAATAAGTTTGAGCAATATTAAGAGATGCCTCGGGGCTTCGCCCCGAGGCACTCCCCTCTGCAGTATTACTGCTGAGGGGAGTGCCTCGGAGCGTAGCACCCGTGGCACTAATAATAAGTATGGCGAAGATTAATAGATGCCTCGGAGCGTAGCACCCGTGGCACTAATTAATAAGTATGGTGAAGAATAAGAGATGCCTCGGGGCTTCGCTCCGAGGCACTCCCCTCAGCAGTAATACTGCAGAGGGGAGTGCCTCGGGGCGTAGCACCCGTGGCACTAATAATAAAATTGTTTTAGACGCGGCTAAAACCAATAGAATTGTATTGTATTATTACAAATATTTGACACAAGATACAGTAAAATGAGTGAATTAGTCCTTGTCTTTTATCCTTGTTACATTCTACTCAGCAGTTTTTGGGCAATTTAAAGAAGAGCAGATCACATGATTTTTCACGGGAGGTCTCTCATGGTTTACTGGTGAAATTACTGCAGCAATTACTTGTGTTTATCAGAAACAATAACAATAAAGACCCCATACATTTTGTACAAAAACAGACCTTTAAGTATGTATAGAAAAAAAATCATATATCAGCTTATATTGAGCAAGAGTAATTCAATCCCTTGACAGATTATTTAAAAAGTGTCCAGTTTTAAAATATTCAAAACCATCCTCAGGAAAGAGACTTTAGATTTTGTTAAACCACTTTTGCTTTTTAGTCATTATTATTATTATGATAGTTTTTCTTTATATTATAGTACTAATTATTTTCGGCGCGCTTGTCTATGCTTTCTTGTGCTGTATTTAATGTTGTACCAAATGTTACACTGTAAGTATCATATGGATATCATGTCATCATCATCGGATAAGTAAATGTTTAAATGAGTGTAGCTGTTGGGTGTTGCATTTTATTGTCATTATTTAACTGTGAGTTGTGTGCGAGTAGTATTGAATTGTATTGTGACTACTGTACGTATGTGTATTTTTTTATATGGACCCTTGTGCAGCAGCTATTGGGGGATCACTTGGATGACACATTTTATATCAACTAAACCAATGTGTGCAGGATTGGACACAATAATAAGAACACTTACAGTACATCTTAATGCAATTATATACAAGAACTTATAACCTTATACTGCTCTGCTTTTAGTTTTTTCTTTATTGAGACTGTCAGCCTTTGCATTCAGCAGAGAATGCACATTAGCTATTATCTCGAGCTGTTGATGCTGATTAATCTACTACCAGACTCTAAAAAACAAAGGCACACAATGCAGCTTTAGATAGGGAGATGAGGATTATGGTCTCCATTGCAACCGACATTAAATGCCACATTTGGCGTCTTTAAGGTTGGGAAAGGGTGTTGTGAAATGTTATTCTGCTTTACAAAGCCACTTAATCAGAGTGGAACCCAGAAAGTTTTACTTCAGTAACATATCACATGTGAAAATACTCACTCGTATTCGCTGCACTTCCAAGAAAACAGCTGTTTGGAATGACTTCTCCCAGATCGCAAGGTCAGTGGCCAGCTCTACCCTGAAGGTATGACTCTGGCCGTGGCCGACCAGAATACTGAAGCACAGAGAGTCATTGTCCTGCTGCTCAGGTGAATGCTCCAGCCCTAAGTAGAGCCTTGCCTGGAGCCAGCAGTCCTCTGCCATCCACAGCTGTAACACAACATTTTAAGTATTACATCTTGGGAAATAGGTTTTGCTGTCTCTTCATTTTTAGTGCTTCATTTAGTGAGTGAAATATAGAGTACATTTCTTAATTCTCCATTTATATGAAAGTCTATCCCATCTGGTTTGTGGATGAGGAATATCACCCAAGGCCAAGAAAGCCTTGTTTAGTAGGCTCACAGCAACACGGCTTTATCTGCTACAAAAGGCAGCCATCTATACTGAGTTGAAAACTGCAGTGATAACAAATTCTAACAGCCCTCATGCACATCACAGCACCCTGCTCTTAACATACCTTGTGAACCTTGAAAAGAACCTCATAGAGGTTATATGTTGTTTCAGCTTGTCCCCAGTCAGCGGCACTGATCTGAGAAATAAACATCAAGGTGAGACGAAGAGCAAGCAGCGAGCATCAAAACAATTTTCTTTTTATTTTGCACTTGTTAGCAGCACATCCATATCCAAATACTGAATGCAAATGAATGTTACACAGGAAGTTTAGTGAATACCTGGATAACTGCCAGTATCTGAACAAAACAGATTTGCCATTTTGTTACATTCCAGTAGTGTAACAAGTATACATGGTGTACAGTCTCAGAGTAACACAACAAACAGGGCATGTACAGGATCATGGCTCAAGGGCAGACACATTAAATTGAAGATCACCCATCAATTTGTTTTTACTTTAGAGAGACTTCTTCCAGATTTTGTTTCAGAAGTGAGAAACCCTAAATCATAAATCACTTTTAAATATATACTAATGTTAATTACTAAGAATCCAGCCCTGGAGCATAATCCTAGTCAAGTTTCTTTTGTCAGGGTTGGTGAAACTGTGTAATATCGTTGTTTATTTAAAGGCTCTTTCTTTTAGCTGCCTTTAACAAGCACTGCTACAATCATAGACCATCATAGATAAAAGATCACCAGCTTGACCATAAAGGCCATCTGGACATCTCACAGCAGGAAAATCACAGGTTTAAATAATAAAATGAATGTTTGAATTGTGCATGCTGGCTCACTGTCACATCTTACTGGGAGATAGAATAGATATACAGAGCTATTCATTTTTAGTATTGAGTTTATCCTGCTGGGGCCTATGACGTGAGTTAGTGGGCGAGCTGAGTGACTCCAGATAGTTCAGACATGGCTGTAAAAACAGCAGGACAGAGGAGGGAATGAGATTACAGCTAAAAAAGCAGAGCAATGTCATTAGAAGATGACAATGGCAGACACAATGGAAATGATGGATATGAAAGAAGCCAAGTTACAATTACATACATGTACAACACACTTTAGAGGAAGCTATAGTTCGTTTCTGTGCTAACAACCGCTGTTGATGCTAAATCATCGTTCATCTTTGCTGAAATACTGAAGGTTTAACTTCAAGTGTGAGTGCTGTAGTAGAAACTCACTGTAGAACATGGTTGGTAAACCTCAGGAACACGTTTCACATTTTTGGAAATACCAATAAAACACATACTTGATGGCAGATTGCACTAACCCTGAAGGGGACATTGGAATGTGAGCTTTCTGTAGCCTAGTCTTTATGGAGGGATGCTGAAGAGGTAGCCCTCTTAGAGGTGCACATGTAAATGGAACAAGCAATTGCTCTTATTTAAATGTTTCTGTATGCATGTAAACATGGCCAGTCTTTATAGTAACAAAACCTGCAAGTATTTTTTTTTTTGTACTTGATTAACCTGTCAATAATTTTCTTGATTAGTAGTTTGTTCTATGAAATGTCAAAAGTTCATCCCCATTTTCCAAAGTCAACGATACAACTTGAAATGTCTCGTTTTGTCTCAAACAATAGTCCACAACCCAAAGATTTTCACCTTCTAGCATCCAAGACTAAAGAAGCAAGAAAAAGTTCACAGTTATGAAGCTGGAATCAGAGAAATTTGACATAAAAAAGACAAAAAATTATAACTTAATTATCAAAATAGTTAATTGATTAATTGACTAATCTTTGCGGCTCTAGTAGAAACTTTACTGTAACATTTTCATAGTAAAAATCTGAACAAGATAAACCTTGCTCTACCTTAAAGTCTCAGAAGGTTCAAATAAAAGGCTGTGATAGAAGCTTACAGCATAAGCAGCAAGCACACACACTAACTTCTTAACTGAGACCAACTCAGTCATTTTTGTTTACCGAGGTGTGTGTCATTAAGCCACATGCGTCAATTCTGGTGAATACACAAGTCTTCTCTACCTAAGGGATATTGGCTACTGCCATATTTCAACAAAAGCCGGAGGAAAGGTCTGGCATTTCACAACCCACCAGCTGCATAATGCCTTCAGTTTGTTGAATCGTGACTCCAGTCACTCTGCAACAAATCCATTCTGTTTAATGTTATCTGTTAAAAGTATGGCTGATGACTTCTGTCACTAACACTTTGTCAAACTGATTCGTTGGTCCCAAGTGACTGGTCTATATCAGGTAAGGAATACTGCCTCCCTTATCGACTGCCAGGCTGAAGTTTTTTATTTTTTTTTTTTAAATCTTTTTTGCTAAACCACAACTAAAAGGCACAAAAAGGTATTTTTCATTTAACCCTAAAGGAGACACCACTTATATTTCCTGCAGCATTTAGGGAACTTTCTCTAACCATATTTGGTTAATTAAGGCCGTTCCCCCTATGTTAGACCTTTGTAGAAGGTTGATGATGGTTTAGAAAAGACAGTATTTATAAAGCAGATTACATCCTTTGTGAATATGCACGTTACTTTATGTTTTGAATACGGGTTAAACTTTTTTAACAGAACATTGTTAACTGAGGGAAAATGCAGTTACTGTTAGACAAATCTCCAGCAGTAACAGTTCTCCCTGTGCTGTAGTCATGCCCCTACTAGAATGAAAGACAGCCCACTGCCTCCACAAACCCAGTTTGAGAGTCTGTTCTTAAACAAGACCAGACTCTTGTCCCTGCCAAGACAACAAACAACTGGAGTGACCATCTGTAATCTTACACACAGCAGTGATGTGGGAATTGTCATTCAGACAACCGTAAAATACGCTACACAAGAGGAGCTCATCTATGATCCACTACTAGAGACTCTAGCAGACTGCAGGAGACAGAACTCAGGATGCAATGCACTAGTTTCTAGCAGACACACAACTGATGTTCACCTACGTCAAGGGCATTATCCTGGTTTGATGAAGCAATTTTATCTTCTCTAAAGAGGCTGTTGTCAGTGGCATGTCAATGGGAACGGGTGGCAGAAAACAACCAAAAAAAAAATTACTTTTTGTCTGGCCGATCATGGAGCCCTAGTGTGTGCAAAGTGTTAACATTAGTGTGGAGAGACCCTGTGAGCTCCATCTTACGCTATCAAGCTATTCTGCCTGGGCTAAGAGTCTACTTAGGGGGTGGCTCTTAAGCCTGAATCATGGTGACATGGTGAGTCTGAAATATATATATACCTATCATTTTCATCATCATTGTGCAATTCTCTGATTTGACAGGTAGGGAGGCCAAAGAAGATGCTGAACTGGAAGGCACATTAAACCATTCAGATAGTGAATTCCTCCAATTATTAAAGTTTATAAAGTCTAAATGAGAAGAGAGGGTTGGTGACAAAAGCCTTCCAACTAGGGATGTCAACTAGGGATCCATTAACAGCCGATACTATTGTTGTGAAGGAAGATAAACTAAAAGTCAAGCTGGCCAGGGTAGACAAACAAGCTCTGTCCACTGACTGCTGGACAGCTCTCACAAACAAAAGCTACAACATAACTTTTCTTACAAACTAACCAGGTAGTTACCAGTTAATGGGTGTCAGTCTATTAAAAGCAAAATTAACCGAAACCCCTCTAAGGCAGGCCTTCTCTAAAAGATAGACTGAACAAGTCATTATGTGCACACCCCACCCTGGCACTGCAAATGAGTGTGTCCACAGAGTGAATGTGACTGACCTGCAAAAACACTTGCAAAACAGAGAAGATGAAAGAGGCACATTTTGGTCTGTAGTGTTTTTTATACTAATGGGAAAATAGAGCTTATGTCATATCACAGACAAACAGAACAAAAGGCTACATCCTTTGTTTACTACTCCTTGTAGTCAGGCAGGAACATATTGAGCTGAAACTGGAACTGTATTACATACCATCAAATTGCTAGTGTTCTGATTTATCTCAGATAAGAGGATAGAGGAAACCTTTAAAAAATATGCAATAAAGTCTCATTTTCAATGTACATTTCATCTGTTGGATCAATGTTTATTATAGAATAGATATATTGTAGGTAACATACTGTCTCAGAAGTCTCCTGACAAAACTAAACCTTAAAAGAATTTCAGTGTCAGTTGAGATGTTATTGTGCAAAACCTGCAGGCTTTTCCACACCTGGCACAGAAGCAAGGCATCAGAAGCTATAATCCAAAAAAAAGTACTGGCATAAGCCTACACAAGCTAATTAAGCTCATTAAAAGAACAAATAAAATGTATTCTACATGTGTTGTATCCATTTTATGAAGACTATAATATCCTTGAGGGCATTAATTACTGTGAGGATGCATGCTTTGATGATGCCAATAAGCTGCATCTTTCACCTGCTGTATTGTATCAGTATTGTCATGGTGAGGAATACCATTTTTAATGTCAACAAGGGAAGAATGCATGTGTTTGATTATAGCTACAGTTACAATGTAAGGTAATGCTATATTAAATATATAATATTTTTGCAGCTTTTCAGTCTAAATTTAGTGCTAGCTGAAATAATTATTGCAGCTTTGAGGCCCAACATCACAGAAGATTCATCCTTGATTTCATACTTTAACCTCAGACATGGTGAAAGTCAAATCTGGCTTAAGCACATCCTAACTGTAAAAAAATATGTATCTTTCTAGTACATATCTTGTTACACTAACACCTAACAGTTAGACATAAATACAACAAATACAAATTCATCACCAGCTACAGCATGCTTGTCTTCGCTTATTCAATTATAACTGAAGCATACAGTATTTTAGAGATGCTGCCAACCTCTTTCAAAAAACACAAACCACGCAGCACAGTGTGGCACAATTGCAGATCAGTGAGCAAAAACAAATTCAAAAAGCCGTTGAACACATTCTTATGCTGAGCAGAATCCAGGGTAATCATCATGCACCTGTTTTTTGGGTGTGACAGCCATCAGATTTTGGACAAAATCATTTCATATTGTTTGTTTCAAAGATAAAGATCTCACTCAGACTTATGCCACAGCACTAAACTCACTCACTTTCACTGACCCCAAATCATACAGGACAAATGTAAAAAGAAAATGATCAAATATTAATTACCGGGGGACTTCTGAAGATATAAAAATATGGTCCTCTCAGTGCCAGAAACTTGAATGCTGAAGTTCGACCAGCAGCGTTGCCCTCAGTGCTTTCACTTGCCCAGCCCATGTGAACAATCTGCAGATGAAAAGGTGAGATTAACACTATTTTACCATTTAAAATTGTGAGAATAATACACAATAGAAATCTGTACTTAAAAAAGTGCACTGTCAGAGAAAATGCATTAAACAAGAGCTGCAGTGAGGCAGCTTCCAAAAGATACACTTAAAAGATACCCCACTGTAGTGGTGCTGCAGTCTCAGCTGCAATGCAACAATTTAGCTTTGATCTACCCTAGATTGACTTGGGAAGTTTCTCTGCTTTCCTCTAAGCAGCATATCAATGCTGTATGTACTATACTGCTTCATCTGCTACATTCACTCCTACATCTTGCGATTAACAATGTATCAATGGCTGCATGCTTGTCTTGATTTCTTTCTGAAAATACCATCTCACCTAGAGTATGAATGAAATTTTACTCAAACTGATTAAAAGCATGACACAACTATGGTCGTCTCAGTGATAAATGCCAATGAAGTGTTTCATCGGCATGAATAACTATTTATTTTGTTATTACCATATAGTCCAGGGCTGCTACAGCAGCTGCAGTTGTATGCTGATGACGCAATTCTGTACACCTCTTTACCATTTCCTACAGAGGAGTTGGAAGCTAGCTTGTAAAGACATCTCCATGGGAAGCAATTTGAAAACTACTTCTAAACCAGCATATGTCCATGATAGCTCCTAATGGGGACAATGTTATCAAGAGTCTACAGCCATGCTAGTTGCCCTGTAAAGCTGTACTTTGGCACAGCTGTGTTTTGAGCTAACATGCTAACATCAGCATGCTAACATGCGCACAATGACAACGCTACCATGTTTATGTTTCTCAGGTATAATGTCGATAATGTCCACCATATTAGTTTAAAATGTTTGCATGATAACATTTGCACTAAATACACTAAATACAAAATACAGTTGAGGCTGTTGGGAATGTTCTGGTATCTGATCATAAACCAAAGTAGGCTATTGGACAAAATACATTTTGACCTGATGATACCGCTAGATAAAAAGGCGGTGGATCACCAAATAGCATCAGTATTCATTGTCTGGACACCATGGATATCTGTATCATATTAAATGTTAAATGTCAATCCATGCCATAGTGAGACATTACACCACTAATTTTAAATGATATAGTGAGAATCTAGGGTACTTCTCTATAACTATCTGCAGTGATATCAGACTATTGTGTTTGTTGCAATTATGCAACTTGTAAGGAAAATTACACATACTATATGTATAATAAATTGTGAATATGTTTATTGCACATCTGAATACATTTACTGCACATGTAATCATGTTAATTTCCACTTGGATCATTGAGAAGAATTGAGACAACTTTAGGTTCATGGAGTGACAAAAGATATCTTGGTCTTTGGAAATGTGAGCAGAGAATGTGCTCACTCTTTAGAAAGGCCATGGTTAAAATGATGTATCAGAGGGTGGCAAGATTGCCACAGTACCTTAGATAGAGAAGCAGCCTTGACAAGAGGGAAAAGTTCCAATGTATGATGGTGTGAACATTTTTTATCTGTGTGCACACCACAAACTAACTTTGTTCTGTGTACCATGCGCTGAGCATTAAAAAAGTGTGACAATACTGCAAGAGATTTTTGTCTTGTTCTTCTTTGTCAGAGTGGAATTACAAAACTGCCACAAAAATCTGCTTTGAAAAAAATATATTGTACTGGTATGTTGTTGAGTTAGGCCAGAGTTGCCATACCTGATCATCCGAAGAGCAGTACTTATTGATTATCTTTATCTATGAGAGAAATAAAAAGAAAACAATCAAATATTCAATTACAAAAATCATTACAAAATATACATTGATCCTTAAAACAACTGTGAATGAGATTGTTGAGATAGTAATAACACACACAACATCACACCAAATGTAAACCATTGCTGCTCCTGGACCAAGTCTGCAGGTAAGTCTAAGAAGCATAGCAGATACAGATAGAAGAATGTTTAATGTTCTGTCAAATT
Organism: Scomber scombrus; assembly: GCF_963691925.1. Taxonomy (NCBI): domain Eukaryota; kingdom Metazoa; phylum Chordata; class Actinopteri; order Scombriformes; family Scombridae; genus Scomber; species Scomber scombrus. The sequence continues at coordinate 20,056,104 of NC_084988.1, forward strand.
TTTTGAACCTTAACGCAGGTCGAGTGAGAAGTGTGGAGGCCGCAGAGAGGCAGAAAGTGTGGACAGACTCACGTGAAATCAAACATTTATTCACTCATAATAATGTGTGAGAAGAACTGAAGTGACTCTACAGTTGACACGTAGCTCTGAATTCTGCCATATTTCTCTTTTGGTCGTTCCCTTGGCAATGCGCTTCCATGAATTTGGGGGCAGAGTTTATGAAGAAGCATGAAAGGACGGGTGTATTTCTTTGGGACTTTAGTTCAAATATCAACAATCTTTCTCAAGAATCTACCTTTTATTAGCTATGTATCTCAATTAGGTAGCTACAGCTGATCAAATCAGTCAGCAGCAGTTGTAATGTCTGCTGGCAAAATCAATGATTGCTGGCTAGAATTTAGAAGTCTGCTTTCGTCTGCCACTGTCCAAAATCAGTGATGCATTGTTTTAAAAATTACTGAGAATTTGAAGGGTTAAGAGAATATATTCTGGCAGCAGGATGTTCCAAAACTATTAAACTTTTGGTTAAAAACCTGTAAAAATCAGTGAAACTAGTACTTTTTTTTTAACCACTTCTAATGTATGTCTTGGAAAAAAAATGTGTACAAGTTTCTCTCGAACGAATAATTGCTCAGCTAGAAAAAAATGTACAAACCATTGTAAAACATTTTGATATTGAGTGCACAGAATGGTGGTTCCTCCTAACTTATTACAATTTAGGTACAAATAGAAACCTTGAATCACCTGGATTCCTTAACGACCAGTACTATTCTTTTTGCTTATGCCTTTTCAAAAGAACATCAAACAACCCAAGTAGCATCACATAATTCTTCATCATGTCAGATGACAGTCATCCAGATGAAAAACACATGAGGGACCCCAAGGGTGTCACAGAGTCTATTTAAAGATTGTAGGTCATTAAAACAAAAGTTCCGCTCTCTTAAAGCAGGCACACAATTACATCCTGATTGGCCATTTAGCAATCACACTCCATGTCCCTAATTACGTGATGCAAGCATGAATTAATCACACTTTTTAAAAAAGGCAGCTGTGCAATCGACGAGCATGGGTGCGTCTGCATCCTTACCAAAAATGCATCACATCATCAGTGTGATAATCAAAGTGAAATAGGAGGAAATGAGAGAGAGAAGTGCACATGTCGAATGACTACTTAGCAGTCATTAATTAGGTATGAGAGAGCCTCTTTTTGTCAGCAGAGGGGGAGAGGTGCCACTGAGCCACTCAATGAGTGCTTGTCAGGAAGGGCCTATTAAAACCATGTTACACTGTAGTCTGTGTAGCCCCGAAAAAATTAAAAGAGGAAAAATACATGTAACCACTGTGGGCAAAACATCTTTAAAACATGTTTAATTGTGTTTCCTATTAAGTTGGTGCTATCAATTAAATCACAAGTTGTTAAAAGGGGGAAAAAACGGGCTACATTTTTTATTGATTGTAAATTTAAAATCTGCCCCTTGAGATTACTTTAAATAACAATCGTAAACAATCATGTAAGGAATCATATTTTAAAATGCTGCTAGGCAGTGACCTAGTTATGTAATACTACTTAAATTATGCCCTTTTAAGTTACTGGATTTTCTCACATTTTTAAATTATTACATATATGCAAAAATTACAGTTTCTCTCTTTGTATTCATTTTAAATGAAGACTCATGGGGATGAGCCTCTCATATTTAGACATGGACTTACATTCTCTAGTGTCAAGTCATTGATATTTGTAGATATTGCTTGGAGCCAGTCTGTGCTTTCTGCTGCAGTGCAAAATTGAAGAATATTGGTGCTGGCTCCATCCAAGGCAAAGACTTCAAAACAGTTGGACCTGGAGGAACATAGAGGTCAAAATTAGACAGAAGTGCTCAAGAAGATTTGAAAGCATATCACACAAAGCGAAGCTGGAGCAGCTCCTTACTTCTGCTTGTCAAGTTACTTAAGACTAGAACCAACAAGGACTCCCTGTATACCTAAAACCGCCAACGGGTAAAATTTACCCGTGCAGCTGGCTACCGTATTTCTATTACTAAATGTACTAAAATGTACCATTCAAAGGCATTGTTTTCACAAAGTGTACAGTCAAAAAATGAGTTTGTTTAATCATCAACTGCGATTTGGTTTTCGTATGGTTCCCGTGTATCACTTTGCATGACCATCAGTACTGTTGGGCCTGGACTTTACTGTGGGGATGTGGGGCCTTAAGGCCATAGTTAACCAATTAGGGATGTAATCTCCCAGTCGACTAGTCGATTTATTGGTCGATACGTTCTGGCTCGACCAAAATTCTGATTGGTCGATTTTTTGCTGTGTTAATTTCATCAGGTGGAAAGCACTAATTGCTAATGGGGATGTTTTCAGAGCACCCCTGTTTCACAGGTAACAGTCTGTCTTCAGAACACCCCCCTTGTTTTCACTTTTTTTGGATTAGCCCAACCCACTGGAGACAGATTGAATAAAGTACTAGAAGGCCTTGGCCTGGTGGTTTGCTGAATATTTACTTAATTGCGTTCTTGCGTCTAATTTACAGTCAGTCCTCCTCTACCATGTCAAAGACATCGGCAGTGTGGCAGCATTTTACAAAAATAGATAACGGACGCACGCAAATGAGACGTATTCTCCCGGAATCTGGAGTGAATGACCAAGAGCGCGCACCAAAGAGTGACAGCGCACGCGCGTGTGTGTTTGTGTGACTATAAATGCAGCGTGTGTGAGAGCAAAGCGTCCTTATAACTCTGTGTTGCCGCTTATTACACTGACCGCACCCCCCGCCCCCGGACAGACACCTAGTGTAACCCCCCCCCCTCGGAATGGATCTCCCTGAAATGACTTTCTGCAGGTTGGGATGTTTGAACATGGCATATCACCTAAAAACGGTAAGCTAACTTGTCTGCTTTATGTTGCCCCATCTGTTTTAAGTAGGCTATATGAACATATCAGAATTGGCATATTTCAATGTTTTAGTTCCTCAACAATTCTTGTGCTGATATCACTAGTTGACATAGTACTATTTTCGGAAATCATAGGCTATGATATTGCACAGGTGCACGTGATGCAATGCTGTCAGAGCCGACAGACTTGAGTGTGTCATTTCAGTGCAAAATAATTAGGTCAAAAACAATTTAATATACTGCAAATAGCCTACTAGGTTTTTTTCATTTAGGCAGACAAGGCTACCAAGTACTGCGCAGCTAATTAATCTAAGGTAGAGTCAGGCTGAACTCAAATTCCCAGAATTCTCTTCCCTGATTGGCTGTGAGGCACCTGACGTCACTTCCAGCCGCTGATGTCACCCGAGCCGTTAAAACTCAGTTGTGCACAGTAAACAATGTCGTTCATCGTTCATTCCGCTGGATAGACGTTCGTCCCTCCGCTAAGCGGGAGACTGAAAGAAAGTACGAACACGTGTTGACCCTTCCCCCACCTCCGGAGCATCTCTACCTCGCTGGACGAGAGGAGATTTCAGCTGTTTGACGGAAAGGTAACAGTAAAAGGATCCTGAAACACTGTTAGCTTTCGACTAGCACTGTATGATTGCTTGTTGAAGAAAACGCTGGATTAATCCCTGTTTTTGAAACCGTGGATGATTCATTCCCACGAAGAGCCCGTGGATGTTTCATTCCAACGAAGAGCCCGTGGATGTTTCATTCCCACGAAGAGCCCGTGGATATTTCATTACCACGAAGAGCCCGTGGATGTTTCAGTCCCACGAAGAGCCTTAGGATGTTTCATTCCCACGAAGAGCCCGTGGATATTTCATTCCCACGAAAAGCCGGTGGATGTTTCATTCACACGAGATTGTTGATTCTTCCGCCCAGAGAGAACCAAAATCAACGCTGTTAGCCCGACGGACCGACACACGCTAGCGGACCTTGAAAACCCACTCGCCTTCGGACAGTAAGAGGTTGTCGTCTGGGCGACAGTTATTAGTGTGTGTATAATACTAGTTTAGTATTATTTTGTATTGCTGCTTAAGCTTGTGTTTTGTCTCCCTGAGTCTTTGTTTACTAGGGGTGTCACGATCTCGATTGTAAATCGAGTATCGATTGAAATAACCTCACGATCTCGACCTTCGAAATCAACGGAGGAATCAAGGATGTAGCCACGCCCCCAATGTCACGTCCTGCAGGCGAGTCAAGAGGGGAAAAAAACACACGTTTTGAAATCATAGACTGTATATAAAATGGACGTAACATCCGTGACGTCACCCATTGGTTTGTGGACTGCTGCTTGGAAGCGAATAGTTTCGGATCTGGGCAGTGCCATCTTGAAAATTTCCGGTGCATGCCGGGTAAAAAAACAACATGGATTCTACTTATATGGGCATCAGGAGGAGCAAGAGGCGCCCTCCTAAACCTGTGAACCAATCAACCTGTCAATCACGACGTAGCCACGCCCTTATGCAGACCTTGTTTTATCGTCAAATATAAAATCAGGGAGGCCAAAATTTCACAAATGAACATCATACTGCATTGAAGAAGGCTTTAAACTAGCGATTGAGACCATAAACACATTTTGAAAAGGTTTACTGAGGTTATAAATCAAGTGAGAGGTTGGTGAATTCTCCATTGACTTGTATAGAGACGGAAATCTTTTGACACCAAAACGGTCGCCCCCTGGTGGCCTTTTGATAGAATTCAGTTTTAAGTTACTTCCGCGTTGGCATCATTTCAGAGGACCGGAACTCCCCGCCTGGTTGAAATGTGGCCAGTCAACATTATGTCCTCTAACCTGAACCTGCAGCCGGTAAATTAAAGCCATGGCAACCGCTGATAGAGGAGACACATCAACCAAACTCAAACTGGTTGTCGGTCCGGTGGGGTGTGTGATTGGTCTAATAAGCAGCAACACAGAGCTATAAGGACGCTTTGCTCTCACATGCGCTGCACTGATAGTCACACAAACACACGTGCGCGCGCTGACACTCTCTAGTGCGCGCTCTTGCTCGCTCGCTGCAGATTCCGGGAGATATGTATAATTTGCGGACGTCAGGGAGCCGCTATCGATATGCAGGACACTCTGGGAGAGTTGGGATGTCTGCACTAAAGCAATAATTAGCGCTATGGGGGTATTTGTAGCACCAGAGATGCTAATGTTAGGATACAGCTAGGACTCGAATCGAATCGTGACCTTAAAATTGAAATAAAATCGAATTAAGGATTTGGAGAATCGTGACACCCCTATTGTGTACATATTCACATCCCACACCACTCAGGTGTTGGTGAGGCAACATATAATAAAAGCTAAGCTACATCCTAGCCTCATTCATTCGCCACGTGTTTTGCTTCTGAGCGGGTGTGTTTTGGAGCTTTGACCACGAGTGGGTGCCCTTGCGCCATTTTGCCCAGCGGAAACGGTCCCCCGTATCTGCATCCTGTTCTTGTGTGACGAGACGTGAGTCCGTCACCTTGAACCCCCCACGCTCCTGAACACCCCACTCACACACACACGCCCCCCTCCTCTCCCTGTGCCCACACGCACATAGACACACATTTAATTAATCACATAATGAGATAACCCATGTTAATTTAAATAACTAAAGTAACCTAAATACTTAAAATGGACAATAACAAGCCATAATAATAACAATAAACAACCACCGCACTCAGGGGTGATTTAATGACAAAGCGCACAATTTCACCTAATCAATTATTAAATTAGGCATTTCAACAGTGTGTGAATAAGAGAAAATCACAAAGAAATTTGAGATAACCATAAAGGTTTTTTTTCATTTATAACATCATAACACAAATGTAGATTTATCTTTTGTTTCCATTCATAAAAAACAGAGTAAGGCAACGGGTTAAATTGCCTAAAAACAAAAATCACTTCCTTGGCAAGACAAAAATTAATTAATAATCAATTATGTAAAAATGTGTATAACACATAGTGAACGTTCATGAGTAGGCTAAATCATCTTCATTTGAACATATCTGATCATACGTGTGCCTCAAACACTCAGACATTCAGAAGCTTGACTGTACATTTTCCACAGACAGCTTTCCTACACTTCAGGCACTTGGCAAAAACTTTTTTTTTTGGCAGGTTATTCTCCTCTGCTCTTTTTTTATAATTTAATTATGACTTGACGTAGTTGTCAGATCACACACGAATTGTGTTGCCCAGCAACTAAGAATGTTTCAGCTTGAAGCACACAAAAGTACATGCTTTTTATATAGGGGTACATTTTACAGGTATAATGCCCATGTTTTTAATCTGGATTAATGTTCACTATTTATGCTACAAACAAGTCGAACACTGATAATCGTATTAAAACATAGTAATGTACAGTTGAAAAAGAGATTGTAGTAGTAAGATGGTAAGCCTTGTATTACACATGGAAGAGCTTCTTTCATAATCTTGATGGGTTACTGACACATAATTATAAATGAATACCTTTGCAACACATGGTCTTTCATGAGTCCTGACATGAATTAAGCTTTTTTTTCTTTTCTTTACAGTTTAGAGTTATTGTGTACTTGGCATCATGTTGAGGTTAAGTGCACTACTTTACTGGCGCAATTACATTTCTCAACTGATGGGATGTTGATGAGGTCATCTGAGAAAGATCACACTCATCTGTAAAATTTGATACTTTTTGACTTAATTTCAGTGCATTTGCATGCTGCTGAGACATTTAGCCTCACCGACAGTTGTCAAAAAGAAGCACTAAACAAGGATGAGCTTTCATGTAGCGCCTAACTGGAGAATCGGCAACATTAAGAGAAAAGTTTCAAGGGCTGGGAGAAATTTTAAACAAGAGGTAGTGCACATGAGAAACGGGGAGATGTTGAGGTACTGTACGTGAGGTGAAGTCTAATAGACACAGGGAAACAATAGAAAGCATCTAAGACAGCTTCGAAACCAAACTGTTCTCCCTCACTCACACAAGCACCAGTTCCTCAAGGTTAGATGTTACAAAGTCAGCATTCCTAACAAATCCTCTGGTGAACATGACTTCCTACTGTATCTGCAATAGGCTTGTTAAAATCTTATGTTCCGCTGCCTGTGTACTGACCCGGTGGCTCTCTAGGGGTGATTTCAGTTGACTTAAATGTTGTTTTTCTGATTTAACAAGAATCAAATTCTTTCTGCATCGGTGTGTGTCTGACAAAAATTAACTTTCTGCTGTGATTTGTACAACTGTAAAGCATCTGTAATGGATGTTGAGTTTTTTTTTTAACATTTTGTCTTGCAAAGTAGAATATCTGTAATATGCACAACTCTCAGTTACTGCTGCATGCAGAGATAAAGTGAGCAGCTGATGAAATGACGTTCGACACTACAGAATCTGCAGTGCATCATTTAGAACCCTTTCAGTTAATGCAAAACCTTTGAGACCATGCAGTAATGGGGGAAATGCAAGCAAGTGCAATGAATGAAGAGCTCCAAACGCAGAGATGAATCAAAGGAACGGGCAGCTGGCGGATCAATGTCATGAAAACACAACCCCAGTCAGAGGGAGCTGCTAAAGCCCTTCCACCTTCAGTGAACAGGACAGAAATCCTCACTGAGAGATAGGATCTAGGGAGAGTGTGTTTCTTTCATACATCTGCACCGTTCCCAACGGCCCAAATTATTGTGCCTTGCCCGCTGACTAGGCAGTAATAAATCCACTGAGACAGAGCAGAGACATATTACCCAATCAACATGCAGGATGATACATGAAGAAAATATGAGGCAAAGTGTTTTTTAGAGGAATCCAGCTGTTAGTTTTAGTGTGAATGGCAACAAGAGAGAAAATGTGCCATGTCTAATGATTAGTGAGGCGGGGAAAAAGGCAAGCTTTGGGGCTTTCGTTTTCAGCATAATTAATGCGAGAAACGTGTTTGCTTTTGGTTTCCTACCAGGAAATGCACGCTGTAGATGAAAGTTTAACTCTGAACCGACGACACTGATCAAACCAATAGTACAAGGCTGAAATAGAAGCGTAGAAGTAGATCATGGTAGTGTAATATCATATTTTTTTAATAAAGTAATTTGTATATAACTGATGGCTAATACTGTATGCAAATTTCTGAACAGTTTTAAATTAAACAACAGCCAGTGACACAGCATGTTAGGCAAAGCTCTTCCAAGTTTTCATTCCTTTTAAATGTATCCGTTTTGACAGCTTTAACAAAAGGCTAAGAATACCTCACTGTCAGGCCGAGGAGCTGGTTTAACACCTTGCAAAGAAAGGAAACAACGTCTGCTCTCTGCTTCTTCACTGTCAGCTATACATATGGCCTTATTTCAGCCGACTTTTTTTCTTTTCTTCTTTTAACCATGAATACAAGAACAATTCCCCAATTCCCCACCAGAAGAGGGTTTAAATTGGGTAATCGGAAGAAAAACTTTGAAGAAAAACTGTTTGTCATCCCAATTAGGAGCACATGTTTCAGCAAAAATCACAGGAACATTGGATAACCTTTCACACACAACAAAAACAACACGGTCCACCTCAGTCCACCTCACTATTAGAGTCAACAACAGCTTCTGATCAACACTGATGGCAGCTCCTTAGGCTTTACCCTGCAACTGAAAGTGATAATGATAAACTCCAAAACTATTCAGCGTGGAATAATTTCTCAGTGTAGAGGTGGCTTAGTGACACAAAGTCTACCATGTTTTGTTGGATAATTAAAGTCTGGTACGACCCAGCTGGTAAATGTGCCAGGGTAACTCTCTGGCTTTATTGACCAAGGATAAAAAAAAGCTTTGCAGAAATCATACTGTCTGACAGTAACATTGTGGCATGTACAAAGGCAGAAAGAAATGCCAGACACAAACCTGCTCTGGCCTGACCTAATCCAGGCCCCATGTAAGCTAATACAGCATTACTTGCTTGTTTCAACGGTTCAGATTTTGTTTAAACTGTCACGACATTTTGAAGGCAACTCTTTTCTAACACTGACTTCGGATAATGATGTGAAATTCAACCACAAGGTTAGCCTTTCTTTATATTTGTAAATGCAAATGGTTGGATCAACATATCAAATATGTATTTTATAAAATGAGCTGCAAGTAAGGGAAATGAGAAATCTGCCTTTAGTTTTTACTTTACTGTTTTCTTATGAAATAATTTAACATGAAAATAAGAAAATATAACTACAAATCTAGAACCTCAAAACTGACAAAAGGCAGTAAATACATATATGAATATATCATAAATTATACCGTTAGTTATTAATTGTGTGTTAAGTTATAATAAATAGTAACTACCATAGTTACAAGTACACTTGTTGGTTTCAAGGCTCCATATGTATTTCTGGTGTAAAACTTTTATTTCTGATGCAAATTAAAAAAAATAAATAAGGAAACTAGGTTTCATGACATTTGCATCTTTGCTGATTAAGAAACAGAATGCAAATCAGATTTGTGATTAATGGTACGAATATGCACTTGACCTCACATTTATGTCAACAATTGTATTATTTGCACGGCTGAAGAGGTTTATTTCCACACTGTTATAGTTAAGTGTTGCTTATATTTGCATCCTGATCAGAGCTCAGACAGAGGAAGCAAGAAATGTTATGGCTACTTAACAGCATTTGTAAATGTAAAATATATTAATTATATTCATTTCATTCATAATTTAATTTTAAAAGGCATGCTGCATTTATTGTAATGACCTTGTGTTCAACAAAATTAAAAAATTAAATGAATTGTCACTCAGGGTATGATGACATAACCCTGTTACAGTTTGTAGCCATGTTCTAGTTGAGTTGAGGAAGTTATTAATGTGACGTTTCTGTATTTGTTAATGAGAAAAAACAAGTTTCCTTTAGACAGAAAAATTATCATATGATCAACCTAAAGTAGCAAACACCAAGTCTGATTATGTCTTGTGGAGATAATTATATCAAGAAAAGTCTGCTGTTTACCCCTGTTAGCATCCTCATTGATTAGTTCTGTATTTGTGCATTCTGATATGTCACCAATGTTTTGTAGAGTAAACTATGATATTGACTTGCTCTCTGCCTCCAGGGATCGTTATTGGCTGAACTCTGCTATTCCTGCATTTCCTAATTAGGTTTAGTCTGACTAAGCTCAGAATACTTGTGATTTGATTTGACCACACATCTTATAGAATTTTTTTTTTGCACTGGCGTAGCTTTTTTTTCCAAAATAAAGTAAAGAGTGTCTCTACTTCTATAAAGAAACTCTCTACTGAGGTATCTGAACACTCCTCAGTCAGTGATGTAAGCTGTGCTGCAGGCAAAATGGGCTGATACTAGCCTGCTACTCTACTACTGTAACTATATGAACTTATGTTACCTCATGGATAAATATTTCACTTCAGGTGTTTTTCTTGTGATATCTGTAAGATTATTATAGATTAACACCTTTTTATTGCAATTTTACAAATTTATATGTATTTATAACATTGTAGAATTGGGCTCTTCTTCATTTGTTTTAATTGATCAGTGTTATCATGTAATTGAATAATTGGCTTAAAAGAAAGAATGAGTGTTTTTGTTAAAGAGTAGAAATGAGCACAGAAAAGTAACTACTTGTTTTAATGGTATTACTCAATATACTTATTCATCAAACTATACATGTGTTTTAAATGTACTTAAAGTTCATGAGGTCCTTAAATGACCAAAGAAATAATTTAACAATTTAATTTGTATAGTATTATGGTACTTTAAACTAAAAAAACTTTCAAAGCTACCTTCACAATGTAAATCTCTATATTGTAACTTATTTTTTCCAGCCTAAAACTGGTGATATCTGAGTTTATCATTTCCTTGTGTGCAGGAAACACATTGTGAATAGATTTGAAGGTGTCATAAGAGGTGTTCTACTATTAAATAGAACTGACCATTAGTAACTTGTAGCTTTGGTAAGCTAAATACCAATTTCAGCATTGACATGCATGACAAAATACGGATAAGTGACTTTTTAAAGATCTAATTAGACAACTTACAGGTATAAACAAGGCCACAGAGTTGCTGCACATTGCTCACCAGTTATTTTTTAACACTACACAATTATGTAACTTGGAAAACTTGGTAAAAAAAAAAGAAAGAATTAATCTAGAGACTGTCACCAAAACCGACTAAAGGACATTTAGTGGAATATTTAAACAATACAACAGGCTATAGCAACAGAAATAACCATAAAGTAGTTTCGACACCTCCTGGAAGAGTCAAAGTTGAACATATTGCAGAGTCATTGTATTCTATAGCAATATTCTGTATTGTACAGGTGCCCATTATTTGACCGCACAAGGCATTCAAATATACAGTACCAGTCAAAACACCTTCCCATTAAACTGAATAAGAAAATGTGTCCAAACTTTTGACTGGTACTATATATATTATTAAAAGTCAGTTCTTTTTATGAACTGTCATACACATACCCTTCCTGTACAAAGTTAGCACACCAGATTTTCATCTGTGATTACAATTGATGGCTTGTCTTGTTCCCAGAAAAAAAGATTAAAAAAAGAAATTATAATAAAATATCAATTATCCTGTATTTCTTTGAAACCTGTATTCGCTAAAATGATATTAACATGGAATGTTACTGTATTATCCACAGTAAAACAATTCAGCAGGCTTTAGCTGACAGACACACACACGCAAACAAACAAACAAGTTTAAGACTTTTTATTTAAGAATCTCCCCTTCTGAACACTTAACCCTCCTGTGAATAGGACATCCCCAGTGCAGTGTAGCATTATACAACTTTCCTTATCTTTGGCAGCTGCCCGGAGCTTAAAATGGGATAATACCCAAAGAGGTGTCCAATAAACAAGTTTAATAAGAATCTTTAATTAAATGTGCAGAGCAGAGCTCCAATATTTGTTTATCATTATGTACCTGTCTGCAATCCTCGAGTTGTGCAGCTAAACACACCCTAAAGAGTGCAAAGAATGATAAGGGAAACTGAATGAGGTGAATAATTTCCAATTTGAATGAAAACCAATTTAAAAAAAGATTAAATTAAATGTTTCATTAAGCTCCTTATTAGCAAGAAACAGTCATTCATAGGCTTTTAGAAAATATGTACAAGCACTTAAACTCATGGCATCAAACTTGAACTTTATTTGTAAGTTTGAAAACAAGGCTGTCACAGGAAGGTTGAGACCAGAAAAGATTACACGACTAAACTTGCTAATTATTCACAGTAAAGGTGTGAAAAATATCTTCTTGACAGACTTTGATAACAACTATTTAATAAGTGACACCCACAGCAGACGGCTGTGTGAAAATGTGTGACAAATAATGACAAAAACAATCAAAATCTAATAATGCACTTATGAGAAACATTAGATGAAAAACAGTTGGTACAGTCCAGGAAAATAAAGGAAATTGTATGATTGAAGAATTGAGTGTTCATTAGCCTGAAATTTCTGTAAAATCTTTTGAGTTTATTATTTTTGCCCTACATGCTTGGAAAAGGGAAACGCTGATTGAAAAAGGCTTAAAGAAAAACAATTGTGAAACAACTGTAAACACAGAAAAATCAATATAAAAAAGGACAGGCATAATAAAAAAATGCATTTACAAGTTGGACCAGTGTTCTCAGTCACACCTTCTGAGCCACAGCCTCACAGCTGCGGTGACCTTTTAAGCCGTTTATGCCTGTGCATAGATATTGGCATTAACATCCTCCCGCCTAAATGAAAAGTGCTTGCTAAGCCAACAACTGCGCTCAGTGAACTGTGGACCTCAGAGGTGAATTATATCATGCTGGATTACCCTTACCTTAATTTATCTGTGCCAGCTTTGTATCTGGAGACTCTGGCCATCAACAAGGGCAGGCAGACGGCATCCAGCCAGCGTTTCTCATACTTTGGTTCATTAGCTGAGGGCGAAGGGGGTGATGGAGCCTGTGTGGAATACATGAACAATGCAATGAGCCACCCGCTACTTTCACCAAGTCCCTTTGATCACTGAGTTTGTGGTCTGGAAGCAACAGTTGCACCACTTGCATGCACAAAGAATTCTGTACATGGGCTGGTCAGATATGTGCAGATATGTGATTCTGGGAATTCCCACTAATAACACCAGCACCTACTGTATCACCATTAATGGCTAAATTCTAATCTGCTACTGTATACATTCACAAGCTCCTTTCTGCTCTATGCAGGCTTTTTTCTAACACAAGCTCATAGAATTCCACTGCTTCCTACTTGTAATTTTCTCTCTATTTATCAAATGTATGCATGTACTAAAGTATTTTATGTTCTTCTTCTGCACAGCGAGTTAAAGGGCGTATCTCCAATCCTTTGATCTTTGCTTTAATCCTGCTCAACAGCAGTCACTCTGGTGTTATGTAAGGATGTCGACCATGTGTTGATGGCTCAGATACAGCAGCTCCTCTTCAGTGATTTTAGTTATTTGCTTCAGAGTCACAGCTGCATGAAACTGCACAGTTTGTTGTTGTAAACATTATAATTGGTCAACTTTCCTCACCTCTTCTTTATACAGGAGGAGGCCTCAATATGGAAGCTGAAGGTTAAGCCACAGCAAAGTTGTGTAATTAGGTGGCTAGTTAAATTTGGTTATTGATAAATGTTTATCAGGCAAAACAGAAAATATATTTGCTGGATCTTGTGAACATCACATTTAAGATGCAGACATGAATTGAATATCTCTAAGGTTTGTGGGTTGTTAGTCCAACAAAAAAAGGCATTTGAAGACAAACTGTTTTGTTTTTTTTCTTGACATTGTTTCTTACACTATAATATTGATCAGAAAAATTATAGGCATATTAATTGAAAGTGAAAATAATTATCAGCTGAAGCCTGGTTTCATTTAGGCCAATCAGGCCACGGACCAAGCTAAGGCAAAAAAAAAAAGAAAGAAAAAAAAAGGCAACATTCATTATTTAGTTTGAAAGAGAAACCAAATCAATTGTTTGTTTATTTAAATGGCTCCTTATTACAGCAGCTGTCACAAAAAAAAATCTTCTCTTCCTCAGGTCTGCAGGAAAAGTAATTACTATAGTAATTTAACTGAATATAATTATAAAGAACAAAATAATATTAAATATTAATATGTATTTTGAAACGAGGTGAATAAATATACATAGAAACAGTGACATTTAGTAATACCTATTAACAATACTGACAATACACAAAAACCTTAAGCATGTGTGCCTTCGTTGCATACAGATACATTAACAAGTAGAAACTGTGTATTTCTCCACTTCATGCACATAAGTGGGTCCAGAGAAAATGTACTAGGAGTGGAAAAAAACAGCAACACAAAATGCCTCTTGACTTTCATTAATGATAGAGTGAATCTGGTTCTGATATGATCTCAGCAGTGAGTGTTGTGGTGTTAAGAAGTCATTGATGGATGACATTCATCGCTGCAGCCGTTTGTTTCTGTAAGCTCCTTTTGATACATTTTTGAACACTGTGAGCCTGCAGTATGAGCTGCTGACTGTGGAAGAAGCACACAGGTGCATTTTGACTTTTCATGGGTGGTTATGAGCATTAGAGAAATCTAAAATAACAGCTTAAAAATGCCTGGCTTATAGCAATAATTAAGATGTTAATGTGATGTGGAATATTCTTTTGTTTGTGATAGCTGTGCGCTGGTTTATGAGTACTTTCTGATGATAGCAATACTCAAGGTTTTCACTTCACAGCCATTCACTAATACTGTAATAGCCCCCATTTCTTTTCGCCATATTAGCAGTCTACAGCTCAGAGTATAATGGGTGGATAAAGAGTCCAATAGTTAGGTGTCTCTATATGCTTGTAAAAGCTGTCTCACATTCAAACTCCTTTGTGATAAAGGTTTTTGTGGACAGTGGCTTGACGGTTTTTGTATAACTGGAACAGAATGAAGTTGTTACAGTGAAGACATGCTTTACAAAAGGAAAATGTAATGTCACGATCACTAAAATGTCAATACTGCTTTAATATCGTTGCAAAATAAAATTGAATTCTCTCTCATAGAAGTTTCATTTCTTCACCAAATGTTTTCTGCAAACTGAAATTCTATTACAGAGTGTCCTCCAGAGAGTTGGAAGGAATAACTAGAACAGCCTGCAGCCAGGATCTGGACAGTAGACTGCAGCAAACTGCTGGAAACGCTGCATCATCTAATCACCTGTCATGTGCAGTTACCTAAACTGGTCAACTAAACTCAGTGGTGTAATTCGCACTGGAGATGGGAGGAAATACCAACTCCAGGCTGAAAAAAAAAGAAGTTTTTTTAGTTAATCTGTTTTTCTACTTTATATAATACAGTTAACATTCAAATACACGTTTAATTTGGTTTAGTGCATTAATTCTTCCTTAATTATTAATTGGTTAATAATACAGGGGTTTACATCAGATTTATTTTTTTCCTGTTTTGTTGATATATAACAAAGTTTACACACACCGTCCCATACACTTGAATGAGAAAGTGTGTCTAGGTGTTTGGGAACCTGTTGACAAATAACATAATTTAGTGATGTTTTAATTAAAAAAGTGAAAACACAGCCTCTCTTGGATATGGAAAATCACACTATCAGCAAACAATGTATAGATACTTTTAATGTCATAAATTAAAGAAAGAAACAATAACATTTTGGCATGTGCAAAACTTTGGGCACCTTACACGTCAGTACTAAGTAACACCTCCTCTGGCAGATATCAGCTTGCAAATGCTTTTTGTAGCTAGAAGGCTTTCTGTTCTTCTATTCTTGATTTTCTCCCATTTTTCCTTTCATAAGGCTTCTAGTTCTGCAATATTCCTAGGGTGTATTGCATGCACATCTACCTGCAGATGTTCAATTATGTTTAAGACAGTGAGGTCTGTGAGGATTAAGACTGTGAGGGCCAATCCAAAATCTTCAGCTTGCGTCTCTTGAGGTAGTCCATGGTGGATTTCAAACTGTATTCAGGATCATTATCATGTTGTAGAAGCCATCCTCTTTTCAGCTTTTTTACAGACGCTTGCTTTCAGAGTGGAATCCATTCTTTTATCCACAAGTGCAATGTTTCCTGCACAACTGGCTGCAACACAACCTCAAAGCAATAATGGATACACCCCCATGCTTAACAGTTGTCAAGGTGTTCTTTTCATGAAATGCTGCTCTTTTTTTTCTCCAACATACTTCTGCTGATTGTGACCAAGGAATTCTGTTTTACCTTCATCAGTCCACAGCACTGTTTCCAAAACACATCAGGATTCTGTAGATGTTGCATTGCATTCTTCTGATGTTGAATTTTATGATGAGAAGGATGCAGGTAAGGTTTTCTTCTACTGACCATAAAGGTCTTGTCTGTGTAAGCAGTGCTGCATAGTTAATCACCATCACTCTTGATTCTGCTAAATCTTCCTGCATCTTCCTTTCCCAAGGTCCTGCTCAACACCCATACCTACTGCTATTATCATTATTATTGTTATAAATTATACTTCTATTATCATCGTCACTGTTATTATATTCTTCGCTGTCTCCCTCTCTTTTCTCTCTCCTGCTAGTCTCTCCTTCCCTCTTTCTATCGCAACATAGCCGGTCAAGGCAGATAACAATGCCAGAGCCCGGTTCTGCTTGAGGTTTCTTCGTGTTAAAGGGGAGTTTTTCCTTTATGCTGTAGCCAAGTGCTTGTTCACGTGGGAATGTTGGCTCTCTTTAAATTAAAGAGCACGGTCTACACCTGTTCTATGTGAAAAGTGCCTTAAGATACCTTCTGTTGGGATTTGACGCTATACATATGAAAGTGAAATTATACGTTTTTTGCAGTCAAATGTGGGTTTTAGTTTGCTTTTCTGACCAGCATATGAGCAGTTCTCTCCAGGAGTTCTCTTGATCTTCCAGATCTCATCGTGACCTCTACAGTTCCCTTCAACTGCCATCTCTTAATTACATTTCACACTGTGGAAACTGTAAGCTGACAACGCTTCGCTATCTTCTTGTAGCTTTCCCCTGCATTGTGGGCATCAATAACTTTCATTTTCAGAGTCTTACGCAGCTGCTTAGAGGAACCCATGGTTGCGGAGTGTTTGCACAAGGTTTGAAGACTCAGAGGATTTGTAAAGCTTTGAAACTGGCACCAGCTGACATTTCCTAATGACAACTGTTGACGTGCCTCAGGCCTAACAAGCTGATTAAGGTCTGAGACCTTGTGAAAAAGAATCTGAGCCTTCAGAACTCTTAGGGTGCCCAAAGTTTTGCACAAGGCACAATGATGTTTAATGTTTGCAGAAACTATTGTGTTCTTCCAATTCTACAGAGGCTGTATTTATATATTTTTAATGAAAAATCACCAAAATATGCTGTTTGTCAAGGGGTGCCATGTACACACACACACACGCCAGGTACCAAATAAATAACTAGAATAAAAAACTCACTGGGAGAATGAATCAGTATTTTTCATATTATTATTGATAAAGTCAAAATTGTGATTGCGGCATGAGAGCATAAAACTCAATTCCCCCCCCCCCCCCCCAAATGCATCTCAAAGGTTTTAAATTTAAAGATTTAATGAAACCCCCCAAGGAGATTGATGGCAGTACATCAGGAAGATTCATTCTAAAGGTCTTGAAGCAAAATATATGACAAAAGCATTGATAGCTGGAAGAGCACCACATTTAAATGCAAATCACACTACACTTAATGAAGAACAGATGCATTACACATTATCTAATGAGTTACAAGCTTAGGGATCAAAAGAGTAACGCTTTAGCAACATCAAACAGTGAATCATTCCTGCAGCTAAAGATTATCTGTCAGCCCAAGATCCCAATACTCCCCCAAACAACGCCAAACAATCAGTATCATTATATGCATAGTACAGGTAGGCGCGTGTTCATCACACAAAACCAAATCACCTGCCTTCCCCCGAGTTCAAAATGGCTGAACATATTACCAGAGCATTAACATAGCCTCTGGGTGTAATGTAGTCAAGGGTGAAAAGCAGAGAAAAGCTGCATACCTTTGCAAAGTAAGTGGCACATCATTGCTGAACTACAACAAGGGGCATGCAGACCCCTGTCAGCTGCACACCAGTAATTACTACATTTCAAAAGAAATGATCATCCTTCTCTCCATTTATCTCAGCGAAGAACAAAATGTTTTAGTTAACACTCAAGTGGAGCTCTGCAGGGAGTAGGTGAGGTGGCAGGAAATAGAAAACTATCAGGCTGTCAGAGTGGATTACTCTGACAAAGCACCTGCCTCTACTGAGGAGCTGGAAAATAGGAACTAAAGCCACTGTGTTGTTTTTCAGATCAGTCAGCCACTCCTTCACAGATACTGATACTCCGGAGGAGACATGAAGCAAGCATAATTATTTGAAAGGATATAAATGAATCCATAAGGTAAATGGGTCAAGGTAAAATAAAATAAAAACAATATCAGTCATTTTGATGTCAAGAGACTGTACTGAAGACAAAGATTAGTGAATTATAAGCATGTCGTTTGAGTGCTTGAAGAAGAAAAAACTCTGTTAAATGATCTCCCATTGGAACAAAAACCAAGAAACATTGTGGTCAGTAAGATGCAGTCAGAATGAAAATCCAAGATTCAACAAGACTCTACAGCCAGACTAGTTGCTCTAAGGCTGTTGTAGATTGCTTTCAGTTAAATGCAGATAGCAGGCTAACATGCTTATAATGACAATGCTAATATGCTGATGATTAGCAGGTATAATGTTTGCATGCTAACATTTGCTAACTGGCATTAAACACAAAGTACAGCTGGGCTGCAGGGGATGCCAGTAGTTGTGCAGGTAACTGTCATAATTGGACAGTTTGAAATTTTGATATGATAATGGTGCTAAATGGAAAGTCAGATTCACCAACATTATTCCAATTCATCCTATGGACTTCTTTGTGGTGCTGACGAAAAGTTAAGAGATCTCCAAAGTCATTAGGATACATTGTTTGGTAACACTGAATGTCTGTACAAAATTCTCTGCCAATCTCTCAAAAACTTTGACCAACTACTGACACTAGATCATAAGTTGGGCTGGGTATCATTTAAAAAAATACAAAACCAGTACCAGTCCAAGTACCCTTAATGTGATACTGATACCAATTTAGTACTTCATTCAATACCCATTACATATTTTGTGCACTTGCTTTTATCCAGTGTAACAGGCGTGTAGGGTAGCCACACTTTAGAGCGTTTAGGTGGCATCTTGGCTGCTGAACTGCTAAGCATGCTAACCCTAATTCACCGCGACTTCACCACCACAGATGGGTTGTAGCATTGTTGCATTAAGTTGATGAACGCTTGTGTTGATTGGCTGTGAGGAAGTCCATACAAATAGTCATATTTTCTAGCTCTGGGTGCACAAAGGGTCAATTGCAGGGATTGTTTGACAGGAGATATTTTGATGCTATTTGGTATCGATTTATTTCGGTCGATAGCTTAAAAAGGTATTGCCAATACCCAGCCCAAATCATAAGTCACTTAAGTCATTAGTCATCAATGAAAGTGATGGATTGACTGACAGACCATCAATGCCATCCCACAAAGATACAGCACAGGGCATTATTAGTATTATTAATGACTAATGGTTTAACAGTGCTTGGCACAAACAAGGACAGAATGAATGTACTGTAAACCAAATTTGCATTTCAACACCATTAACTAAATATTTTTTAGGTTTTGATTGTAGGTGAGTCCTGGGTGTTCACTTAGTACAGGTATACCATATATTATAGGTCATATACTAAATGATAAATGTAAGAAAAAACTAATTACTACAGTATGTTTTGGTTAGTGACATTTAATGACTAATGGTGTTGTTCTTGCTGTCATGTCACTGTGCGGGGGTTCTTTTGTGAAGCCATAGAGCAATTCACTTTTTGTGGTACTTTTCAACTTGCCTCCTCTATTTTGACTTCTGTTCCTACATTTCCACAGCACACCTCCCAATGTACTCAGCTGGCCTTGTTAGCATCTACCCGTTAAACCTAAAAGGTGTAGAGAGTGATATGAACCTCAGAAAAGCAATGTCTCTACTGTCAAGAAAACGGGAGCCTCACGCACCTTACTTCACCTTGCCCCTTGTGGCTGCGCTGCATTCGGGTTTATTGGGTCTGCTGTCAGTAGAGAAATTGCTGTCTCTTACTCTCTGTCATTTCTCCCCACATGATTGTTAATAAAAAATGGTGAGTCTAGAAAGAAGCTCTACCTCAGTTTCACAGAAATCATACAAGCATTTATTGCTAATGCTTTAGACATGATTCCTAGTCTTATCCTATTTAATTCCAATTCCTGAAATTATGCCATCTGTAGTAACAATTGTCCTTTTGAAATAACAAAATGGACCCAGCAATGCAAAGAAAATTGCTCATAGACCTTTGTGATTGCTTAAAATGTCTCAGGGATTCTGCTCCTTTCTTTAAGTGGATGTTGTGGAACATCATCAAGGTTGTGTTGGCAAAAAATATGTATAAATAAATAAATAAAACATCCCCATCGCAGCCTTGGGCATGGAAGTTGGCCTGCAACATAACTTGTCAAAGTAATATAAGAGTTCGCACCCAGGAGGTCTAACAATAAGCTCTAGCAAGTCTAAAGAAACATTCTATCATCAGCTCGTTTCAAAGCCTCTCTCTTTGTTGGCTAGCAACTTAACACTTTAAAACAGCAAATAGTTATGTATTTACACATCTAGCAGACACATATTAGCATAATTCTTGGAAGGCTTTGTCACTATGAGTAACCCCTTTCAAACTATATGTAGTGTATTGATCAACTGTTAATACAAAAATACTGATTAGTGCAGCCTCAAATGTGCCCAGAACTTGAGTTGGAAAAACTACCAATCTGTGCCAAAAAAACCCCTCCTGACCAATTTTTTTCAGATGACAAAACCATAACCTTTGTTCAGAAGGTAATCTTCATAACTATCCAGAACAGTTCAATTATCCTATCAAACCTCACCCAACCTCAGGTTTAATGGTCTTTTACATTACAGACTATTTCATGTGATACAGAGTTGCTTAATGGCATGCAATGTCATTTTTGTCTTTTGAGAGTAAAATTAAGTTATGGGTTGCCCTAGTTTCTTGCAAACCTTTATCTGGAGGCCCATCATTATCGTATGAACATTAAAGTGATTTCACATCTTATACTGCACTAAAAAAACAACAACACAACAAGCAATTATTCTGAGAAGAATTCTCACAACTCGCATCATAGTTCTTATTTATGAGGCAAGAAGAATCTCACTTGGCATGAGCAAAACTTTACTGGAGGCCAGCTTTTGCTATTTTGTTTCTAGGGTGAGATCACTGCATGGTTAATTGTGTTTGTCAGCCACCTAGTTTTCAACAAGAGAATTAAATGTTAAGATCCAGCTCGCGTCAGCTGACCTATTATGTCACACTGAGTCATAACTTAGTTGTTTTGGCATAGGTAGGCATGGGTCTGGGTCTATTTCTTTCTTCAGATAAACCATGTGAACAAACTGGGAATGGAAAGAAAACATGCAAAGGTCCAGTGCGCAAAGACACTGTGCCTTCTCCAGCTCCTGCCAAGAATTTAAATGAAAACACTTTAAATCTAGATTACCTATAAAAGGTTAAAGTGGCAACCTGCTGTCATTCATGCCCTATCTGAATAATGCATATGAAATGACGAACTAGAGATAGTCTTTATGGTTACTCTTTACATTATAGATGACCATATTAATACACAATTTTCTCAGGTGTTACCATTAAAAACTGTGAAATATGAGCTTTGGGTAGAAAATTAAACATTTACATTGTTTTTCAATCATCTACTTGCACAGTGCGCACCGCTTGGCCAGTAGACTAATACAGCAACAGTAAGCCCGGTATGTATGTGCTTTCCAAACGCTTAATTACAGGTTCTGCAGCACAAGCAAAACATTTGTACTTGAGCATTCTTCTACGAAGGAATGAGGAGTATTTATTATGAGTTTTAGAAAGATATTGCCGAATTTGTCCTGTTGATACAGACGGTGAACTGATTGTGTCACATTGTGTTTCAATAAGATTGAAACATTCCTCTGTGGAATCAGCAGAAACCCACAACTGGTACAACACCCGACTATCATTCCCTACAGTATACTGTACGCTGTAATCACAGCCACCACCACTCAAAGATGAGACAAGCTCAGCAGATCCAACTGCTAACGTAGAACCTAATGTTATGATTCTGGCTGCTTGGTCTTTCCTTTGACCCTTCCTTCATTAAAAAAAAACCCAGCAACTGATGGAACTGTTCTGTGGTTGTATGAGATGACACAACAGTATTGCTACTGTGTGAACAGATCACATCACAATAATGTCGCTTCATCTGTGAGATTTAAATTAATAAACAAAAATGGGAATCTCCACATTCAACATTCAATAATCTAGTGACTAATTCAGTTTGGAGTTAACGCATGATTTAAAATGTATAACTGAGAGCCATCTAATGCATAAAAATGAGTGATGATTTTGTAAAAATGGGTGAAATGGCTCAAGTCAATGTCATTACATCAGTATGAATGTTTTTTTTCCCAATATCAATATTATGTAATCATGATATATGCAAAATCACACAATAATTAAATTAATAAATGCAAATGACTGTGTTCCACTGTTAGTTAAGATAACTATTCACACATATTAAACAAGTCTTCGGTGATTCATTTAGTTGGTTTCTAATTAGAATAAGCATGAGATCATTAATTTAGATAACACACAAAAAAACAGGACAAACGTAATCATGATACAGCTTCAATTAAAGTTTGGAAAATGATAATATTATTATATATAATATTATGATATAATTATTGCCCGACCATTTGCAAAGGACAGATTTAATTTAGTTTACCAATTGAAGAATAATTTACTGGTTTTACAACTTGTTACCATGTATTAGTCCATTAGTTGTTTACACTGTCCACTTCATCCACAAAACTCGCCAATACCCTCTGTATCAGTGTAGCCAACAGCCCAGTTTACTTCCCTTGCCCTTTGACCCTATGTTGCCATCAGTGAAAGGTTGAAGAACAACAGGGAGAGTTTGGCTGAGATAAGTTTAATTTTCCTCCCTCAGCCAGGGGAGCAGCTGCACAGCAGCCAGCTATCAGGCCTGGAACATGCATTTTGGACAGCCAAACACCGTCCTAGCATATATGCGTAGAGGACATTATGGATTACTTCACATTTAATAACATGTCAAAGTCAAAGCGGATTTGTATGAGCCACAGTCCACAAAGAGAGGCAGAGGCTCAGGCTGCAGCTGATAGTGTTGCTGCTCCCTGGCTAGTGGTTAGCCCTGCAGAGCTAGCTGGGATGATAAACACAGAGCATCGCTAGCATGTGAACAGAGTTGATTGGAAGTATTTTTGCTACAGATACCCACCAATGCAAAGTGAAACTGAGTCAATATAATTCAATTACCTTTCTAATTAAACATTAATGGTTTAAGTAATCTCTCAGCAAAGGTAATTGTTTTTTTTTACTTTGGTGCTCAGTCCAGCTATGTCAAAGGTTCCTTCTAACACCATGTTGACCATGTAGAAATGGAAAAAGGAGACATTGAGGTTTAACATGCAGCCAATCTGCAGTTTTAAAGGCATTTACTGAATCATAAACAGCTAGCTTAACTTCAGCCCTGGCGACTGCAAGCAACCCTGCAGATTTCCTGTTCTCAATGAACCCAAATCAAGCCAAAGGGTTGAAAAACCCTCCAACTCTGAACAAAGCTAGGTTTATAAGTGGTTAGTGAGCCAGCTAACAAGACACATAATTTAAATAAGAGAAAATATGGAGTTATATTGGAGGCACAATAGGCCTTTTTCCACAGCAGATCCACCACTGTAGGAAAAGCACAGGTATTACTATTGACATTAATAATGTCTCTGTTCTATTAAAGTGTCCCAGTAAACCATGACAACCACATTTACAATATCAGGACCCTGAAACAGCAGAAGCAGCTAAATTGAATTCAGATCAGATCAGATCTTCCTAGTGTAACATGTTAACATGTTTTCTGCTCTTTTGGCACAGAAAAGTGCCTTCCCTCACACATCTAGCCCATGCTCCAAGTAAATATGCACTGGACTCACCCGTCTAATGAACACACAGTGGTAAGACAAGCCAACCCCTCAAAATGTCAAAGTAACTAAAATGTAATTACTATATTTCAAATTGTAATCATTTACTCTACTCATGATTGAAAAAAGCCACACTATCTCACACTACAGTTATGTGTTACAAAGTCACAAGCTGTTGCCCAGTGCATAATTAGACATCTCTACGGGTTCTGACATCTCCCTGACTATCCTGTTAGTTTTGTTACACCTATTAGGGTGGGACAACTTTATCTTTATCATTATTAATAGTAAATGGGCCTCTGGGATATAACATAAATACCTGCCCAGCTTCACTTGAGTGGAGGTCTAATCAGACCGAATAATAGAAAAACCAGTGTGATTGCACAGGGTCTCTATTGTTTGAACATTGTAATTATTTTCTCATGAACGATAGCACTTCCTAGAATTAAAAACAATCTGGCACATTTGTTCTATGATTGTCTTTTATTATGTGGATTCCGATGCCATTCCAGGTGCAGATGCAGATTAACCATTTCCGAACACTTTCTATTAAAATGACAAAGTCTAAGGACTGTGCAGCTGCTAGCTGTATCTGGTGAGGAGAGCCAAATAGAGATGCTGGCCATTTCACCTGAGCCTTTCAAACCACACTGATCAGTTGTTGAATATGTGGCCATTGTGCAGACATGGCAAAAAATATTAATTAAACAGTTTAGTAGAAACAAATACTCCCAAAGCTATGCTAGTTTGAGGGGTTACTGGAGAAAGCCTGATATGCAATGCAGTCTTTTACTTATAGGCACTCCAGGACATGCTCTGAGCAAGAGAAAACGTTCTCTGAATGGATTACACAATAAGTCAAGACTTAAGTTTTAGTTCAGTTGTTTTTCAAAATGTAACCGCAGCTGTTGTAATACTTAAGTGACAGTTTGTTACTATTTAGATGGTTTTCTATGATACTGTATGTGCACAAAAATCTTGAAGCTAACAATTCACAGAGGTAAAACACACTGAAGGTGCTACTTTGCTTACTTTGAACTGTAGGTTCAAAGCATATTTAAATTATGTGTCAAATAAATTAGTATTGAATACATAAGAGGTTGTACTAATTCAGATAGAAATATATACTGTAAATAGTATGTTGGTAGAGGGTCAAGCAACTTAATGCTACTTTAAAAAGTATAAAACGTTTAGTTAAAATTGTTGGACATTGATTTAGGTTAACATTTGGGAATATGAAAGATAAACACGATCTAATCAATATTCAACATACAGTATCAAATAAATCTTTCTTACTGTGTTGTTTCCATTTCCATTTCCATTTAAGTGTAAGCCACTGTCAAAGAGTGGAGAGGATACTCGACTGTGATCAGTGGACGGCCCAGGGGAACCTGAGAAAGAGAGGAGAACTTTTCATGTTTGTTACAAAAAGGCTTCAGAAGAATGACAGTTAAACATTTAGTCCATCTTCATATCATGTCTATTATTTTCATTTCTTCAGAAACAAAAGACAATAAGGGTTCAACATGAACCTCAAAGAGTGTGGCCCAGCGCATTGTGTTAAATTATTATTGCCTTTATTCTGCTGCCCTGCCTCAAAGCCATGGAGTACATCACGGACAGCATCCAAAAGAGACAAATGCTGCTGTTTGATATGATACTAGCTTGGCGTTAAGAGGACCTGCTTTCTGATTCGGTCACACTCAGTAAAGTGTGGCAAACAGCTCCAGGCCTCTCCTGCTGTCATTTGTGCCACAGTAGAACAAAGGACAGCTTTAGTGAGAATACGACCTGAACCTTTCATTCTTCGGCAACAAAACACGATTCACCGGCCAAACACCCTACAGCAAAACCTGAGCATCTCCGCACAGACGCCTTCCTATGAATGTTAACAAACCCAGAAGAAATCAGGGCTGGATTTCTCACAGCACTTTGAATTTGTGAGAATATGGTGGTTTGTCAACTGAGTTATAAATATTCATGTACATCTATTAGTATTAATTATTTCTCTACATCTGTGTGCTCTTCATAATTAGGTAAATTGTACAAAATGATCATTATGTTTGCTGGTGGAGACTGAAATAATTTGTATGACATGGTGCTTGCTTACAACTAATTCATAAGACAGCAATTATTGGTGGCTCAGCAGTCTGGATGTTTGTGCAACTGTGAACATCTGAAGCCAAAGCCGAGTCCCATGTACTGCAGATGATGACGTTCCCGATCACATTTGTGCCGACTATGTTAACTACACATTTGCTGAGCATTTACAAGAACATTTTATGTTTTTAGCTTTCTTGCTGAGATACGTGAGACCATTAAATATACAACTAAAGAAGGAGGCAGTAGTCTAACATGAAAACTTTAAGTAGGGGAAAAAATAGATAGCCTAGTTTTTCCTACCAGTACCTCTAAAGCTCACTAATTAACACATTTGATGTCATTACATTTGTAAGAAAAACTAAATGTAAAAATGACAGGTTGTGGTTCCACTAAATTGAAAAATACTTGAACATTTATAAATTCTTCATCAAAAGAAATGAATGTCTTTTAAGAAATCGTATCTAGTTAATTGAACATTTGAGACACAAATTAGTATTTAAAGCAGTGAGTTTGCTAAGTTGCCATGGAGAATGCTCAAAGAAAAACTCAAGCTAAGGATAACCCAATCAAGTTCTATTGAGAAGAACAGTAGGATGTTATTAAAAACAGTCATTAGGCATTAACTTTTTGGGGGTCAAAAAGATATAATACTGTAGACACTAAAAGGTCTTAATAGCACTCTGTTGTAAACCAAAAATGTGTTAACATTCAGTGTTACTCATCAAAACATTTGTTAGTACATGTACATAATTTGCTTGTTGTGCATAATCACCATTGGTAACATGAAGATGTGATTTTCAGGTAACCAGACATTCCTCAAATTGTGCAATATTTGTTTACTCTTTACAGTCTGCCATCACCCATCGCATTTACTTCTCATGTAAAAAGAACTGCAAAAAGTTAGCGTAGTTCCAGCTATTAAAAAAAGTGTTCCTTGAAATTGCCAAACTTTCTAAAATTCCAATTTGTCTTCAGAGCTGCTCCCAATTCTCATTTTCTAGCTCACTATCACTTTCTCACCCACATACCTCGTTTCTCACCTTTTACTCCACATGAATGCTTTTAGTGTCTATGTTTTCATCACTTCAAGCTGCTGAAGGCAAGTACAGGAACAGAGAATTGTGGGTCGGGGTGTTGCTGTCATTACTGTTCGCTTCAGGCCACTGAGCATGACAATTTATAACTTTGAAATAAGCACTCATGTATTGAACAGCTATGAAAGGTTAAGTTGACCAAAAAGACAATGCCATAAATGTGGTATATCCCTTTTATTGTGTAAAAATGCTAGATACAAATGTTTATTAGGGGTTTATGTAGCATCAAAAAACAGGATTCTTACCTAGAGGCAGTTTTAAAAACGATGGAACTTCTCGCAGGTAGCGAACAGTGATGGTGACCTCATCTCCTGCGGTACGCAAGAGGTGAACCTGACAGGAGTGAGAGAGATGGAGATGGAGATAGCAAGCGAGAGAGAGTGACTGTCAGTGAGGCAGCGAGATCAAATTAATCTCGAATAAATGAAACAAGCCACATTCATGTCAAGCTGTACACTGCCTGAGCAAACAAAATGCAACAAGAGACGAGTGAAGAATATCTAATCATAAGTTAAAGCCTGACTGATGTGGTTTCACTTAAAATAATCAAAGGCAGAACTTGAATGCAGGCATTTCTCTCATGACAGGCGGCAGCAAAGCGACAGCTGACACTACAAAGTAATTACACTGTGAATGTCTGATTATCTAATGTCAGTTTCAAAGAGTCATTCAATAAGGTTAGGTGTACAGGATGAAATATTACATCTTTCAGTCTATCTAAAACTACCTGGAAAACAGATACTAATGACAAATGCGACACTTAAGTGAAACAAGACACTTAAATGTAACATCTAAAATGGAGGGTCATTTCTTCACACAGTTAAGGCTCATCTGCTACCAGATCCAGTGCTATTCTCTCCAGTATTGTGTGGTTGCCCTTGTTACTTTAGCCTGAGCATCTGTCAGTACTGAGAGTGTGACAGGCTGCCATTAAAAGCTCTTTATTTTGTTCAGAAGAGAAACTGCTCATTATGTGTTTTGACGTTCTGGAGGTGAATATAGTGAACAGCTGTTTGGGGCTGCACGAAGAGATGGAGATGACAGGCATGAGAAGAGTGTGTGTGTATGTGTGTGTGGGAGGTGGGATGGTGGCACAGAATAAAAGAAATATATGACAAAGACAGAGCCTAAATTGTAGAGAGAAACTGAGCAAGAAATAGTCCACATAAAACTCAAATATTGGTGCCCTCTGTTCCTCAGCAGCTTTTGATACTGATCTACTCCTTTACAATCTTTTCAATTTGTCACAGTGTAAAGCAAAAGAAAAACAGCCTCCTGCCAAGATGACAACTCAGATTGCTGAGGACCACATCTGTGTTGATAACCAGTGGGACTTTGTGTAAACCTGGGAGAAGGATTGATGCAATGGAGCAGGGTATTGGCTTTTTTCCAACAGTTAATTACACATATACTCACAACTTCCTCATGAGTACAATGCTCTACATTTATGCCATTGACCTAAAGAAACCAACAGAGAGAGTAGAGAAGTAAAAGTAAGTAAGGCAAGGTAAACAAATATGTTGTTGAGAAAGTGTGTAATTTAGCTACGCTATGCTCATTTGTTGCTTCTCCTGCCATGGGTTAAAGTATGTAAATAGATGCAATATTCTGGTGGAAGCAATAGCATTTCAGTTCATAATATAATTCATAATAACTTCCAATATGAATGTTAATATTGCTAGGCTACTCAATGAATCTACTTGATATTCTAGCTATACAGCACATCCAATAAACCTGTGATCCTGCCAGACAGATTCAAATTAATTTTTTAAAATATTAAAACGAATATCATTACTAGATACAAGACACTTGTGGGTTTGGGCAATTATTCTAATGAACAAGTGCAATTATTTATTGGTAACTCTTTGATTAATTTACCACAGAATCTATGACGGTGAAGTGTATGTATGTATGTATGTATGTATGTATGTATGTATGTATGTATATACATATATATATATATATATATATATATATATATATATATATATGTTTAACCACAATAGTATCTCCTCAAAAGAGCATACAGACATAAAAGACTCATTTGATTAGAATTATGCAGTTCAAAGTTCAAAAAGATTCTCTTTCTATTTCCTCAATGAAATCCCAGTCTATCAAAATGCGAGAGGGTTTAAATTAAGATGCAACAAGTCACCACTCTTGGCGGTGACCTGAATCAAGCTCGAAGCAAATAAGTCATGAACTGATGTACCAACCTGCAACACAGCATCCCCAACGAATAGCTTCCCCGTCTGATCAGCTGCGGGCAACAATTGTCAAGTGTCAGAGGTTAATGAAACCATTAGAAAATAATTGCTCATTTCATACATGGTAATGTGGTGGAAATAGCAATCAGTGTCTCTGTCTGACTAATCTCGGGCAACATCCTACAGCTCAGAGAAAGAACACAGAAAAGCATGAAATTTGAAACTAATCAGGATATAAACTCATTTGCAGCAGCATGGGAGGAAAACAATGAAACCTCTGTTGTGAAAAGATTTGTGAAGCTCTGTGAAAAAGGGTCTTAACGTCCCTGAGGATATGAAGACATGATTCTCTCGTATGCAAAAAAGGTATTAAGGGGGATGTGAGCAAAAGACAAATTACAGGGCAATGGTTCACTGACATGACACTCTGATAATGCATCCTAGCAAGATACTGAGAAGTCATCAGTTCTTACAATTTAACTGATAAACTTGATTAAAAGTTGTTTTTTTTCCATCCAGAAAACAGCATGGTCCCATTTACTCATATAATTTGGTGATTTCTTCACAGTTTTTGTCTTTCCACAGCTTTTAGAGAAAGGCTCACTGATTATGGATACCTACCCCTGCCTGCAAATAATCTGTATCCTGTACAACCAATTAACAATGAATACAAAAATAAGTTAGCTCAACATTTATTCAGTGTCTACTAGTAGGTATACATAAGTTGAACAAATAAAGCACATTTTAATGCAATACTTCAACATTTTGAGAAATAACATTTTTTCTTTCTTTCTCAAGAGTGAGATTAAGACTTTGTACCATTCTCAAATCTGTTCTTATAATATGGAGCTGGGGTCGGGACATGTTTAACCTAGCTTAGCATAAAGACAGGGAATGGGGGGCCAAGTGTTAGCTTAGCACAATCCAAAATGAAATTAAAACTGACTCTTTGCTTTAACAGAAAATGTAAAAACATCAATTTGTGGTTTAATGGGGAGTTTCTATCTTTAATAGTTTAATGGCAAACAAAAGCTGGGTGCAGTGACTGTTTAGCAGCCCGAAGCCTTGTCATCACAGGGAGATTGCCAGGTTTGGTACAATCGTGCCTGTACAGAGACCAAAACAATAACCTGTGTTTTCTGATAGCATCTGGCAACCTGAGCTATAGCCGGAGATGCTGTGTGGATGATAAACAAGCATTCATAAAGGAATACCCCCAAAAAACAACTAAAACCATATAGTGTCGTTTATACATTAGTATTTTTTAACTTTCAACAGAGTCAAGCTAGCAGTTCTAGTCTTTATGCTAAGCTAGGCTAAACATGTCCTGACCCCAGTTTTGAATTTAACACACGAGAGTGGTATCAATCTTGTCATCTAGCTTTGGGAAACAAAGCAAATACAAGTATTCCAAAAATAAATACATTGAAAAAAAATCCCAAAACTGATACCCCATTTATTTGCACTTTTATTAATCTTTTCTTTGATTATGTCCTATATTAATACTTGCTTCTACAGGAAATATTAATGCTCAAAATGCTTTCACTGGGAATTTAAATGTCACAAGTAAAACATTGAGTGTCACTTTCATCATTTTTTCATTAATATTTCAACGCTGAACTCGATTAATGACATTTAACAGTGCATTGAACACCATTTCCATATCCACAGTACATTAGTGACATACAATTTTTTTCTTACCTACTTGATCTTTAAAAATCTTTGAAATAACCACAGGCACATTGTGCTCTGCACCTCCCTGAAAAGCAGGAGAGAAAGATGAGGATGAATGTTGTTGAATTCCAGGAGTGAAATTTGCTCCTAAATCTGCTTTCTCAGACAAACAGCCATCTTTCCAACCCAAAGCTTTCTCATTTCCACTTTAGTCTCTCCATAATCAAAACTTTTCTGCTTACTTTGATGCTTAAGCCCAGACCGCCAGTCGCCTGTCTTCGGAGTACAACAGTTCTGTGCTTTAGAAAGTGGGAGTTTCTTATTGGCAAAAGGATATTGTGAACATTGAAACAATATTCTGGGCATGAATAAAAATGCACACCTCAGGCGCACTTACATTTACTTGGGATTCACTTCCTCCTATGCAAACCACATCCAGCTTCTGTATGGTTAATACCTCTTTGGTCAGTTTCAGGCAGACATCATAGGTATTATTGGTCTCCTCATTGTACAGCAAAGCAATTCCAGATTTTGTCTGTTGGAATTGAGAAGAGCATTGATATTTAGCAAAGCAGAGCAATTATGTAAGCAATGAACATTTTAATCCTCTTTTTTCTCAATGTGTCATTTGTGTAGTCTAGTTTTAGGTTAATTGGTTTTGCTTGACATTGTGAAAGTGTAGACCTTTGTGTCAGATCTTGTATGGTTGCATATGTAAGTTCAGGCAATTCCACTTGTCAAATTGATGTTGAGGGCAGGAATGACCACAGTCAATTCAGATAAAAAGGACACAGCAAAGACATTACACTATGCACTACGACTACAGTAGGTGAAGATTCAATAAATACCTGTCAAACAAAAAAAAACAGTGTAGCTCAATCCCCCCGACAAACTGAATGCTTATTATCTTCTGTGATTTTCCACTGCTACACATACAACCAGCAAAAATGTTAGCCAACAATCTAAAGTCAAACAAATGGACCCTTGTGGGCACTAATTAATTTGAAATTTCCCCAACTTTTTGTTTAGAGATTACATGAACGACTGCCAGATGGAGTTCTTTCAAATAATAAAATGCTGCCAGTCATATTTCAGATTGTATAGCACTGTTTTTTGTCTGTTGTACCCCACAGCCCAAATAGATCAGTGCTCCTTTGCTGAAACCACCTGTCAAGTAATAAACGTGTTCATTTGTTGGTTAAACACTATTTATGAGCTAATAGTGTGTTTTGTTACAATATTGTTTTCCATTCAGTTTTTAATGGTCTTTTTTCCAGTTTGTTCAATTTTGCAATGCTACTGTTATTACTTTGAGTGGCAGAGGATTGACATTTCAACCATCTATCCATTACTGTTAGCTATCTATTTTGACTTCTCTGCTCACTTCTGTACGAGGTTTCACTCTCTCTCAATGAACCGCAACATATTGAGTTTGGATCTGGCCCAGGGATCTCTACTGCTGCTCTCTCTTACTCATTTCCTGTCATCTTTCTACTATCTAATAAAGGCCTAAAATGGAAGTTGGTGGGAGTCGTTCTGTACAGTCAGTCAGCCTATCATTACTGGTAGTTTGTTGGTTATTGTGACAGTAAATATAATAAAGTTTAGTCTCCTGTTATGCCAACTTGTAAACCTATTTGTGTGTTTATGCTCCTGCTAAACACAAATGCTTTTTTACTAAATCATAATGCATGGTGGTGTCGCTCAAGGGTTCTATCAGAAAGATTGTCATGACATTTTCTACAGATATTCACGGTTTATTGAACTGTCTCAACAACTATTGGATGAATCATAATGAAAATTTGCTTGATGTCCTTAAGATAAATTCTAACTTCGGTGATCTAACAAAGTCTTAGTATTTTTGCTGGGGTATTTCAGGCAATAAAGAGAGATGAAAGGAGATGAGGCAAGGAAGAAATACAACAATTGTTGTATTTGAACCTGGGATGTTCATGGTTGGCGTCTTAGCCCCTAAACCACAGGGACAATCTGTAATCTATCAAATTTTCCCCTCCACTAAAAAACATATTTTTCTTCTTATCCCTACAGTTGGGTATTTGAGCTTCACTGTGCAGAACGATGTATGTGCAGATTTTGACACTAGAAGGCTTTTTTCCACATTCATCTGCTGAGTGTAGAAAATGTCTCTATGTTTAGTAAAAGTCTAATATAAAGGGGTGGGCCTATGAGTGTGAATTGTTACAACACAACTGGTTTGGAAGGCAATTCTGGTCAATAATCAACATAGACAAGTATGATTTAGTAACTTGAAGCCTCCAGTGCAAAAAACACTGAGAATGGACTTTACAGTGAAATAGGAGATCTCTTGTGTCCAGCAGTAAAACATTTTCTATTACTTCTGTTGTATTACATTTAGCTCAAAGCACAGCTGTGTCCATGTACAACCTGACAGAGATGCTAGCATAGCTGTAAACTCTTAGTCTGTTTAAACTGATTGATCTACTCCTCAATCTTCTCACATGCCCTTTAATAACTGCAGAAGTACCCCCTAGTTTACAAGTTCCCCCTGATTGGAAAGGCATCATTACAGGGTAGTCTGGCCCGATGTAGGTGCCTGTAAAAATAGGTCAACAGAGACCAGGCTTCACACATGATGCAGCCCTCTGAGTCATTTTATTGTGACCTCTAATAATAGCTCCTCTATTCCGTCACTTGTAAAAATGGCATAACACAGCAGTGAGATGCATTCTTCCCTCAAGGCTTGTCACAATCCAGTCCATCATGTCTCAGATATCATACAGACAAAAAAAAAACTCTCCAAGTCCCATCCTCAACCCCTCCCGTGGTATGTTGGCATATGCTTGAAAATTCTATATTCAAGGACTGAAGGCTGAGTTACATATTTC
Organism: Scomber scombrus; assembly: GCF_963691925.1. Taxonomy (NCBI): domain Eukaryota; kingdom Metazoa; phylum Chordata; class Actinopteri; order Scombriformes; family Scombridae; genus Scomber; species Scomber scombrus. The sequence goes on from NC_084988.1 coordinate 20,090,026, forward strand.
CCCATGCTTCATCAACATCGAGCCAGAGGAGTCTATGTGATTGATGGATGATCTGACATAAACAAATTACCTTGACGAAAAGAGTCTGTATTTGAGGGGAAAACAATTGCCAAACAAATTGAAGTGACTTAACTGTGAAGTGAGGAAACCCCTTACAAGCAGTGGACAAAATGAAGGTGACACAAATACAATCGAATTCATGAGCATCATAAGTCTCACAAAGATATGATTCACTGCAATATGTTTCTGTATTTTAGTTATTGTGTCCACCCCCTCTTTCATTTGATAATGTAGCAGGTTTTACTCAGTAGGTTTCCCTTTCGGTCGAAGTATTATAAAACACCTCCTACAGCACTGGATAATAAGTAGTGCACCCAAAGTGTCTGTACTAGTTGAACTCTTTTTTTGAAATGCTTTACACAAAGCAATGGTGTTTGTGTGGTATTTTCAATTAATTAAAGCATCAGAACGTAAAATCAATACTAAAGGCTTGAAAATCACTATTGTGTTATGGAAAGGGAATCACTCTAAACTCACAAGGACAAAACATTTTTCATGTGTTGATTTTTGGCACTTACAGTAGATTGAAGTTATCCAGATTATCTTTTAGATACCATTAAAAACACTGTGCTTAGATTCTCTGTTGCAGGTATAAACCTGCAGAAGCTGCTAAATTATTTTTTATTTGAGGAAATTTGGGATTGGATATATTCACTAAATCTACTTGACAAGAAAAAGGGGGTTATCACAAATACTGATATGCTACAAAATGTTCTAAAAATACATTTCATGTATAATAAATTACACTGCCCGTCGTGATCAATACTTAATACTGCCTGGATGAAATTCTTAGAATAAAGCAGGGCAAGGCAAGAAGACAATGATTATGAGAATAAGAACAAGAATACAAATAGTTGTGGTTTGTTGTCCTTTTCGTAGGCATTATCTACATTTCAGCAGAATAGCAGAAGATTGACCTTTTCAAAGAGGATGCACACAACTGCACTCGAGGAGTCAAGAGTGGGTGCGAAAAGGTGACAATCAGTGTCTGAGTGAGATCAACCAATTCTCCTTTAAAAAGACTTTGAGATGAAGGTTGTGCTCTATTCCTGCCAAAGAGGACAGACTGTAAATTAAGGCTTCATGTGGAGGCTTTGAGGAAATTGGGCTGCTGGGGAGTACAATGGCTATACGGCATTCACGAAACAAGTCTCAATGTTTGATGGTACACAAAGTTCAAGTTCAAGTTCAAGTCAACAAAGGCAACATAAGCCAGTCTCCCTGACTGCATGTAATGTTAAAAAAGTTTCACCTCTAATTACTTTTTATTTTTATCACTGCCAAACCTCTAATGTAGCCAATATTGTTTCTTGTCAAGTGACAGAGCTGTTAAGTCTAAATAATAAGACACTACAATACACAGTCACTGTGCTATTGTTATTGATGAGGCAGACTTTGGAAGAAGACATTTCTTTAATCTTGTCAACAGTAAATCACAATAACATTCATACATGCATTACCAATCGCACAGCCATAAGCTAGTTTATTTGGGCACCAGAACACTTTCTAACTGTAGCTCGATAACTGTAGAAATTCCCAGTCAATTGTCCTGTTTAATACTTTATATAATTGATAAGTACAAAATATCTCAGAAATATCTTAGCAACTGGAGCGGCGTATCTGTGTTCACAGCAGCTGGCAGGCTTGTTCTCCCAGCAGGGGAACGAGAGAAAGAGTGTTGTTAGCAGTAGTAGTATTGCAGACTAATGACCACACCAGCATTTAAATTGACCAAAATACTATTTTGTATATTTAGATGCTGTTTACAGCTAATTAGCTACCTTGCCTGCAAACTGACATTGGCAGTACACTTTCCCCCAGTGGATGTTTGTTTGGGGGTTGATTCAACAGGCTAAGGTGCAGGACAACATGTGTGTTCAGGTTTGTTAGTTAGATAAGCAGGAGACTTTAGCTGGAAACCTAATGTGGGTTGCTGCTCAGATTCTGTAGCTCTTTTGTTGTATTGCTGGCTGCTGTCGGCTGTTAGTTAGTGGGCCTGTTTGCTCTGCCTACGATCAAACATCACTGACATTACTGTTTTCTGCAAATGTGGTTTAAAATTAAGCAATATGATTAGTTATATGGAAACAAGCTGTCTAAGTAGACGCAGACCTAATGATATTCCAATGTGTTATTAAAAAATACGCGACAGTATTTTAAAGTTGCAGTGTTTAGAATTTAGTGGTATCTACTGTAACAGACATGACAGAAATTGATTATAATATTTGTATGTTTTAATTAGTGTTTAATCACCTGAAAATAAGAAAAGTGTTTTCATTACCTTAGAATGAGCCCCTTATATCTATAAAAGGGAGTGGCTTCTCTTCCACAGAACCCCCCATGTTTCTACTGTAGCCCAGAAAGAACGAACCAAAACACCGTCTCTGAAGATGGCATTTCACGTTTTTATCCACCCACCACAGGGGAAGAGAAGGGGTATTCAATTGGTTGCAATCTGCAACCTTACCACTAGATGCCACTAAATCCTACACACTACACCTTTAATTAATAGGTATGTTTCTTAACCAGTAGGCTAGAGGGAGCCCCATTTGGCTTTAAGTTTAAACAAATTAATTCCACAGATGTATTATTATTGTGTTTTATTCCAAACATTGATTTAAAATTCAAATTATATACAAGAAGTTTGGGATTCAACAGTGTTTTGAGGCTTAGACATTATTTCCATAAAAATTGTTTTTTGAAAAAGGAGAAAACAATGTAGAATTGCTGCAGCATCATTATAACCGATATGTATTTCAACAACTTTAAAGTAGGGGTATCCAGTGACATTACATTTGATATCAGTGCTCCAGTGCAAGACATCCATCATATTCTCCGGGAAATTCATCCTTAACCAATGTACCTTACTTGCTAAAACAATGGTACAAATTATGAAATTATGAAAATGTTGCTTGGCTCAATGGATGAATCACATTGCTAGTCTGACAGGATGAGCTTTAGTGAGACTCTGTATGTAAATACCTAAAACAGATTCATTCCTTTGGGTTGAGTTTTATTTTGATTTTAATGTACAGTAGTAGTGGGTGTTGATGGTAATCGTGGTTCGCTTACATATTTTCAAGTATTTAGTGACAGAGCCACTAAGGAAATGATATGGGAAAGTGTGTGGGAAGTGGGAACTGATGTCCTCGAATAAAGTATCAGCTCTTGGGCTTATCATTTATCTTCTGCCAGCTTGTTCATGTGTGGCTGTGCAGGCATGTGGGACCATAAACCAGTCTAGGCCAGATCATCAGCATTTCTAGTAAATACGGTGCTGTCTACCTCATTTCTTTAGAGTAGATTGAAAACAATAGAGGGGATAAAGCAGCCTTGTGGGACACCTGTACATAAAACAATCTCGTTAAAAACCACACGCTGGTTGCATATTCCCTTTAGAGCAGTCTGTCAGAAATTCTTTATTCCAATGAAAAAAAATACCTTCAGCATTCAGATCACATAGCCACTGCAGAATCACATGTATTGGCATTATAATCAAAGCTCAATTGAGTTAAAATCTTGTGACAGCATATCATATTCATGATGCTCTCTGTGGTCAAAAAGGTGTCTTTTCACTTTAAAACCTTAAAACTGTGGGGAGTGACACTTGCAAATTCTCTAATGCAATCCTATATAACAGCTACACAATATCATTGTGAAGTTAAAATGTGCATTGTGTTTTTTAACACCATGTCAAAGTGGTGTTTTGATTTCAATATGAATATCATCAATGGCACCTGACACATCAAAACAAGGTGATGTGTCACCTTATTGCCTTTTTAAGTCCAATAAGTGAGAATTTTTGAAAAAATAATTTTATCACCTTCAGTCAAAAGGTCAAGAGTGTCAAAAGAGCGTACATTAGAGAAATTAGAGAAAAATCTTCTTTGTTCCTAGTATCCAAGACCTGACCAAAGACACAACAGGCCCAATATTGGATATGGCGTCTTAATATCTCTTATACCTGAGTGGATCTGAGCAGATTCACCATCAGCTCTGATCAAATTGTGCGTCTTAATTATCACAGCAGAGAAATTTGTGTTAACAGAAAAAAAAATTAACTACTTGTATTGTTACTCTTTTGGACCACGTGCATCATGTTGCTGCCAGTATTGGTGTTGTGTCTCTATTTGGGTCTTTTTGGGTTCTAATCCCCCTCAGTTCCTTTCAGGTCTCTTTTTTACATCAGGTTCAGGTAGGTTTTTCAAGTAAGCTTTTTTGGACATATTTGTGGGAACAGCATCTAATCTTCAGGGCACCAGGCATTTCCCATGGCAGCAGTTGATACACATCTGATGGTCAGTGTTGCCAACCACCAAGGTATCCTAACTGCTGAAGCAAGTCATAGTCCTGTATAGTCTAGAACTGTTGATACAAAAAGTATTTTCTCCTTTTTCAAGCACATTTGGCATTGGTTATGTACTGGCAGCATCTGTCCTTTTATAACATTCAACATTTTTGAGTAATCATGACTAATGTGGGGATGTAAATGATCAAACTATCAGAGTCCCATGATCTCAGTGCTTCATATGCTCTCTATGAATCACAGCACAATAAAGTAATAAGTCACAGAGTAATATTTGGGTGCTGAAATCACATATGTGACAAAGCAATGGTTAACAATGTCAACCCCCTTAACTGCCTGTCAGGCTTTAGAATTGAAGTGCTATTAGAAACTATTTTTAGAGCTCGTCCACACAGATAAAGCACCAATCAAATTACAGTGCTGACATTGTTAGTCTGAAACTAAAATTATACTCACTACAATAAAGACCAAATCAATTTAAAAAGGTGTTCATGGAAATGAAAAAATCTGCCAAGTTGTTCCATTTGATTTGCAAGGTCACTGTAGTATAAAAAAAATATATGTAGAAAAATCAAACCTACATTTTAAAGGGTTGTCTATAAATATTAGAGATCGCAAAAGTACAAATAATGCCACAGGGTGGACATGTATAGTTAATTAGTTAAGTTAGGAGGTATCCTCACACACAGTAGGCAAGTGGACTCAAACAGAGATCACAACATCAGTCAGAAGGATTGCATAGGGGCTCACTTGATATCTGCAATTTATTTCAGACAGCGGTTTAAATTATAAATGATTCCAAGTCTAAAAGATTTTCAAAGAGCGCCTGAACTTTACTGAATATGAAAAAAAAAAATTGTAATAAACAATTCCAACATTAACTTGGAGAATTGACAAGTTGACGGGGATACTCATTTAACAAGGCACTAAGGGCTTTGTGAGTAGTTGTGTTATTTTCAAGTATAATAAGATGAACATATCTCAGCAGGAGTTTTTGAGTTAGTTAAAGAACAGCAAACAACTCAAGGACACCCACTGTGGAGATTTCTGAATTCATAGAGATAGTACATGGCCAAGGCTGGGTTTTTGAGTTTGTTTCTTTTCATTCAACTGATGCTTTTATTCACAGTACTGAATGACACATGGCTGAAATTGCACATCCAGGAGAGATGATCAATAAAATAAGAAGCTAAACAAGTCAACTGATTCTATTCATTATACACTTGAGAGCTTTTTTAAAAGAAACAGTTTGACATTTATGTGTTCTTAATTACTGAGCACTGAATACATGTCTGTATACTGAAAATGATACAAAAACGATCATCGTTTCAGTAATTTGTCAAGCAAAAATGGCAAATATTATCCACTTTTAGCTTGTCAAATGTGAGGATTGACTGTATAATGTATTAAGGTTTTGCACTGTTGGTCGGACAAAACGTATTGAGAAATTGTAAATTGAATTCATGATTAAAATAGTTGCAGTCTCTAGAATCCACACAGCGACATACACATAACACATTTTGTTGTTTTTCAGTTAAATGTTTCCAGATATTCACTGTAGAGTTTTCATTGTGAAGCAAAACAAACACAAAGGTTTGCAGGCACAATGAGATGATCAGAGGTGCAAATGCAAGACATTTCCTGCCGTTTGAGCAAACATCAAAACTCCAACATCAGCCAAGTATCACCACAGGATACTTTTTACTATGCTGTTCAAATTCTATGAAATACCACTTGCACTGTGTCCTCATCATGGGCTCTGATCACAGCTGCATGATTTTAGGTTTACAGGTGTTTGCAGCAGTAGCCTGTCCTGTTATAGTCAATTGTTTTAGTATCAATGTGTACAATTCACCTTGTAAATGTGTTACACAGAGACAATCAATGCAGAATGATGACACAGAAAGTCTTTTTCAAATTCTCCAAGTAAAGAATTTGTAAATTTGTTGGACATTCGAGTGATTAAGACTTCTCTAAGACAGGTAGCCTGCCAGCAATATAATTAACACAGACCACTGGCCCACACACTGTAATTTACATTGTGTCCGGCTGACCACATTTCATTGATATCTATAGGATTACTGCTTTAAGCACAAAACAGCACAGAACTGCTGTGCCACAGCAAAGAGCATAAGTTCAGACAACCTTTTTTCTTTTTACAACAGGATGCATCAAAGAAACAAGGTTCAAGAAAAATGTCATCATTTTCTGAAACACTAGCTTTTCTAAATTGTGTGAGATAGAAGCTGCAATCATCTCAACTGTTTAAAGTGTTTGTACTAGTGTATCACAGGTGTGGCTCAGATGGGATGGTTAAAGTACACTTCTCAATGTTGAAAGAGGTGAAGCAGAGAGAGATCTTACTTGGCTTGGCACAACTGAAGTGGAAAAAATTCTTGTATGCTCAGTGGATCATGACTACCAGGATGCTTTTTTCCTAGTCAAAAATTGCTGTTAAGAGCCATTCTTATTGACGATTTGAGTGACTTCACTCGAAATGAGGCACCACTGTCCCCAAGGAGCACTGAGGTTCAAACCACAGTATGTTTTCATTTTCACAGCCCAAACCATAGACACTGTAGGGTACCATGCTTTTAGCTTGCTTTTCATTTATATGTATTCATTGAAATTTTCAGTATAGATGGGACATAAATTTCATAGACTTATGTGTATAGGGTCTGACTCAACACGAGAAGGATGGGAAATTTAATGAGAATCTGACATGGCTGCAGTGAAATATATAATAAGGCCAGTGAAACTACCGCTATTGACGCACATCACATATTAAAACTGCAACAACTGATTGTTGACCACTTGGGGGCAGCAGAAATAATTTATGAACACAGTATTGACATATTACTTTTTAAGTTGATGAGGTAAACTGTTGTTAACATGTTAATAAACTGATGCATATATTCAAATCCAACAGTTATAGGGAGCAACATTATAATTCATTTGGAGCCATGTTTCTGTCCTCCTGATGAATGAAAGTCCAATATTCAGTCTCCTTTAGGTCAGTTTTTGCTCTCTATCAACTCCTGAGGAAAATATCTGGCTCTTTAACTTCTTAATGGTCTACTATGTTCACCAGCTAGTTGTATATTTTATGTTTTCTGTTGTAAAAGTAGTATTAAGTTGGTTTTTAGAGCTTTTGCACTGAAAACAACACTATAATAGCAGTGAGAATGAGCCAAAACAGTTGGAACTCACTATGAAGATGCTTAAAACCGCGGGGAGCTACAGAGTTATAAGAGTTATAATTCTTTGTTGGTTCATTCGTGCAATACTTCTCACATTTCATACTGTCATTTTAGAGATGTTATTATAAAAATGCAACATGCATTGTTTACATCTTTGTTTGGGGGCTTGAGCCATTTTTTTTTTTACATGTTCTGGCGCATTATTGCTAGGCTTGGGTTATTTTTCATAGATTAATACCTTCAACATTTTATGAGGGTATAAAGTCTATAGAATATTTTTAAAAACAGCAGCAGCTGTCAATGGATACAACTAATTGGTGATGCACTCTGGAGGTGTCCAATAGGACTGTTGTCACTGTTTGAGTAAGTTTAATTGTTACAATACCTGCCCTGCTAATGCACATTTTGCAAAAGTAACTCAATTTAGCCCAAGTTTGCACTGCCGAGTGGTTCCTTATTAAGAAAGTCTTGGCTCCAAATGAAAAAGATGGCGCCGACCATAAGCAGCAACTCTTGGATTCAAACTAGGTTCAGTGAAAACCTTTATATACAGTCTATGGCTGGAACCACCAAATGTTGGGCATGTGGGAATGATAACTGATATAAGAATTACTGATCAATTATCAATGTGGATTGACTAATCAATTAACTGACTCACTGTTTCAGCCCAAGTTATTGTGCTCGCGTGATGCATATTTGTGTATGCTGTAAAGTTGATGCTTAATGAAATAAACTTAATGAAAGGACAGGCTACACAAGAGATGTCAACAGGGCTCGCATCTCATTTTTGTGGATTAAGAGAATTTTTCTGGCCATGTGTTTTACTCTTCAAAATCAAACTTAATCAGACATCTAGGCTTCTCTGAAAAATATGTATTTTCACTTTCACTTGTTCAGTTTCACTTTGAAATCATTTAGGCACAGACCTGTTGTGGCATATTATTAATGTCTTGAGCTTAATATGATGATTAGGATGTGAGATGCTGTTCTGTATGCTATAAGAATTTAGACTTTCTCAGTTGCTAGTGTGGTATAATAGCTTGTACTTATTTACGCAAATCAAATAACATACCGTTATTTAATGAATTAGCATTTTCCCTGCATATTTTAATAACCCAGACATTTCTGCCTCCTCAGTGTCTCTTTCCCGATGATAGTTGACATTTGAGTTCACTTTGGCTGCGGTGGAAGGGAACTTTCCACTGATAACCTTGAAAAGCACCACGACTGTCACGTCACAAAGACACACAAACACAGGCAGAGCTCAATCTCCAGACGCACACATTTTACATCCAGATCTGACACCATTTCTAGAGAAGTCATCAAAACAGCACATATAGAAAGGTTTTTCTTTACATTTAAAATATTGCTTTAATCCATTTACACTCCTTTCTAGGGAATTACACTTAAATTCCATCAGTTCAGTTTAACATGAACAAATCCTTCACCATGGATTTCACACAAATCCAGCCCATGATTCATAGGTTTCTGTGAGTGAAACTGTCTCAGAGCCGTAGCCAGACATCAGACATCACTTCACTCTCCTTATTCATATAGACTTCATTCTCTCTAGCTGCATGTCTGAACACAAAATTAGGCTATTAATAAATATGAAATATTTACTGGACTGAAATATCAAACTGTACAGTATAAAAAAACATATAGTTACATATATACACAAATGCAAGGAAAAACTATTGTGCAAATTAATAACTCGTCGTTTTAGCTATTGTTGGTCTCATTATGGTTAACTAGTGGACAAACAGGTAGACAGTTGGATTCATCTGCAGCATTACAACAATACATTTTCTTCACATGGAAAATGAATAAGCTGCATGTATGACAAGTGCTGTATGATGTTGGCAGGTGTCATAATTACTACTTCTGTCAAGCAGAGCACTTTCATCTGGATCTTAAAAAAAAAAAAAATCTTCATAACATCTGAAATCTGACTGAGATGTAGAACACAAGATGAAAAGCAAAACCCAGCACTCTATTTATGCTCGTACTCTTTTTTTCTTTTTATAAATGGAGGGGGGAGCGGGGTCAATTAAAAAATACCCTAGGGTCGTGTGTGCAGTGAAATGGATGAGCAGCTTTACAGTTATACAAGAATGTCAAGTTATCAAACCTAATTTGGATTTCTTTTAGAAAGGTTGAGCAATTTATCATTTATCATATTTCAAATCCAAGCTGAAAGCCGCCTGTTGGAGCAAAGAGTTACAAAGTATTTCCTGTATTTATAACAACTACCAGCTATGTAATGGGGTAAGGGACATACTGCAGCTTATTTGCAAATAGTTAATATGCGTCTGGCTTACACTGCAAATGTGCAGGCACATACGTTTTTGCAATCTGTGAGATTGCATTTTTGCCAACATGCACATTTCATAAGTTGCAAACATGCTCTTTATGGGAAAGTTACCTCTTATTACCATTTGCAAGTACAGTGGAAACCGCTTATCGTGATCATGTCTGTTGGGGTCAAATTGATCACTATAAGTAGATCATTATTATAATAATTTTATTTATTTATTTTATGTAGATTACCATGTAATTGACAGTACAGCTGTTTCAAATCAATGTTTCAATGCTGCAACTTGCTAGCCTTTTTTTAGCAATTTGTCTTGAGCTTCGAGGAGACTATGTTTTTCATTCAGAGAAAATGACTTTTTTTCCTCATGATTTCAGAGAGCACGAAGCACCAGCCTCAGGTAACCAGCTGGATGCAGTCGCGTTACTGTGAGACAATAATGATACCACAGCCTGTAGGTACATATCATACGTGTACCATGGGAGTTAAGTAAAAAATGATTTGTCAATAATTAAATAAATAATATAAACAGCATTTGTATAGGAATGATTCTGGCCCAAGCATTTAGATCCATATAAGCAGTTGATCACTGAAACTCACTATAAGTAGTTTCGACTGTACCAACGAGAAATGTTGCCCCGCAGATTTAAAAAAAAAAAAATCTGTTTTAATTTAAAGGGTTTTTTTTTTTGGTTTTTTTAATAAATGGATTTTCAAAGATCCATTAAAAAAAACAGCCTAGAGACACTGCTTCAGTGATGAACATAATCCATCATCTTTACCACGCTCCTAATTATCACTTTTAGAGAACTGTTTTCACTTCTTTCAATCAGAATGTACTCTTATTGCAGTAAAGAGACAAATGTGACATAATGTCTGTCTGACATTCAGTTTCTTCTGCTTGGACCTATTCTAAATTGCAATGAATGTGCCTCTTTATAAAGTTATATCAGAATCAATGCAGCAGCATGTCTCCACAAGCTGTTTTAAAAATATTTAGAAAATATTAAGAGCTTAAGACTCAGACATGCTGGGTAGACCTGCAGCAGCTTCTGACTGTGGTACAATAAACACAGGCTTACACTGGTAACACTGGTGTTACAGTTAACGCACCAGATCTGATGTTCTTATGAGTCAGTTACTTAAGATAGATATTTTTTATTACCCAACTTTACTCCTTTCTAATTTACAGCCAGTTGTTCCAAATTATGTACAATAACTTTTATTATTCATTTATTATTTCAACGAGCCAATTCGTCAGCCCATACTGTTCTCATTTGTTCTTAAATCCATTTCTTCTGACATTAAATTGAAAGTACAACACAAAAATGAGTAAAAACCTGTGCTAAGGAAGCATTCGACATTTTGGCAAATAAATAAATAATGCACTTTCTTGCCGAGAGTAACTTGAGAAGATTTTTACACTCTCATGTGGAGAACGGCATCAATCTTCTCATCACACTCTCAGCATGGAAGCAAATGAGTATATTTCCCAAAATGTCAAACTGTTCCTTTAAATCTACATTAACCGATTTTTTTTGGCCACTTGGGGGCAGCGGAAATGAGTCATGAACACAACACCGACATATCATCACCTCTTCAGTTGATATGTTATACTTGTTAGCAAACGGTTGCTTATTTGCAGCAGTTACGGAGCAACATTATTCTTTATTTGGAGTTGTGTACACCTGAATTCAATATTCACTCTCTTTTAGCTTTGTTGTTGCTCTCTTACCAACTCCTAAGGGAAATATCTGGCTCATTAGGTGCTAAATGCTCCACTATGTTCGGGAATAATTTGTTAACTTTGTCTGTTTGCCCTTGCTGTTGAGCATGTAGTATACAGTGGGGTTTTTAGAGCTTTTTTTCCAACTGAAAGCTGCTGCCTGATGTGGTCGAAAACAACACGGTGAGAGTGAACCAAATCAGTAAAATTGGGGCCAGACAACTAAACAATGAGCTGAACCTCACTATTAAGCTCCTTAAAGCCGAAGGGAGCTGCAGAGTCGCTGATAATTCTCTGTGGGTTCATCACTACAAGCAACACTTCTCACATTACTTAATAATACATTATTATTATAAAAAGTATTGATTATAGCTGCTTTTAAATACATAATTTATATAAAAAAGAGTTCTTTATGTAAGGATGTGGCTGATGAAAATGCTGTGTGTTGACCTACTAATTAAGAAATACACATGTATGTGAGCAGAGATTAAAAATGTGGGATTTGCAAGGAAAGCAAGTAGGTGTGTAATGATGTGGGACTTCAGTTCTTCAAGCTAAACTGAGTTATCACAAAAGCTGATTGAAATGACTGCAGGTATTTTACTGTATAATAGTAGTAGATAATTTCCCTATGCATCAGTAAACCTGCTGTATGCAGTTCAACGCTGTATGTCAATATCCTGGAAGGTCAATAAGCTGTATAGATGGATCTATACAGTATCCTCATATGCACACAACTCACAGAAATATGATATTATATCTTCCGCAATCATCCTTGTTCAATCTTCCACTCAGAGTGGCTCCGTGGGGAATGAAAACCACTTGATGTATTTCCTCTCTATTGTATATTCATTGTTTGAATAGGCTTGTCTCAAATAGCTTTACCGCTCAAATAACAGCAGCGGATGACTGTGTGATAGCCACTGCTTCCCCAAATCTGTTCGACACGTGTGAGATTATTGCATGTGGTAAGAGCGAGAGATGATCGACTGGAAGAAGGAAATTATTCTAACTAGTCTGCAAATTTTCTAAGAATTCCCTTTGCTTTTTGACATGCGAGTGTCGTCTTCTCTTTCTCTCAAACGTACAATACGGGCGCAGACGCAATCAAATAACAAATGCAATTTGAACAATACAGTGAAAGTTAGGAGCTGGGTTTGAATGGGGCCTGGGAGTCCTCCTGTCGGCACTATGGGAGGAGTAATTTGGGGCCAGTGTAGAATTTGAGGAACTAATCTAGGACTGTTTATATCTCCAAAAAATGTTTTATTCCCATTTCAAGGATGAATCTCAGTTCGATATGCAACAATTGCCTTTAGTGCATTGTTTGTACTGGTGTCAAACTGTGAAGGGTCCACACCTGTTCCCTATCAGCTGGTGAAGGGACAAGGCAGATTTCTTTATATCTCACACTTGGAAATGAATAGGACATTAAAATGCATAAGTTTCCCGCCTTGAATCTAAATAAAAATGCTAATGAAACGCTGTGGGTATTAATAATGCAGAGGACTACTTTCCTTTTATTTGCTAAGGAAACATTTCAAGAAAGGTTCTAAACATGTGACAGAGCGACTTGTTTTGATGTGTCAGGATTTATGACACTACATATCCTCTTGACATTTTTAAAAATTAAAACATCATCTAATTAAGACTTTAATTAATGCCTGGTTTTGTAGTTAGTTGAATAATGGAATATTACTGGGCATAATACTGTATTATATATGTCTTTTAGCACTTCCTACAGGGACTAATTATAAGCTTAGGAAAAAGACAAATTTATGATATAAGAGTGGAGTCTGCCCTTTGGCTCAATTCACAACTCTCATGGGTTCCTTGAGTTCTTACCATTAGTTCATATGCCATAAAGAGATTAAACTAAAACTGTGGAGCTACCTGACAGGAAATAATATCTATATAATGATCTTGTACCGTATTACTAAACATTTTACAGCAGAGCAGGGAAACGCTGAGTCAGACAGAAGTCCAACAACATGTGCTCCATGTGTGCATTCTTACTCTAGGGTCATTAAATTATACTATTCATCTTGAAGAGCCTGACTCTGCTGATAGGAGCAAAATTGAATATTGCGCAGGCAATGAAAGACACTAAATATAACCTCTTTTTTTAAAGAAACCAAATTTCCGTTTTAGAATATAAAGTCTGATTGTTTTGTGTCCCTTCCAATTACATGAGCAGCTCTGGGAAAATGAAAAGTTAAAGAGAATACTTGTTCATGCTCCAACAGGACTGATTTGGTTAAAATATGATTGACTTCCTGAATACAAAAGCATCGACTTTCACACTCCACTGGGGTATAATTATGCTTGTGCAGCTCCTGTCAAGAGAAATCCTCAGGCATGCGACCACAGGGGTTTGGAAATTTTATATGACATGCATGTCACTTATTTTTATGCGTTTAGAAAGGGACAGGCCAGCGTTTGACTGCTTGATGACCATATTGTATTCTTCTCTATTTAATCCCATTTGTAGTGATGTGAGACCAACAAGTCAGAATTACCAATGGTTCATGTAGTCATGCAAGGCTATGTGTGAATAATATATAGTTCCATCATTGTGCATATTTTGATGTCAGTATGATTTGACATATTTGCTAACACTATTTACAGGGGAAGCTGTCATACTTACTCTGGAAGACTGACAGTGTTTGATGTCTGAACATGAGAAATTATTAATGTAAAACACGGTTGCAACACAACAAGTTTGAGTCGTATCCTGGAGATAAATCTGCAACTGTACTGTAGGGACTGGATGCACAAGCTCTTCATAAGTTCAAACTGAAATTTAGTCTAGTTATAATGCAAGTGTTTGCTAACTGAACAGCTACATGCCATTAAATTAAAACAGATTTTTTTAAAACTAATTTTCATGTTGAGAACTCTGAAAACACATTTTTATATTGTTTGTCCCCCTAAAACTGTAGTTTATGTAAATTATGATACAGTTTGTAATGCCTCTGACCCCATTTACACCTGCTATTAACATGTGGTCTGTATCTGAATGGCATCTGGTCCATGGGTCCTTGCATTTACACCTGGTATTAAAATGTATTCTTTTTTTCTCAGTTGTGACCCCCTTGTGATCGAATCTCAATATGCAAATTGGATGGTGGATCTGTCAGACATGTTGCATCCCAGGTGAAGGAAATTGCTGTCATGAATCGACGTTATTCATTTCCAAACCATTTTTTGTGAGCAAAGACTTCTAGTTTACACTGATCTGTAGCTTTTACTGGGCTTGCTTCAGCTGGCAGGAAGAGGTGGAGCTAGGTGACCTTTTAAACTAGTGGGACGATTGTTTTCTTATGATTGTGGTCACGATGTACAGATTGCATTTACACCCGATTGAGGTCCGATCACAATGCAAGCCTTTTCACCTGCAAATGTGGTCTGGCCGATCCCATCTCACTCTGATCACCATGTGTCCCGAGTGCATTTACGCCTGCATTCACACGTTTTTCTTTATCCAGATACACATCACATTTTAATGCCAAGTGTAAATTGGGTAACAGCGACTGCCTGTTTACACAGTTGATTGCTTTTGATTGAAGGTTCAGCTCTTTGCACACATGTTCAATAGGATTCAAATCAGTTCTCATAGAAGGCCACTTCAGAATGGTCCGACATTTTCTTCTCATCCACTCTTGAGTGCTTTTTGATGTATGTTTGGGGTTATTATCCTGCTGGAAGACCCGTGACCTGTGACTAAGACACAGCTTTCTGACACTGGGCTGAATGTTTCACTCAGAATGCCTTGACAGTCTTGTGATTTCATTCTGCCCTGCACAGATTCAAGGCACCCAGTGCCTGAGGCAGCAAGGCCTTAATTTTGTTTCATCTGTCCAAAGCACATTCTCCCAGAAGGACTGTGGCTTGTCAGCATACATTTCGGCAAAGTCCAGTCTGGCTTTTTTGTGTCTCTCTCTCAGAAGTGGGGTCTTCCTAGGTCTTCGGCCATTTTCATTCAGACAGCAATGGATGGTGCGACCTGAAACCATTGTACCTGGAACTTGAAGATCAGCTAGGATCTGGATTGTTTTCCTTGTTCTTTCTTGACCATTTCAGCAATCCTTCTGTTCAATCTTGGGCCAATTTTCCTCTTCTGACCACCTCCAGAGGTGTTGGCTACAGTTCCATGGGCCTTAAAGCTCTTAATAATATTGGCAACAGTGGTCACAGGAACATCAAGCTTTTTTGGAGATGGTCTTGTAACCTTTACATTGACCATGCTTGGCTGTTACCTTTTTTCTAATGTCTTCAGACCTCCCCCTAGTTTTCCTTCTGTTTTCCATGTTCAATGTGATGAACACAATGGCACAAAACTGTGTGACTAATTTTCTTCTTTTAAACTGGCTGCATGAGTGATTAAAAGATTGGAAACATCTTCGCTAATTAAAACAGTCTGTTAAGTCTGCTTAAACTATCACTACCATTTAATTATTTCTTACAACTTCCAAAGGGTATCAATAATTTTTGAATGTCTTTGTAGAGTAAGCATGAACTTTTTTGCTTTGTTCCACTGCAAACCAAACATAGACATGCACTGAGAATGAAACAGCCTTTAATTTCAACACTGTTCATGGTGAATGGTGTATTATTTTTAATAAAATGCAATTATTTCGTCCATGTCTGTAATTTATCAGTGATTCCCAACAACAGCAATTTAAACCTTAACCTCAAAGCCTAATTAAAGCATTTCTTTTTAAAACTTCATGCAAAAGTCCATCGTTAACACCTTCAAACTGCACACCATCTGTTCACAAATAACCATGACGGAGCGAAAGCCTACTGCAACAGGAAAACTCTGCTTACTGTGTAATTTCAGCCATCAGTCTTCGGTAAATAGAGAGTGGGATATGTGTGAAAAGTGAACACACACTAAGCAGAATTAGACTGCAGACTTGAGTGCCTTGAGACTCACGTATCCAGTGTTAAAAGCAAATGCTTGGTGAACGGAAAGTGCACACAATGCGGGACTCCGGGGACTGATGAAATTAAAGGTGCTATGTGTCCAGTGGAAGCAATAAGAGATGACAGCTGAGTACCATGCAGAGAATGAGGGGTCATATATAGCCCAAAAGGATATACAGCATGTTTCAACTGAAGCTATTCAGAACTTTACATAACTTTACATGAAAAGATAAGCCAATGAAAGGTGTCTATGAAGAGATAAGCAAGTAGATTGTCATCTTCATTATCAAGTGTAATGTGGTATACAATCCTTAGCTGAATCAAAAATAGTTATGCTCAGTTAATTAGACTGTGCTTGATTAAATGCTCAGTAACAAATGTCATATGTTGCATTTTGAGTTCAGCAGCCTTGCATAAAGCAAATACAAATGTTAAAAAGGTTATAGGCCTGTAAGATATTAAAAAGGTTTAAATTATTTGTGTTTTTATTGATGATGCATAACCACAATACCCAGTTAAACATTAAGTTCTTTAGGAAAGCTCAACTCATATGTCTGTGCCTGACTATGAAAAACATAGTGAATGTAATATACACAAAAGCAGTTTCAGTACAAGCAGGCAATTAATTAATCAGTTACTTATTGAATAGCTGTGATTTTGATCACAGAAGCCAGAATAATCAATAATAATAATTATTAATAATGTCAATCTTCAAATTGGAGGTTTAGGAATAATAATAATAATGTAAAGTTATGTTGAGCCTGTGTCTGTGGAGCACAACTACTCAAACGTCACAGCGTATGAAAAGAGCGTCATACCAGCCTCCATTCACACATCTGCCACTTTAATATATTCTCGCTTATGGGCAAATTTACATTACTCGCAGAGCAGGGGAAAAAGCTTTTAATAGATACTTGTGGTCTTCTGGTAAATTCGGCGTATACAATATGATAAATGAGGCGCCGTGTTCCAACGAAATCTTATCTAAACTTGTATAAGCATATGCGTTGTTTGCTCCCCGCCCTGCGCGGTGTAACGTTATTTGAATGACGGCGGACTGCGAAACGCCGTTTAAAAGTTATTAATTTGTTAAAGTAAGAGCATCATCATGTAAACAATGTATGCCGAACTGAGTAAATGCCGTTAATGGTTCAGGGAAACAATTATCTCAAAGCATGCAAGGTATGTACAATTATTTATAAACGAGGGAACACATAACAAGCGTTTTTTTAAATGCAGTTTGGCGTTTCCTCCACATCAAAGAACAAAACTGCGTGTATGCTTTTACTAACGACCCCTGCACATCACACATCTCATTGAGGTCGAAAAAGGCGACCTGGTCAGCTGTTTAAGTTTATTGTACACATTAAATAAAACAGGTTTACTTGCCGAAGTTGGAACCAAAAGACTGGCGGGTCGCTCGATCAGCTCCGGTTGCTGTTTCCCGGGCACATTCATTTCCCATCAAACCGCTTTCTCTGTCCGCTGACTTCGACGAGAGTTTCTCAAGTCATTTATCCAGCAATGAGCGTTATGCGCCGGCGTCCCGTTCAACGACAGAGGCAGACAGAGAAACCATGCCTATAAGCTCTGTCAGGCTTTTGTTAAAGCTTTCTGTATCCTGCAATTTACAAGTGTTTCACCGGCTGCAGGGACAAATTAGTTATGGCAAATCGTTGCTTATTTCTCCACGGCTCAGCTTTGCACACACTGGCTCCTCTGCTGCTCATCAGTCTGCACGCCTCTCTCCACCTGCTGCCTGTCCTCCTATTAACCATTCCTGCGTCAAAGCAAAGCGCGTTAACCCATTCACTGGTGTTTCAATTCTGAGGGCATATATGTGGTGTTTAGCCAGTATAGATTATGCACATGGGCCTATTTGTCATGACAGCAGTTGAGAGTAATTGGTGCTAGGAGTGGCAGTAGTAGAGGCAATGTAGTAGTGGTGGGATACATTACCATCTCTAAATGCATTCACTGCTACAAAACATGAAATCAATATGAAGCTACACCCAGTCCCTTAACTCTGTGTGCAGGTGAGGCTTGCAAGTGTGCAACCTTAATGGATACAAATTAATTTCTGTGTAAGCCTTAAAGGCAGTGCTTGAGGCCTTGCTCATTTTCCTGGCGGGGGGGGGGGGGGGGGGGGGGGGGGGGGGGGGGGGTTGGGTGGCGGGGGGGTGGGGTGGGGGGGGTGATGGGTCAGAGATGATTTTTTTCTGAGCTGGTGTCTTACTACTGACTCCTCATACTAAAGCTGGCCTGAGGGAACGGGTGCTGTCTGACTCCTACAACCTTCAGACTCAGATCCGGCTGCACCAGGCTTACATTGGATTTTAGCAGTATAGACAGAAGGGTTCATACACAGAATATGATACCTCTTGCAATAACCACCACTGTCAGGAGCAATACAGTAGATGGGTTATAAATAGAGACCGAAAGAGCATGCAGTGCCTGAGAGATGGTTTCACTTTGAATTGCAGGCCTATCATCATTTTTTTATACTCTGGTTTAGAGCTTTTGTGCACATCTGGGAGGGTTAATGATGGAAAACTATAGTGTAGTATACTGTATGTTGCCATTCATGCATAGCACTATGATCAGACAGAGTGAAAAAGTATCATCAGAGGACTGGAGCAGGTGTGGTTGTCAGGAATGCTCCTTAAGCATCACACTACAATAACAGGCATCCACTCAGCAGCCACTCAGCATCTTGTTTGAAATGACAGCATAATGAAATGATACTTTTTTCTGCTGAATCTGATGAGACGACTTTTTTTTTTATAGCACGGGTCACGGATTTGAGCAGAACCTATCCACAACTGATTTTTGGCTACTGCAAATATAGCAGGCAGACCTTGTTGGAATCAGTACTCAACCTTGAATTGTAGTTATACGCACAGAGCAGAGGTGCACAGGTAAAAACAAATTCAGTGGTTGATAGAGAGCTCAAAAGTCAGGGCCAAGGAAAGAAAGATTTTAAAAATCTATGTACCATGTACCATTCAATAAATTAAACAGCTCATGTCGAATATATTTCTACACAGTAACGTGAACTTTGTGTCTAAATGGGAAAAAGCAAAAATAACCACTAAGTACCACAAGCAACTGAAACAAAGCACTGCAGAGACACAAAGCACACATGGATTTTTTTTGCAACAGGAGGGGCCGTTAAGAATGGCTCATTCTCAGCACCAGTAGTCATTTGATTGCTGCTTTGACCGAGTGATTTTGTTTGCTCTCCTGTACTGGCCATTTTCTGCTTGAATGAATGTTAAGGACTTCAGGACAAATGCAATAGCATTACTCTAAAAACCTTTCAAAACAAAAGGAAATGAGGCCACAACATTTTGAGACATACACTTATTTGCTTTCATGCCACTTTCATGTCTGTATGTTGTGCTGCGTTCCATTTACCTTTGGAAGTTGGAAGTCGGAGCTGGGAATGACGTAATACCTGAGTTTGAATAGTTCCATAAAAGTAAATAAAACCAGTTCTAGCCATGTTAGCCATTGATAGCAGCACCAGTTAAAAAAACGCATTTTGCTGTTTTTTCCACTTACAAACAGCATAGCAACACTACCACAGATAGAAGTAGGACAGTGCTGTGTGTATGACTGATTTAATGAAACACAAATAGGACAAAACTGCTAATATACAGGATATTACTACAACTTTCACACTGTTGATGCACAGGGCTACCATATTGGATTTTGAGGTTGGGGGCTGGTGACATTCGTCCAACCTTCCGAGTCGGAAATCCGACTTCAGGAGGAATTTTAGTTGAAATTTCCAACTGTGAACTTGGACATTCTGACTTCAGAGTACAAATGGAACGTACCATAAAATACAGAGCTATGGCCAGCACCCAGTTAGCTTAGTTTAGCGTAAAAAGCTATGGCAGTTGGGATCAGCTAGCCTGGCTTTGTCCAACTATAACACAATACACAGGTCTACCAGCGTCTCTACCACTAACATATTATATTAAGATATCAAGCTTTCGCCCAACACACAACATGACGTTTTGACACTGCAAGATTTTTATATGGATTAAGCAAACAGATAGAGGATATAACGTGTTAGTTAATGAGCTCTGCAAACCCTGGCTAGCTGTTTCCATGTGTTCCCAGTTTTTAAGATAAACTAATCTAACCAGCTGTGGCCTCATATTTAACAGAGTGGTATCAATTTCCTGATGTAATTGGCAGCAAGAAAGTAAATATTATTAATTACATTTCCAAAAACTTCAAGCTATTCCTTTAAAATGTATAAGAAGTGACACTTTCATTAGTCAAGTGAGGGTACAAAGTTCAAAGTGTTTGAGCTTAAATTTTGTGTATTGTTTTAATATTTGCAATATTCATACTGTTAGTGTTGTGTGTGCATATGTTTTAATGAACTGCTAGATTGGCCAAAGACAGTTCTCACAATTTGAACATAATAAAAGTGTTATTTATTCCCAACAACGTATAAAACATGAGTAACTGTGATAATACAAATGCATGTGTTTATGTATGATTTTATTTTGTCGAAATATATATTCTGTAAACTGTAGGCTACTTCTATATACTATATACATATATATATGTTTATATAGAGTATATATATATATATATATATATTTATATATATATATTTAAATATATATATATATATATATATATATATATATATATATATATATATATATATATATATATATATATATTTATTAATGATCAATTATTATTATTATTTGATTTTACAATCAAAATACAGAATAACGTTTTTGAGGCACCTTAGTTTCATCAGTGCCATGTTTCCTTTATTCAGAGTGGTATTGTACAGACCCTCCAAGTTGCCAGCAACTTTAATGGTAAATTACCAGAATTATTAATTTCAAGGATTCAAGAAAATCCGTGAATCGTTCAATTATGAGGGCATCTGAGTTCAGTCTTTTTAAATCTATGAAAGAGTCCAAATTCAAACCAAAACAGGAGATGAAACTTTAATGAAAGGAAACTTTCATAATTCCCTCATCATAAAAGGAAAATGATATTTTAGTATGATCTAGTTCTGGCATCTGGGTTCAGCTCTACAGAGTGGAAAGAAAGACTTCCGTATGTTCGACCATCAATCAGTTATTTTTAAAGCACTGTCGGCCTCTCTGAGCTGGAAGCGTATTGCTCTGCATCTTTCTCTTGCATCTTTAACTTCTGTGAAGCTTTGAAAACCTTGTGTCAAAGCTTCAAAGTGACTTTTCTTTCTCTGATATATCTATAAAATATCCATAAAATGCTCACTTTTCTTGGGTTGTGTTTTACATACCAGAGACTTCACTTCTGGTTAGGAAAATAATATTTCACTAGAAATGTTGACAACAAGTTTCCTCGGGATACTAACCTCATTCAGACATCGTAGTGGGCCAGTTTCTGCTGACTATGTGCCATGATTCTTATGAAGCACGCCCCCTTGGTGGTGTTCTTGTTCCCACTAAATTGTGAAATTGGAATATCTTGCAGAAGCCGCTGTCCATGAAGTATTAAAGTTTTCCTCCAGAGAAAGCAGGTGAGGAGAACTGCTGACCATGACTTGTAATTTTCACTTGTAAAAGCTGAAACGATACCAAAAATGGGGTTGATTATAGTTGCAACTGTTAAGAAATAAGTACATTTTAATCCCTTCATATTTTATGGCAGCATGGTGGCTCAGTGGATATCACTAAGCAAGGAGGTCCTAGGTTTGAAACCCAGCCTTGCCATGTTCTTTCTGTGTTTGTATGGTTTCCTCCCACCATCAACATGTGTATTCGGGTTAATGCTCCTGTCAGTGCTCCTGACCAAGGCACTGGCAAAAGAACTGGAGTTCATCCCAGGGCACTGCACTGCGGCTGCCCTAGTGTGTGTGTGTATTGGATGGATCAAATGCAGAGGATCAATTTCCCCACAGGGATCAATAAAGTAGTACTTGTTCTTCTTCTGACTGAATTCCTCGCTTCAGCATCAAGGGCGCTGCTGTTAATTCAGCTGTAAGTTCAGCCTCTATCTTTCTCACACTGTATAACCTTTTCTGCTCAAATTGGGCAGGCATGATTCCTCTGCAGACAGTAACAGGGGCAGGGTTCCTTAAAGTTCAGCCGAAGGTCCTTTACTTTCCTCGCATTCTTACGTTCGCTCTCGGCCACATTTTTCATCCTATTCATCACGAATGTACAGTGAAATCTTATCTCAAAACTGAAATAGTATTCATTTAATCTTTGTCATAGCCATAATATAGTGTCCATAAGTATATATGGGAAGGAAATGCAAAGACGGAAAATTACTAAGAAATTATTTTTTGCTTGTGGAATTTCATATTTGGGCCTTGAGTCAATCATCTTGTTCCACCACCTCATACATTTGATAGTACCATATGGACATAGGGTGTGTTAGGAAACGCTTGTTTCAACCCAGATGGTTTTAATTTGTGGTTTTTGAGACAGATGTAACAAAAGCCTTGTTCCATTCTGTTCTCTTTTTTTCTGCAATATTGCAAATCATTTTTAATTGAACCAAACTACTAAATCAAAGCAGGCCCTTTTCTGGCATACATTCTTAAAAGTACAATTCCTGTCCCATAACGCCATCAGCTATCAAAATAAAATCCTTTAGAACTTCAGAAACAGAAAAGAGAGGTGCATATGTGTGTGTGTGTTTGTGTGTGTGTGTGTGTGTGTGTGTGTGTGTGTGTGTGTGTGTGTGTGTGTGTGTGTGTGTGTGTGTGTGTGTGTGTGTGTGTGTGTGTGTGTGTGTGCACTTAAGTTACAAACTGAAGTACAAACCAAAGCAATTTCACCATTCAGAAGTCTCATGGGATCATATTTATTTTACACTACTGTAACTTTGTATTCATGCTCAAGTCAAATTCCTCTCCAACATCTGGCAGCTGTCGGGATTTTAACTGACGCTAACAGAGGAAATCATCCCTCCATCTCCCATTGGTTTCATTATTGATATGTGTTTGTCAGTACAGATGGATTTGGATGGCTTCCTGGTGATGAGTCTGTCTGCTAAGTTGCAACCATGAACTCATGTTGCTCCAAATTCAAATCTGCACTGGGACCTTTGTCATATATCTGTCCTGTCTTATCTTGTCGTCTCTTTCCTACGTCAAAATAACCTTCAAAAGCACATATTACTTATTACTAATGTGCAGCCCTTAAAAACTGAATCATCTGACAGTAAATACATAAAAACTTTAAAGGGAAGCGTACAAGGTTTTCACCAACAGGACACCAACACTTTGGAATAAATTCCTAAAGGCGACTTTACATAATAAATGACTCAACTGTTGTGCTCATCTTTTCTTTTCTAACCATATTTTCTGCATCTTATGTTTTTAATGCTATCCACATACATTTATGAGCTACAAATTATTTGCTGCAAGGACGAAGAACTCCAGTGAAGCATATTGCTCTACAGTGAAAGTATGATGGAAATCAGCAAAATGGAAAAACAGAAATATAGGACAAAAAATGTCTACTTCCAAAACACAACAAAAATATAATAATATCAACACCATGATAAATAAGTTAACATTGTTATCTTCTAGCTTTAACTCTGTATCAGTCAGTATGTGTCCTTCACAAAATAGGCATTACTAAAACATATTACAGGTGACCTTTACAAGGTAAAAAAAAAGGCCAGAACTGAAACTACAATTTTTTCAAATATGATTTAAGCAAGAGGTATGAGAGATTGTTTTTTTTAGTATTTTCTTCCATCCAGACATCCACTCCAGGTGTGGGTTTTGTGTCTGGGTAACTAAGCTGTGACAGCTTGTATAAATTGGTACTGTCTTCATACCAATGAAGAGACACGTTTCTTGTATTGTAGAGGGACAAAGGGACAGGACCTGGAATTGAGCTCAGTGGGAGCTCTGTGCTCATAGATGTACTGTCTAACAGACAAAGGTCTATTAGAAAGATGGGATCTAAGACAGCTCAGTGCTGAGCCAGATACCCACCTTAGTGCTTATGTGAGTCGATTAAAATTTCATAATCAGATCTCAAATGCTGCACTGAGGTCTAAGAGAATTAAGACCAAGCAATCTCCTGGCTGCATTCATTTGTTTTTTTTTTATTTTAGGAGGGATTGTTTATGCACTCTGGGGTCATTGAAAACGTAGGGGGAATTTCTTCAAAGCTGATTTAAAAGCTAAATGTGAGGCCTTGTAGCCCCCCATGCAGTGTCTGGTTATGCCATTTAATGAGTTCTCAACAGGATCCTGAATCCAAGACAAAGACAAACAATGTTGCTACACCTAACACTGATTCTAGCTGAGTCTTAAGGTGTTGCTTTATTTAAAATGCATAATAAAATATAGTACAGTAACAGCCAAAGCTAGACATAAGTATGTTCTGTCTTAATCAAGAACAATCACCCCTGTTGCATTTTCATCTTCCTTTTAAAAGTGATGATTGGCCCATATGGTGTCTAATTCAAATAGTCCCAGGGCTAAAATACCTCACATCCCTGTTTACATAAATCGGAATAATCTTAGGTCACTGAACAAGCTGCGAAATAGCAGACATATCTAAAGTTCACATTGTGCCTTGAGAAATGTTTAACTAAGACACCAGTCTGGATGAATTAGTCTGAAAACAAAGGCAAAGCAGTTTTTGGGGGTTAAAACCGTAGCTAATGTGTGAAGATGTTAATGCTGCATCTTTGACTTCATTTTATTAATGCTGTGGGTAAGAGAATAGAATCCACTTGTACATATGACATTTGCAAATGGAGATTCAGGCAAGACTTCATTGCACCCCTGCTACCTTTGCTGAAATTGGCTCTTGTACACTACAATGCAAAATAGAGCGTATGTGTGTGTTCATGTGTGTTTCTCCCGTGATGGAGTGTGATTTGTTTGGGTGAACCCACACACTTTATCTCTCGCTGCTAGAGATAAGTCTGACAAGTGCCACAGGTGAGAGCGGTCATCGGTGTGACATGCCTTCTGGTCCTACAGGCTTGTAATTTCCAGAAAGAATCGACTGTTTCGAAACAGTGTGTGTCTGCCAATACTGAGGGAGTGCTGACGGCAGAGCTCAACATGGTAGAGAGCGAGCTCAGTGGATTGGACGATTGGCTCTTCTTCACTGTTTCACAATGTCCAGTGAAACATTCCTAATATCAAAATGTTAAGTCAAATAATACACTATCTCATACATGGTTTAAAACTGTTTTAAAGTAAGATGGAATGGCATTTCGAGACTTTCTAACTTCCACATTGTGATGAATTTCTGAATGGAACAGGATAGACAGGCTGGACATAACTTTGGATTTTGATTTGAATGTTGAAAAGTGGGCATGTTGTAATGAAGCTTAGGTTTGTGCTGCTAAAAGTAGAGGATATTAATGGATTGATGTCATGAGACTATTGGTTATATTGGTTGGATCAAGCCTCAATAAGCACACGTCATATTTTGTTCTACAGAAGGAAAACATGACTGGATTTTGATTGGCTATAAGGCTATTTTTTTGAGGGGGAGGGGTGGAGGGGTTGGGTTATATATGTATATATATATTTTGGCATATATTATAAAATAGATGCACCAGGAATGTCTTCAAGGGCTAAAAAGGCACTGAGCCTCCTCTATGTTTCACGGTAGGCATAGTGTTCTTTTCTTTGAAGCCTTCATATTTTCTTCTGCAAATATAGGGTTGGTGTAATTTCACAAAAAGCTCCAATTTTGTTTCATCTGTCCAAAGCACATTCTCCCAGAAGGACTGTGGCTTGTCAACATGCATTTTGGCAAAGTCCAGTCTGGCTTGTCTCCCTCTTGGAAGTGGGGTCTTCATAGGTCTTCTACCATTTTCAACCAGACAGCGATGGATGGTGCGACTTCAAACTATTGTACTTTAAACTTGACGGTCAGCTTGGATCTGGATTAAAGTGGTCCATGGTTCTTTCTCGACCATTCGAGCATTCCTCCTGTTCAATCTTGGGCCAGTTTTCCTTTTGTGACCACGTCCAGAAGTGTTGGCTACAGTTCCATGGACCTTAAACCTCTTAATAATATTGGCAACAGTGGTCACAGGAACACTCTCTAGTTTTCCTTCTGTTTTCCATGTTCAATGTGATGAACACAATGGCACAAAACTGTGTGACTAATTTTCTTCTTTTAAACTGGCTGCATGAGTGATTAAAATATTGAAAACACCTTTGATGCTAATTAAAACACAATAGTCTGCTTAAACTATCACTAAAAATGAATTATTTCTTACAATGTCCGGGCTATTTTTGAATGTCTTTGTAGAATAAGCATGAATTCAATTATTTGCACAACTTCTTTGTTTTGTTCCACTGCAAACCAAACATAGACATGCACTGATAATAAAAGATATTTAAATTTCGACAGTGTTCAGGGTGAATAGTGCATTATTTGAATAAAACACAATCATTTTAAGCCATTTCTGTCTACTGTGTGAGGCAGAATTTCACAGCTCAAACAGAGAATCACTGACTGAACACTAGGAAAAAAAGGCCACATTGAGATTATTATACTAACTAGCAGCTTCTCCTTTCAACATTTCAGCCATGTTCTTACATCAAATTATTAAAATAAAGGTAAAGCTGATGAAGTGGAACAAGCAATTAGAACCTCAATCAAAAAGTAGCTCAAATCTCCATCTACTCATTTGTATTAAGGCAGTTTAGTTGCTGTACATCATACCGGCGCTCTGTGGTATTCAATTTAATGCAGTTCAGTCTTTATTGTCCCACTTGGGCACATTTGCTCTGTAGGGCAAGGCTTAGAAGACAGCTTTGAAGAGGTTTCAAACATTCTTAAAGGTGTCATGTTTTTGCTCTTTTCTTCTGCATCATTAGGCTAATGAGGACTTTCATATGAGGGTGATAATTAGATATGAAAAATATTCTTCCCTCAAATGGAATTTTCTGGAACGACAGTAAAAGCTGAAATCTTCAGGTTTGTTAAGGTAATAGAAGAAACGTGATGAATGCTTCTTGTGTGGATGTATTTTGGGCTGAGTGGAGCTGTGCAGAGGAAGAGAATAGTGTTTTTGTAGAATATTCATAAGTAAAGAATGAATCGGTAACAATTAGAATCACTCACCTTGATGTTTTAAATGAGGGGTTAATACCTTTGAACCTTTGCTCTTCTTTTCCTGAGCAGTGTGTTTTTGTCTTAATCTATTGCTGTCAGCTCCAGATTCAGCTGGTATCTTTGTTCATCTTAACATGAAAAATCATTGAATATTCTCAATTGTGTGTGATGAAATATAATTAAAGATGTTTAAAATAAAGTCAGGGAAATGGGTAATGTCATATTAAAACTAAAAGAACAAAAAGTAAGAAACTTGTGGCACCACTTATAACAGAGCAGCCATTATAAAGGGTTTATATGTAATAACCATTGGCTATATCGATTATTAAAAATGAATAATTGGAGAACTTTCAAAATGCATTAGTGTAAAAATCTAATGATGTGGAGGAGTGGTGGCATTTTATGCAGTTTAATACTTCTATTCATATGATGGGTATCAAGTGAAGTACTCAATTGGTATCTGTATCACTTTAAGGATACTTGGATTGGTACTGGTATTGTAATTTTTTAAACAATACCCAGCACTAATGCTTATTAGATTAGTTATAAAGCAGATGTGTATGTTTTTCTTCTCTATTTGGTAATATGAAGCTTGGTAAAGCTCCTAGGTTTCTCGCATACACCATTAAGTCTGCAGTTAAGAATGTTGATAAGTCATTAATAAAGAGTTTTTTGTTTTTTTATAGAAAAATACATTCTATGAATTAAAAAGCTATAGGCACATATAACGATTACAGCTGCAGGTCATGTGTCTCTTGTGTCAGGTGGAACGTGGAATTAAGTGCAAGACATTTATTCTCAAAGGCTTCTCCTTCATCTACTCAAGCTTGTACCTCATTTGTACGTTGCTTTGGCCAAAAGCGTCTGCCAAATGAATAAATGTAAATGTAAATGTCAGTCAGGCTGACACATCTCAATCATTAACTGCCATACATTGTGAAGAGACAATAATGATCCCCGGAGAATGAATCCTTATACTTTCTCATGATCCCCTGACTGTTTCTCTAGTGCATCAGCAGCAGGTGGACATTTCTGTTTTTTATTGAAATGTCTTCACAGCTGTTGAACGAATTGGCATGAAATTTGGTATCCTATCCTACGGCACTGATGATTTTCTTCTACAGCGTTTAAGTCAACATTTTGTTTTTATTTGGGATTTTTTTTAAACATCTTAACCTTTACTACCTGGACTGGCAAAAAATTTAATATGTGTGGTTCCCAGACAATGAATCTGAATCGCCTTGGTGACCACCTGAGGTTTCCACTAATGTCACCAGCAGGTGGTATTTGTGGTTTTAAGTGAAATATCTGTGTCTAAATATAGTCTCACAGAGTTGCTCAGCATGGCTTTAGATTCTTGTTCCTGACTTGGCGAGCCCAAAGCTCTAATTAGCAGCTTATAACTGATCTTAAGCATAGTAGATTTATTCATGCCAATAAAGACACAGCTTATAAATTCTTTATAAATGGTCGTATTAAAAAGTGGCTCCTTAATAAAACAGTGAAGCCTTTTCTCTGGCTGTTTCACTACGATTTTTTATTGACTCACTGTGTCCTTTGGGCACATTTTGGTTTAGAGGAAGATGTTTAGGTTTTCTTAATTATATGCTGCCTGTTCTGTTTTTATACACTGTCAGCTCCCTGCTAATAAACACTTCCATCCTGGAAAGAGAAAACGTGCATCTTTCTTAAAAACTGCACACAGTATAGGAAACTGTCAAAAGCTCAACTAATATCAGGTTCTCTTTAGAGTTTAAAAGCCTTTTATTGAAATGCTGAATTCTGCAGATAAAACACTCAACCATTATCCAGCATTCCCCTCCAGGCTGCTTTAAATGCCACCTCTCCCATATTATAATTAGCTAATTAAATTTCATTCTGTGCCCCAATCTCAACTGCCACCATCACATTGTGATCACACTGCTTTCTGTCTGTTTTACTTGAGTGGGCAGTCCAGAGCTACAGTCTGAGCACAGTTTGATCTCAGGCCAGGAAGGACAGAGGAAGGCAATTTAAGCTGTTCAACATCTCTGGCCACTTCATGACTTTTTAATGTTTTCTATTCTGTTTCTCTTTTATAATTCAGTAGCAGGACAGTATACTGTAGGGAGCTGAAGTGTCATTAAGATGAAGTTCAGCTTGTAAGATGACTGGCTTTTGACTCCATCTACTGGCCATTGACTTTGCTTTAATTTTAATTCTGTAACTCTGTGAAGTTAAGGGCATTTCAGACAAAAGCAATGTAGCAACATAAAATAAAAGATGACTTCCAATGAAAGCAGGCAGCGCACCCACATCAAAAACGATGTCCGACCCGGACGTGCAAGAGCAAAGCCTTCGAGCGGTGCTCTCACACTGAGCTGTCTGGGTTTCCTCAGGTGACACTGCTGTAATCTCACAGCAGACATCACAGAGGAAGCCCGCAGTTCTCTTCCTCTCCGCAGTGCCACCGCGCTCTCCTCCAGCCGCCAACGCACCATCAAAAATGCAAAAACCATGGCATGAAACCAAAAAGTGGAACATGGCTCGTGGAGAGTTGGGGATAACAGAGGAAGAGATTAGGGCTGGTGAGGGGGGGGGGGAGTCAGAGTACTGTATTAACAAAACCCTGCGGTGAGCACAGCAGGCTTTTTATGGAGCAAGTGGGGGGAGGGGGGTGTGTGAGTGGGAGGGTGTTCTGACAAATATGAGGGGAAACTTGTAGAAGTGATAATAAATTACTTACTGAATCTTGCGGACTCACGCTTTCCACTCATTAACTGATCTGAAAACGCAGAACAAAAACAAATTAGGGCCTGAAGAAAAGAAATGTATTAAGGCGGCTGCCATAAAAGCTTTGATTCAAAATAATATATTAAGGTTTTCAAAAGCTGTAACCCATTTCCAGGTGGGTAGTTTTATTTGAAGTTCTACATATGGCTGTCTGAGAGGCAAATCCTGGAGAAAAAAAAAAAAATCACATTAACAGCCTCAGAAAAATGATTATTATGGTACCTCGTGGATATGTATAAATAGGATATGTGTAGGCTTTCTGTTATACTGTACATGTTTTTGTCTCCAAGCAGAGATAACCTTGATGACATCATCAGGGACATCTTCTAGTCTCCAAAGCCACCACAGCCTTGTGATGAGTAAACTAAACTGTATGTGTAAAATTGGTGCAGTGGCCCTGTTTCCCACATAAAACTACTCAACAGTAGTACAATAATTGCTAAAGTTCAAAAACAAATATTCATGTATCTGACAGAGCGCTGTAAAGTAACAGGGCCGAGATTCATCTAAAATTAAAATGGCAATATTTTTATTAAGTTAGGAAATCAACACATTTAAGAAATTGAATTATATACACTGGTTATACTGTATGGATTACAAAAAAAAAAAAAAAAGAGACAAAAATAAGCTTGACACACCAAGCTAATACATGTTATAGACTTTGCATTTTTCACGTACCCATAAATAATGATCTTGGTTTCAAATTATAATTACAATTTCATGTCATCCTCGTGACAGAGCGGATGATGTGCAGTAACCTCCCAGTGCTTCTTTGTTCACGTCAAAAAAAAAAACATTTTAAAAAAGAAGAAAAAAAATCAAGAACACTGTCACTGAATCGTTCTTAAATATCTTCAAACTACGCTATAAAATACATAAAGCATAGCTACCATGTGTTCCATGGGAAACAAAGAAAAGGCAATGGTTTAAGAAATCATTTCTCATGAAATATTGTTAAGCCTTAAAAACAAAACTTTCAAGCAATCTCAGTAAGGTCATTTACAACAGGTAAAAGAAGCAGGGTTTTTACCATTAAAGCAGTCAAATAATTCTACAATTTGCTACTTTGTTCAAAATATACAGAAAATAACAATCGGTACGAAACGCTTGAGTCAGCGCCGCTGGTGGCATGCACCACAGTAAACAACTATGCTGAAATTCACAGAATGTAGCAGGTAATATGGATTTTGTTTGACAAATGTGTTGTACAGTAGTGGCCGTTGTAATACAGTAATCCAGTGTTGGTTGGTTGGGGACCCCCCCCCCCCATCTGAGGACGTATGCACAGCTTTGATTATAGTGGTGTCACTGTTTTGGGGGTTTCCTCAGTGCTCCTCTTTGTCTCTGCCTTTCTTTTCCTTTTCGTCCTGCAGGGCGGTGCCTAGCTTCTTGATGAGGACAGATAGAACCTTGTCCAGAGGGTCCATCACGCCCCTCTGCAGCCACTTGGGGATTGTAGTCCTGGCGTGGTGGAAGCCCAGTTTTTGCAAGATGTAGTCTACTCCCACTGGGTCGATTTTACGTCCTGTCCAAGAGATGAGCCTGAAGAGAGAGGAAGTGTTGAGTTTAGTCACTGATACTAGTATTTCAGACAGTATGTGCTCATTATTCAAGAATTATTTGAACATTTTTCTTCCAATTCAAACAAACTTGCTTTTTACTCTCAGTTTAATTTTTACCATAATTCCACATTATTGTTTTTTTACTCCACTGCATATTTGGAGATATTATATACAGAACACAATAATATGCTTATAAAATATGCATTGCCATACCCCAACACTATGACATTTTTAAAATAAGCTCCACCTCAACCAGCTGTAATATGAAATGCTGCAACACCTAATAATAATAATCCAATAAGATAAAGTGCAGATAGTTATACGACACTGACAGGAGCCATTTTTCTGTATGATAACTTCTACTTTTGTTGCTTTAGGTTCATTTTAAGGCCAATGCTTGCGTACTCATATAAACATTTTGAAGGCGGAACTTTGACTTGTAAAATAGTATTTTTACACTTGAATATGATTATTTTTATCCTCATTAAGCAGTCGTCACTCAGCTGTGCGTCAGAAGATGAACAATTCAAAAACCTTAAAAGAAGCAACAAAACAAAAACTCCACAAACTAAAACGTAATAAAAAAGATATAGCTTGAAATGTGATTTCAGTTTGTCCTTTATGCTGCTGCTCGACTGCAGAGATTTTTTTTTTTTTTTTTTTTTTTGAAAGAAGCTTTTATTCTTCTGTGTCAACTAGAAATATTTGGAATAGTACCAACACTGCCTGCACTTGATGCTATTTCTGCTATGAATATTCCAATAAAAACTGATCACTGTCACGTATAAAGTGACGCATGACAGCCTTGCATGTTTGGCTGTAAATGTTTGGCTTGTGAGTCGTCGCAGTAATCAGATGTGACCACTAAATGAAAAACACTGTGTCATAAATAATAATTACTTTCCTCCTCTGGTGGTTTTGAATGAGCGTGTGACTTTATAAAGGGTGTGTGCACTAAAAACAACAAAAAACAGTAACAAAAAAAACAAACAAACAAACAAACAAACAAAAACACTCTGGAGCACAGTTGACCTGAGAGTGGGCTCCAGGTGCCAGGTGTTGCACATGAACTCCCTCCAGTCCACTGTGGTGTAGTTGATGCCGTCGTCCTTGTCCTTGTCCATGTCTGAGGAGCTTTCGTCGTGCACGGCCGTGGGGCTCTTCTGGCCGGGCCGAGCAGAGAACATCCGCGGGGCAAACAGGGCTGATGACACACAGGGGGAAGCAGAAAGGCAGTAATGTTATTGCTTCACACGCTTGAGAGCTCCGGTGTTTTCCTTAACATAACAAACATTATTCTTTCTCCCACAGACCAGGAAACAACACCGACAACAGGGTGAGCACAATAAACACTCATTAATATCCCTGAAAGCTCAGACAGCACCTTGACAGTATAGACCTGGACTCTATTCACATTCAAATAACCATCTGCACTACTTTAATTAATCAGGATTAATCAAGTGCTGATGAAAATCATTACCGCTCTCTTTCTTTTCACTTTCTATTCAGCCGCGAGCATAGACACAACAAAGTTGTGGAACTATTTTAAGCGTCACAAAGAATGTGAGGTTGCAGGCATGAGGAGTGCTAATTTGTTCCTTTGTGACAATGGGAAACCCATTAAAATTCTGCCTGCATTGGGCTCTCTGACCTCCCCGCTGTGTGTGAAAATAACACTCAGCTGCCCGCAATTCATGCTGCTCTCAAAAATGTGTCCAGCAGCATACAAACAGCTTCACAGGTACAGGCAGGCAGATCGTCTCTGATAGTCTGATGAGTCATTTTCTTGACATGCTGCACAATACCTTTTCTTTACTAACTCTGAAGGCCCTTTTTAAAAAAAAAAACTTAAATAATATAATGTTCTCATTGTAGATGACTCATTATTTTGTGGCACGGTTGAAATGACTGAACACTGTTTACTTCTCACTGACATGCATGAATGAGTGACTGCAGTAAAAAGACAAGAAACCTTTCTCCTTCTCCTTCAGGTAGGCCGACACCAGGTCGTGAAGGAACATGATGAGCTCAGCGTCCATCGTCACACAGATGTGATCTGTGAATTCTGTCACCACGCTGCACTCCACCTTGGGTTTGCTGTCGGAGTCTAGGAACCAATAAAAGGAGAACAGTTAAAACAGTATCAGAAGAAAAGTTGAACAGAGGTAGTGTTGCGTTAGTTTACGGTGTCCGGTCGTACCTGTTAGAGAAGGTTCATCAGGATCTTGTACGTGAATGGATTTGAAGTCTAGCTGCATTCTGGGAAGGGCGAAGATGGTCTCTGTTTCGTGGTTGTAGCTGGAGTTGCTGCGGAAGCTACTCAGCAGACTGGAGCTTTTGGCAGCGACTCCGCTCTCCGGGTTGTTGGCTTCGACGTTCCTCAGCAAGTTCAACTCTGACACGAGAGATAAAACGTGTCAAAACCTCTTTTGTGTTCAAGGTCACCCTCCCGCTGCTGCTTTGCTTTGTTAAATACTATCTGCACCTGTTTTACATTTAAGATAAAAAGCCGGCAGTTGAAAGCTTTCTTTTTTAGGCAGAGTTGTGTGAAGTTGAGAAAGTTCAAAGTTTTAAATGTTACAACAATGAAGTCAATGAAGCTTTCCACTAGATACATCTAATGCATTAGCCCTGTGGTAAATCCTTCATTCACAAAGTTACTTTTCCAGACAAGTGTTGATTCAACTTTATGGTCATCTTATAGGTGCTGTTAATATGTATTAGATACTGCACTTAATAATATGTTTAATAATATGTATTCCACATTTTTATCAATTAGGGTCATTAAATACACAACATAAATGTATTGTTACCTTCGTTCCTCATGGCAGTGACGTAGTTGAACCACTCTTTAACAGTTGCTACTCCGTGTGGAGGGTTTTCGTGTCTCCTGCGGGTTATTTTGGTTATAGTGGCCATCGGGCTTTCGAGTGCACCGCAGGGTTTGGTCACCATGGTGTTGTGACCGAGATGGAAATCCAGTGTTTGCACAATGTAGGTAGAATCATCGTTGGAGCCTGGGTGGAACAAAAAACAAATGTCAGTTATTGAAATAGGATTTATAAAGTCAAACATCAATGTAGAAATCTTTCTTTTTAGTCTAAAATTGATCTTTTATAACATAAAAACCCTTTGTCCAACCACAATGAACCCTTTGTCTCACCGTCCTCCCAAATCTTCTGTGCCTCCGTCCAGAAGGCGATGTTTGGCTCTTCTAGGTGGAACAGGGCCCACGACTTGGAGCGGAAGTTGGGTCCGTGGAAGCAGGCCAGGGTCATGTGATTGCCGTGGAGGCTCATCGAACCGCCCAGCTGCACCGCGTCCTCGGGCAGCGGCATCTGGAAGAGCGAGATGTGGCAGCCGGCGATTACCTTCAGCACCCCGGGCCAGTGGCGGTGATGGGCTGCATCCATGTCTGCGTGACAAAGACGGTTATGTGAGACACAAAGTGACGAGCGGGAGGCCTGGATGTGGGCAGACGAATCGATTCTGACTGGAACGTGAGGCTTGTTGCTGCTGGTAACAGGATCTGTTTTTGTGTATTTTTAGTTTTTTACCTTCAAATACCCTCTAATCTTTTAAAATGAAGGCTGATTTTTGTTTGTTTTTAATTATCTCATGAGTATGTTTGATTACATCCAGTTGTTGAACCACCTTGTTAACGGTTTAAAAGAGTGGTATACAAATGAGGCTTATTAGAATTACAAATCATCTCGCTTCCTATAAGCAGCAGGACTCCCTGGGATGCAGTCTGCATTAAACATTTCATCCAACAGTATAGGAAAAAAAGAAGCACACTTACAAAGCTCTGCACCTCCCTTGTCTGTGTTGATGACGGGGGTTTTGGGGGGCAGGTAGGGCCCGGGGCCCCAGGTGGACAGTGCCCGCTTGCTGGTGTCGAACTGCTGAGTGAAAAACTCCTGCAGCTTCATGCCGATCTTGATGAGGTCTGGCGTGGTGGAGCGTGAAATGATCACCTGGAAAATGTCCCACTGCAAGTCTCCGTGGACAAAGATCTCACTGGAAGGAGAGAGAAAGAGGAAAGGTGGGGGGGATGGGGGAAAGATGAAGAACAGGGGAGACGGATGGTAGAAAAAGAGACAGAATCAGTGTGTGTCAAGAAGATCACAGCAGCTTGAATGACCATAATGCAGGGGAAGGATTTAGCGTGATGTGTTTGGTTTTCTTCTGCCGATATAAATTCGTACCTTTTCTCTGATGGGCTGGTGTCGACGGTGCACAGGTTGACCTTCCATTCGTCCTGGAGCTGCAGGTCAGCGTTACTGAACACTCCCATCAGGATGCTGGAGCCCATGTAGTCTACTCGAGCCTCTGTGGAGCCCATGGTGATCTGGATTTTATGGCTGGGTTGCTGGTTTGGATGTTCAGAGATGTGGGCTAGAAAACAAACAGTAGGCGGTTATCACTGCAGCAGAATGACCACTTCACTTCCATAGTAACTTGGTAAAGTGGACTAAAGTGAAACTTGAATCTAAGTGATGCAGTTAAGAAAAAGAATTCAGGGAGAAAAACATTTTTCAAATTGAACTAGATTTTAAAAAGACATTTTTGGGCCAAAGTAGGATCTGATCTTTAAAATCACATTAAAACAAAACTAAAACATGTGTAAAATGGTATGCTATTAAACTTAAATGAAAAAAAAGCATTTAAATAGAAAAGGTCTGCTTCTGCTGAGCTCAGTATATCTTCAACATTTCATCATCTTCTGCATACAGGTGCAGCTGGTGCCCCGTGTGAGGCGGACTATAGGGTGTATGATTGACTCAGTATTTGTTAAGATCAGCATATTCGTGCACTGCAGTGTTTCACTATTTGAGAAATGATCCAATTTCAAATGAGCAGGCAGTTTAGCTTCATTATTTAAAAACGTTCATGACTTTCATGAATTGTAGAACTTTAACTTACTTTAAAAGTAATGTCAGGCTTATTCAAATTTAAATGTTTCACTTTCTACATATTTTAAGTGCTGCAAAACACAGTTAAAAAGTCATCAGGAATTAACAGAGTACAATCTGCTACATGTAGTAGAACTGTAATGATTACACACAAAACTGCAGGAGGTGGAACAACATGAATACATATAAAGACATTAATTTAGCTTGAAAGAAAGATGCATTTATATTCAATTTACAAAAGTATAACATGACATAGTAAGTTTAAACCAACCAAATACAACAAATATATAATATATATGGGGCAAATATTTGCACTGCAAGTGTAAAGTAATGAGAGTGAGATGTGAAAGTGTATACGTCGGTTTTATGGCTGCACAGTGTTGTGTGAGAACCCCGCACTGAACTCTGTCTCGGGTCCATATCTACAGTTTACACTCTGCTGGAATAAGAGCCGCTAACGAGTTGCAGAAAAACACCAGATGTCTGGAGAAGTCGACGCTCTGTTTACTTACAGACCATCTCCAGGGTGTTCACGTCTATATTGCCACCCACCACCCCGCCCTTGGAGTCGAGCTTGGAGCGGCCGAGGCCCACAGACATGCTGATCTCTCGGTCCCGGTTGCTGCCCACGGACAGGCGGCCCTGACTCTTCAGTCCGCTGGTCGTCCAGCTGCAGGGGCAAACACAACTGTGAGCGCTCCTGAAAAACACTGCTGAATAATGTAGAAGTGCTCTCTATGAAACATAAATGACTCATTGCAAGGACTCGCCTAGCAATACACACAGGTGAGAGGGAAGGAAAGGCCAGGCAGCCAGAAGCAATAACTTTTGATTGACGAGTCAATATGTTGGCTTTTGTGCATTTATGAACATAAGCTTGTATATCATAGTCTCAATATATAAACTCATATCCATGTACAGCTTTATGATTTCTTTATAAATGTTTTGTCGATTTGTGCACTCTGAACATAAAGGCCATACTACAAAACTTAACTCATCTCACTCAGTAACACCCGTATGGATGATCACATGATCTGAAATCAATTGTTGCTTTAAAAAAAAACAACAAGACCACTGCATGAATTTTTTCACGCTCAAAAAATAATCTGAAATCTTAAATAATTTAAACAGCTGGAGAAGTCTATCCTGACCTGGTGAGGAACAAGCAGGAGACGTGTGTCGCCCACACATTTCCTCCTGAACATGTTTTTAAGTTCATGATGAACCTGAGCTCATAAAAACAGTACTGCCTTAGTTATGAGGCTGTTGTGTTTGTCACTGTTTCAGTAGCATTTATTGCAATTCTACCTCAAGTAGGAGGTTGAAGGTTTTAACCACTGCATACAACAGTGTATGAGAGAGTGGGCGATAAAGGAGCATAAAGAGCATGAAGACTATCAGACATATTAAAAGGAGGGAGAAAGTGCAAGTTGCCAGAAGCGGGGGTCTACAACACAACACCTGCAAGCTACCAGTGGCTCACAGAAGCTGCAAAGATTATGTACATAAATTTAACACCTGACCTACCATGAATCCTCCATTCAATGGAAAGAAATTACATAAAAGTTGTATATTGCGATGTACTGAGTTATACAATCCTAACCCAGGCTGTACTGGTTGCAAAACAAGCACTGCTCTGTCAATACATTACACACTTACGCAAAGGCAAATTAATCTAAATAAATAAATAAAGTCTGTAATTATTTTATTCTCAGTAGAAAATGTAACATTTTAATAAATCTCGGCATTAAAACACATTTTAATAACATTACTAACAAGAAATGTGCATTTTGTTTTCATAATCTTCCTTCAGTGGATTTATATGATGTCTAGTTATTATGAATATGCATTCAGGCTTTTTATTGTTGCTATGGTGGTTGCTATGGATTAGGGCTGGGCAATATATTGAAATTATATCGATATCGTGATATGAGACAAGATATCATCTTAGATTTTGGATATCATAATATCGCAATATGTCATCAGAGTTGTCTTTTCCTGGTTTTAAAGGCTGCATTACAGTAAAATGTGTAATTTGTTGAACTTACCAGACTGTTCTAGCTGTTCTGTTATTTACTATTTACCCACTTTTTCATTATATCCACATTACTGATGATTATTTATCAAAGATTTCATAGTGTAAATATTTTGTGAAAGCATTGACAGTCATCTCTACAATATTGTTGTAATATCTATATCGAGGTATTTGGTCTGTCATGTTATTTGTGGTGTTTTATTTAACAGTTTGATGTTCTTTCAATAAAAAAAAAGATAGAGCGCTACAGGGATGAACTGAATCTGAAATCCAGAATTTGAAGATTTGTGATTGGCTGACTGGAGGACCTGCACAGATGTATTTTCCTCTCACCATGTGAATGTTTTCTTTTTAATGATATCTTTACCATTTCTCAACACAAAAACAAGTCAAGAGGATGGAAATGATAGGGCTGTCTGTTTATGTATAAATATTTATCAGCTGTTGTGTCTTCTGTTACAGGACACTTGGAATTTTCAGTCATCAGGGATAAACTGAAAAAATAAAATTGATGCTTCCTTGAAATAACAGGTAATGTCTCATAAAAATAGCAACTAATGTATGTGTCAAATACATAATAATTTCAGATATCGCTATGGAAATAAGTGCAGTATCTATCTACTGCTTTTTAGTTCATTATTTACATTTAGAAATGCAGAAAAACATACGTATTATTTCCCATGACGTTGCTCATGTTCATTTGGACTGTGAGCTGTTTCAAGTTGATGGCAAACACAACCAGCGTCTCCCACGGCGTCCCCTGCGGACCTGTCGCTTTACCGTTTTTACCGAACGAAGGAGTGGATGTTTTTGTCACCGAGTCTGGATGAGAGAGAATAAAAATGAGTGAAAAGGTGGGGAAGGAAACCAAGTTGCATTTAGAAGAGGGAAGAGTTGTAATAACCTCTTCTGGGGGCGGAGGAATCAGACACGCTCCTGGTGCGACCTGGTGCGGGAGACTTGAGGTGACCCAGGCCGCCCGGAGACATGTTGCTTCCGGTGGAGTGCTCGGAGAAGACGTTGGGCGACTGGGGCATGTGCTGCGTCCCGGTGCTGCCGTCCCAGGTCCTCCAGTAGGCTTTCCGGCTGGACTCGGGGGACAGATGCTGAGTGATGTTTTCGGCCGAGTCTGGGGTGGCGGGGCCAGAGGCTGCGGCAAGGTAAAGGTTGAGGGGATGGAAGTAAAGGACAGACTTGCAAATGTCAACATGGAACAGAGGGAGGAAATGTTGGCTGAAGGAAGGTCAGCGAGATGGGATATTAAAATTGAACACAAGCTAAACCCTCTCCCCCCCGCCCTTAGTTAGGAGATAGATGAAGCCTCATGTTAAAAAGAATGGTTTACTTATTTCTGTATACAGTTAAACACTTTTCCTTCTTTTCTTTTATCCATGATAGTAAGCTAATTTAAAGAGCATGTTAGTATTATTCTGCTTTTTACAAACTTCTACTACTACTTTCATAAAAAAAGTCTGTTGCTGTTATTTTTTGGGCAAATTCAGCTAAGCCTGTTACTTTCTACAAAACTACAGAATGGTGTAAACATACCGTGCTAATACAACATTTAACAAACCAACCCTACCGCAGTCCAAAGCCACAGAGCACACAAAAAGATCACCTGGCAGGTTGATGGTCTGGTCTCCGAGGAAAAGGCGTCTGGCGATACTTCGGCGGTACCAGGCTCTGGGGAAGGCCAGGATCTCGCTCAGTCGTCTCATGTCGTACTTGAAGGAAGCCGAGCCAATATCACACACAGCTGAGGAGGCAGTATTACATTTGATCATACAGACACGCCTTTAAAATGTTATAAGCACATTGGTTGCTCCTTAAAACAATAACAGACGCTTGTGCAACCTGACAATCAAAGATTAAACGGGTGAATTTTTTATTCCATTATGCTCTCTTGTGTCATTTCAATGATAGTAAGATATCCCATTCATGAGCGCACGCACTCGTTGCAACATGTATATTTCATGGAGCTGGTGTAAACTTCTAAGACTGCATCTGATAATATATTTAACATCTTCCTACGCTGAATGTATTTATAAGGTTTGCTTATGTGTCACTTCAAATGTCCTGGCTGTGAAGCTGATTAAAGAGGCAAAGTTGGAAACAACTCGTGAAAAATATACAAAAACACAAAAATCAAGTCAATACTGTGACATTCTACTTCTTGGAGATTCTTTTTGGCATTAGTACAGGATATATTTTTATTGTTTTAAACTATCCATGAACAATAGTCTACAAGCTTCTAGGGAAGTGAAGTTGTTTACATGATGTTGACTTCTGTTGATAGTCTAATCTCGCCTGTGACTTAATCTGATGCCACTGAGCAATCAGCTCAGATCCCGATGATGGAGTTTAAGTCAGGTTGAAAGCACATAGCTGCAAAAATGTAACTTTAGTACTCTTATACGTGCCCCATAAGATAAGTGAAATTTGTGCCATGAAACACATTGCTAAATACTAATTTATACTTTACTTCTGCTGGGAATTTATCTCATTATCGGAATTTCCCCTCACTGAAACAAACTTTTATAAAAATCCATTCAGCTCTTCTAGAAAGTTAAAAACTAAAAATGAACCTTGTAGTAATGGGGACATCTCTCTGGGCTGACAGCGTACCTGAAATGTTGATGAGGGTGGTGTCCATTTTGCCACCTTTGCCGGGAATGAAGCTTTCAATGAATGTGGGGCCTCCGGTGCGCCTCATCCTGGATAAGCTGACCTTCACAAACTCCAGGTTGATACTTAGAGAGTCTTTCCTTCCTGTCACTGAGGACGGCTCCTCATCTACTGTACCTTCAGGGAAAAATGAATGGTGACCATAATGATTATTACACTTCCATCTAATTTGAATCTTGGAGGCCTCTCATACATTAATAACTAGCTGATACTGCACCCCATTTGCATAAAGCATGAGGTCATGATTTAAACTAAATGATGTGTGTACATTTTTATTTTAAAGAAATCATATCCACAGTAAAGTACTCATCAGTGGCAACGTTTGATACTAATA
The DNA here is from genome assembly GCF_963691925.1 of Scomber scombrus. Lineage (NCBI taxonomy): Eukaryota > Metazoa > Chordata > Actinopteri > Scombriformes > Scombridae > Scomber > Scomber scombrus. The sequence goes on from NC_084988.1 coordinate 20,131,952, forward strand.
ATTGTCACGAAGCACATGAGAATATCACAACAGGCTTCCCCTCTTCCTCTTCCCTTTCCATACCTAATGGACCTGGTCCCGGAGGCAGTCCTGTGACAGCAGATTTCTGCTTTCCGGCGCCATAGGGGTGGAAGACATAGAGGGAGAAGTCAGACATGCAGGCAGTGAAGCTGAGGCCCGAGGAGTTACTGGGGGGCCCGGTGAGGTCCGACTGGCTGCTGCTGTGGCGGCTCCTGCCCAGAGGGCTCCCCAACAGCGGAGATGCTGGAAGGAGACAGAGGAGGAGGGTAAAACACGGAGGGGGTAGGAAAAGGCAGTCACATACAGGAGGCACAAACTAATTAAAATACTTTTGTTGTCCTTTATTAACAGCAGGAAACGACACGAATCAGTCCACTGAGGTACAGTAGCCTGCATGTGACACAAAGGATAATGTCACATTTTCATAATAGAGTAGACTAAGCTAATTGGAGCAGAGATCCAAATGTAGGATGCATAATAATACAATAATGTAATATTAATACTGTGCTTTTCCTGTTTGGCTGGAGAACAGACTGTACATCTACTGTACATGTGGTTGAACTAAATAAAACATAAGACCTGAGATTCAGTATAATCTACTGTTTCTATAGTGAGGAAAGGAACTACGAAAAACAACAAAAGGAACAGAAGACCTTTCATGATCTGACAAAAAGACTAGAGGGGAAAGTAATGAATACAACTGAACAAGCTGTGAGTATTGTTAAACCACACGAGGCCCAGACACTGCATGCACAGCAGATACGTGCTGAGAGGCTTTCAAAGATTCCGACAGGGAATATTTTTTTCGCTCCTCATGTCAATGTACAGCTGCACGTATGAAAAGAAAATGCTCAGCGATGCTCTACAGACCTTTACTCGGAGGAGGTTTGGGGATATGCTGCCCCGGCGGAGTGGAGGAGGGCGGGTGCGATCCCTCAGTAGGATGGGTTCCTGTCGGGGTCTCCAGTTCTCCACGGTTGGAGGAGAAGACCAGGTCTAAAGAGGGCAGTTTGAGCATACACTCCACTCTGGACATCGGCAGGCAGCTGAAGCGGATCTGAGAGGGCTGGAAACACAGATACAGATGATGTTCCCCTCTGAGTTTTCACTTCGCAGAGACTACAGCTATTAAATGCAATATTTAAGTTACATGATTTAAAAAGGTAAATATGCTCCGGATGAAGTCAAGTGTAAGAATTGTAGCTGAGGTGTGAATGAGCCGAGTACCTGGACTCGGACGTAGACAACCACATCCACAGGGAAGGAAGAGTAGGCTGATGTAGAGGAAGAAACCAGGGAGGTGGTAGATTCTTCCAGTGGCTCCACCGTATCAAACTGACCCATGTCCTCTTCCTGGGAAGCCACAGCTGATGGAGAAACACAAAGAAACAGTGTGAATGACAAACACACAACTAAGTTTTGGTGTACCAAGTCCTTAATGAACAAAGCAGATCATGCATCACATGTGACTGCACCAAACAAACCTGTGTAGTTTCTGTCCACAGGAGTGATGGGAATGGTCTCCAGTGCTTTCTCCAAGAAGTCCAGCAAACAGGGGCTGATGACCATTTCCTCCGGTAGAGTCTGGAGGGCAACCCAGGCATACAGCTTGGCCGTCTTTACACCTCCACTCCCCTTACCTTTGGCTGCAAAAAACACATGAGTTAAAAGCACCAGAAGGCTGCACTTGATGAAAGTTCATTTCTTAGACTATAAACAAAGGGGAATCATATCAGCAGTCGCTTTTTTAAAAATGTCTTAGGCGCAGTGTCTTTTCCTCTGTGCAACGCATCAATATGCATGAGCCCGTTTGATCAAAAGGTGCCTTCCAGATTCATGCCTTAAAATAAAAAAAGATCAAATCACATGCATTTAATTCGTGGGATCCACATGAAGATGTAAATCGTCAAAGAGCGGAGAGGCGTGGCGCTGTGGTGTCGGTGATTACGGATGGTGCTAGGGCATGCAATTAAGGATGAGGGAATGCTCAGTACCTGATGGAATAGGTGGGGGCGGGGGAGGTAGGAGCGAGTTAGTCTTGCTTTGGACTGCATTGGGAGGGTTGGGAGGGCCGTTATCTTTCATACCATACAGCTTCGACTCTTTGGAGAGAGTGCGAGGGAGGGAGGATCCGCGTGAAGCGTTGGGCGACTCCGTCTTAAGGGTCTTGGAGTTGTAGTGCAACTGGAAAGAAAGAGAAGAATTAAAGAATTCAACGTCAATACAGAGTAGAGACTTTGTAGGTGATGTGGATGCTGAGGGAGATGCTGACCTTAACGTCTACTCCTGGAATGTAGAAGACTGTTGTCTCCAGATCATTGGATTTGGTCTGCAGGGAGGAGGGACATTTCTTGCCGGCTAGGAGGTGAGTGGTGGAAGTGTAGGTAGGCTGCAGCTTCTTCTTCTTGGGAGGAGACTCCTGGTCCAGACTCCTGAGGCTGCGCTCACAGCTCCTACAAAAAAACAGTGTTGTCATATGAAGAAGGTGTGCTTATGCCTGATTCTAGAAAGTTTGTTGCCAACACAGCTGTTCCAGTGACAGCATCAAACTTTAACTGGCATATCACTGAAGAGTATTTCAGAATGTAGAGTCCAATTTCAAATTTTTCGGAAGTAAATGTTCTTTATAAGGCTTAAGAAATGGTTTTCAGACCAGGATGCTTTTCATCACACCTTCTGAAGGAAATGTCCTCGTGCTCAGGTTGCTGAGTGGTGGGGTGAAGGACACACTTCCCGCTGTCAATCTCCACACGTACATCCAGCTCAAAGTCGATGTTCCTTTCGGTTGCCGGGCCACTGAAGCTGCGACTGGCGGCCGTGCTCGGCCAGCGCTCGCTGAACAGCTGACTCACAGCGGAAAAGCCTGACGGCTTCCTATGAGGCGTTTGGCTGAGGAGACAGAGCGACGAGATTGTTAAGAATGAAAGCTGAAAACTGTGACGCCTCAATTAAAGCAGAGAATTTAAATCATAAAAGCAAAGTTTTCACACAGTTATAATATGAGATTTATGGTGCTTCCTTTCATTCAATATTCATCACAAGAATGCTTAAGTAAGCAAAAGCTGGGCGGATAAAAATGAACAACTCACATAGGCCTTCGGTAGCTCGGTGGTCTCTCGCGCTCAAACTCGTCCTCCTTTTCAGAGTCTTCGGAGGAGGACCAGGACAGATCATCACGCCTAATGTCGTCATGCTGGAAGGGAATTGTGGATGAGAAGACGGCAGGGGTGCAAGGGGCACTGAAAACTGAGTGATGGCCGTCGATAACGGATGGAGAATGAAGATGATGGTGATGAAGAGAATGAGATGGCTCATCGATGGTGACTGACAACAGGTCCACCTCTGACTCTTCAGGAAACTTCAGAGAAGGGCAGAGAAACAAACTCAGGACAGATGTGATGTCGGCATAAAGGCCTCTCTATTTAGAGACATCATTCCAGCAACTCATGGAGATGATGTCTTAAGTAGAAAGTTAGCCAAGGAATTGAAACTTTGAAGGAGATAGTGTTCTGCTGATTGGACCATGTTCATTATAAAGTATATTCTCTTCTTCATATGTAACATTTAACCTTTAAATAAATGCTAAAATCAAATATCGAAAGACAGTTTAGATGTCTGGTTTTTGACGACATGTCCAATGACAGAACACTACCAGCCTGCAACTGTTCTCAGAGGAGCTGAGAGGTCATGCACTTTCTGTAAAAGAGGAATGAAAGAGAGACAAGGACAGAGATGAGGACGACATGAAACCCTGACAGGAGAAAAGGTGAAACACGCTCTCAAAGAGGTCGACAATGGAGCACCCTAATCTTAACAAGAGAAAAAGCCTTTAGTCAGCAGTAAGAACAGATTCCCCCAATGCAACTATTGACAGTGACTGACTGCTCGTCGACATCCATCAGTGTTTGCAAAGTTTATCTGAAACTAATCTGCACACAAGATCTGTTTCAATAACCATCTAAAACCACTGGCATGGTCTTATTCCAATCACAGACTTGCACATTTTTTTCTAATAACTCTGTGGCCAAGGCAAATACATGGGTGGTAAAAGGCAAACAACCACAGAGAGAGATTGACATGTGAGGCGAATGCAGTAAACATAGCCTTAAGCAGAGTCGGTCTAGGTCTGTCATCGTTAAAGAGTGATGATTGGAGGAACTGTGTAGGGAGAGATTTTTGATCATTTACACCAAAGCAGGAAAATAAAGCTGCGGACAATCGACATTCAAACAGTGCTGGATGAAAATAAACCCCAGAAAAAACCTTCATAGATTCATAAAGTGTTTTTTTATTTATTACTGAATGAAAGGTTGGATTTTCTGAGCACATTTGTGCCACTTGATTAATTTTTCAACAGTTATAATAGTAGTTAAAGTCTACTGACAGTGTCTAAAATGCAGCATGTAAGCAGCATTTAAACATGAATAAGTAATAAGGAAAATTTAATGTACTATGTCATTTGTAATTAAATTTAAAAAACAGTTCCCTTTACAATATGATTATGGTTGGGGATTTCAGGATCTGGGGCTGTCTAATTAGATCATGGTAATCACACCATTTTAATATTATACACTGATGTTCATGGAACATATAAATCACACTCCTACATATGTATTCTATCTTAAATTTTGATATGTTTTTTTGTTGTGACAATAGCTGGCAGACTTTAGTTGAGATGCTTACCATGCAGAGTTGTTAGAAATCAGTAAATATATTAAGGCGGCTGAAGCAAAGCTGATTAGGATTTTTATGCAGTTTTCAAGACAGGATGAGCATGAGTGGACTTCATAATTTATTAAAATCAAATCAAATCATAAACTTGTAGTAGCTTTTTTCTCTCTTTTTTTTAATTATACAAATTAATTTCTGAAAACATGCTTTCAGTCTGCTTATCCAAGTAAAATCAAGGACAAGCTGTTATCTTGCACGCTGTATCTCTGTGTTTGATGGTATTCTGTTGGTATTCATCAACAGAGAGGTAACAAAAGGCTGTGGAACATACACTTTAATGTGGTCCCTGTATACATGTCAATTATGGAAATATGTATGCAGCAGGATAAATTGCACAGAGCGGGATAACAGTAAATTATCATGCAAATCAACTCACACCGCTGCTCGGTATAACGTTGTTGCTTTAATATATGTTTATTGCAGAAGCTGGTATTTCATCATCCTGTTCCGACTTTGCATATTCAAAAATCCTATCAGCGCCATCAAGGTAATCACAGAGGAGAAGAGGAAACAGAAGAATTTTGTTGGTTTTGGTTAGGTATTTTTAAATCGTTAAAATTTGAATTTCTTGAAACCTTGTACCTTGAATATCTCTCCTGGACTGACAGGTGCAAATGCAGATTCCAAGGCCTGATTATTAATCTTAAATTGAACAGAAGAGTTATCAAAAAAGGAGCTCCTCCAAAATATACTTATAAAGTAATCCTTTAAGAGCATACTAGCTGCAACCCTAGAGTTGCTATTAAAATAGCATGTCAAACCCCTTTTTATCATATGACATTATGAGTTGTTGTATAATGTAAATATCATGAGGTATGGAGATCATGTACACTTAAAAACACATAGAAGTGGAGGATGATATGATGATTCTCTAACATAAAATGGCACAGAGCTAAAAATATGTTCTTTTTCATTGCCTTAACGATTGATTTGGTTATTAATTGTGTCATAAAAACAGACTTCTACAGTGCTATCAAATCTATAAAAAGCTACATTATGTTATTGTGTTAAAGTTTTCTCTGTTCTAGGTTCATTCTAGATATGGAGGACATATGTTTACCGTATCCTGGATGTTGAAGGTGACTCGGGGTCCAGGAGAGGCAGCGTCCACACGCACATCTGGTAAATCATCCACATCCCCTATTCTGGAACTGAAGGAATGATAAGTGATACTAGAGAAGTGCTTAATGACATTTCTAGTATATAAATTAGCTTATAATTGGCTTCAGTATACAAGGGATGTTGTTATACTTGTTAATCCAAGCACACACTATTACACAGCAGTTATTTTATTCACTATTCTCACCTCAGAGTTCATATTTTTTCAATAGCTTAAAAGGTCCTAATATCATTACTACATTTATTCTGAGATATGTGCATAATTAACAAAGGATGAGCACTTTCTGGCCTCTGCTACATTTTTATGTCCCCTGCATCCTCTTTGTAACAGGGCTAATGGGAAATGTGTTTGAAAAACATACAGAGCCAGCAGCACTGCTGTGAGACTGAGGTTACATGTTCTCTTTTATTTACAATAAATGCTGGATTAATAAACCTTAACAGTGTCATTTCCATAATAATACGACGCTGGGGGGGAAAGTGGCTACTCCTGCGCTCTGTTACCTTTGTCTGTCCATCCTTTTTAGAGGCGGGCGCCCTGCTGCTGCCGAGATGCTTTTGGAGCGGTTGTAGCTTGGTTTGTAGCCAAGACCCCACTTATCTTTTAGAGAGGCCGCCTGGTGAGGAACAAACACAACGTCAGAAAAAAACAGGTCACGTAAAAGCGTGAATGACACAGATGCTCACGCTGCTGTGGTGAATGCATTGCTAACTGCGGGAGGTAAAATAGATGACAATTCACCCTCATGCTGGAGCGACGGAGTTTCTTTCTGACGTCTCTCCTGATGTCGTTGACGGCGACAGACTCCAGCTGCTGATAGCGCTGGATCTCCTGGTTGATGGTTCCCTCACTGGCCCCCAGTTTCCTGTTATTAAGAACAGAGGATGTAAATAGTATTAACATGATAGCAATGGCACAGATAACATTTCTCCACCAGTGATACTTTTTTAGAATTATTCATATCAAATCATACAGAGTCAGAATAAACTAGGAAAGTGAGAAAGCAGGAATCTTACTTGAGGTCATCAATGACCTTGGCCTGCTCGTTCAGCTCTCTGATGTCAACTACCCTCTTGGTGAATTTTCTCCCGCGAGCGTCAATCACCTGGTTGCCCATTGACATCTGCCTTCTGGGGTCAACAGTCTCCTGTTGGGTCAAAATGATGTTACGAACCCAAACACTTTTATGTTGTCAGACTGAAAAAGCAGCAAACCTGCAGATCAAACCCAATACAATCTCCGCCAGGCAGTTTCTGTAAATAAAAATGCAACCCTCACAAATCAGACTCATTAAATTCAGGTTTTTTTGATTGCTATGATTCACTCAGAGTAGGTTATATGTAGTTCAATCCACACACCAGGGCAGGGACAACAAAGTACAAAACACCACAAAACAGGAAACACCACCACCGCCATCACCACTGCACTCAAAGTGAAAGAGGAAAGCATCTTTGCCACAGGCAATTGTGTAATTTAGACTAATTTATTTCTTTTCACCCATCATTAGAGCTTAATGAGGAGGGCAGTGAAAGCAAATGCTAGGCGACACTATTAACTGCGCCGCTACCATGCTATTTAGCTCTAGCATAAAAACAGCGTTGCTCAGCATTTTGGAATCCACAACCCTAATTTCAGCTGAGATGTAGCGCCACCTTGGAAGTGATTTTGTCAGCCCAGAGAGGAATTTAATACTGTGGGGTGGCTACATACACAGGCCCAGGAGAGAGGTCTTTGGGCCCTGGCACTGCCCGCATGGAGGCGAGGCGATGCACAGTTTAAGTAGTCTGCGGGGACAGATACACTCTGAGGCCTGGGGGTGATACCCAGGATGTGGTTTACCAGACGTTTCCTTAAGGTCAGCCGTGGGCTGAACTGGTTCTCTTGACCCTGCAAACAACGGCAGGGAAGATGGATGGACAGGTAGAAGAATGGACGACTTGGGTCAGACTTTAGCTTTTGAAGCTTTGTTATTAAAAAGGTGAGCCAAGTAAGATTTCTTCACATGTATTGATCATTTGGGGAAACAGGGTTATTTATATTCACTGTATATATTGTATTCAATATGAAGTTACCACTAGCAGCCAGTTAGCATAAATGACTGGAAACAGCTAGCCAAAATCTGTGTACCAGCACCTCTAAATGTCCCATGTGGTTTATTTCCGTACAAAAAGCATAAGAAAGAACAACAATTTGTGGTTTTAGGAGGTATTATGTGCAGGACTATTTCCTGGCTGGGTGCAGTGAATTTGGCGTCTCCTTAAAGATGCCAGGCCAAACCAAGACTTAGTCCTTTCAAATAATGCCCTGTAAAACCAAAAAATGTTGCATTTGAGGTGCTGGTACCCACATTTTATTGTTTGGACTGAGGCTAGCTGTTTACCCTCACTCTCCAGTCTTTGTGCTAAGCTAAGCTAGTCGGCTAGCTGGAGCATCTTATACATTGTATAGACATTTCCCAAATATCAAGCTATTCCTTTATCTTGTGACAACCACAAGTAACAGACTGAAAAGCTCAAGTTCACTGCCTAAGTTCAGTGTTTTTCTTTTTTAACTCTTTAAGTCTAAAGAAATGATTTTTCAGATATCGTCTGAGAATTTCCTCACTGGATTCACAAAACAGGACATCTGATCTAACTGTTGACATTTGCATATTTCTCTTAACATAACACTGTGTCATCATAAATCATCTGAAAGTGATATTTAAATAGCAACAGGATTGGCTAAATCTAGCAGTGTTTGAAATACTGTTCTGTTTTTGGTCTGTCTACTTCCTCTCTAAATATGAACCAACATTGACTGACCATGTGGATAGTGGGTGACATGCTGTCGGCCTCGTCCTCATCTGAAAGGTCCGCCATGGTGACGGAGTTCAGGTCGGCGATGTCGTCTATGTCCTCCTCGCCCGTGAGCGACGTCAGCGTGTTACCCAGAGCATTGAGCCTCTTGCCGATGTTGGGGTCCATGTGAACGTCAATGCCGCACATTTTCCAAAGCACATTCAGAGTCCAGGTACCAGCACTACTGCTCTCTGTTTTGAGGAAGAAGAAAGGGTAGCAAAGGATGTGGATGAAAATGAATGCAAAGCTCTCAGGTGAGATCCATATTTTTAGGACCAGAACTTAGTTCAAAGAACTTGCCTGCAGAAGGTTGCCCTGTAGTCCTGGAACATACTTCATATGTACCATCAGGGACTATACCTGTGAAGACCACAACAGACAAACATCCAGTCAAAGCCAGTTATTAATTTGTACCTACTGAAGTTCCTCATAAAATATGTTTTTAAAATGCAAATATTGCCTGACATTTAATAGAGGCTACTGTGTCACTCACAGGCATTCATGACCATATCCCCTCGGATTTCAGGCTTCCAATCGTCCCAGGAGGTCTCAAAGCCCTCGGCGAAGCGGATGCAGAAATTCTTGAAGTGGCCTTTGCTCACCAAGGACTCTGAGGAGCAGGCGGTGATCAGTGTGCTCTCGATGGTGAGGACCAGAGCTGATCCAGTGTCAAAATCTATGCTGTGGTTGGCCTGGTTGGAGAAGCAGGGAGACGGAGATGGGTTACTCAAACCTCAGGTGAGAGGGGAAGTACATGTAAAAAAAAATCCCACTTCCATGTGTTGGTAATAGGCAGAGTTGTTGGTAACACTTCATTCTGCTATACTGTAGATCTATGGTACTGTAATAATGGTCCACATAGATCTTTTTATTTGATTTTAAATAGGTAATACTTCAATCAATCAATATCAATGTAGACTTGTATTGCAAAGTCTGCCAATGACTACTCATTCATACTTCCACTGTACTCTGTGGACCTCTGAATGAAATGTTACCAAGCTTTTCAATTTGTTAGATTGTGTTTTATTGTCGGATGGGAGAAGATTTGCCCACATTACCTGAATTTCTGGATTATTTCTGCTTTTGTCCTAAAATTATGGTCTAATTGTCATCCTAGTCATAACTGTAGGCAGATGAAAGCATGTTGCTTATAACAATTCAATGACCTGCCATTATGACCCAGATAACAATCAGACCACAGTTTGGAGCAATTTGTGCAGGAATCCAGGTAATTTCCAAAGATCAAAATGCAGTGTCATTAGATCTAGTGTGTTTATTCTTAGGTATACAATTTTGTATAATTTCATGAAAGATTGGCCTGAAAAATGTAAGTAATACAATTAACACCAACTGGCATAACCTCCGTTTCAGTATGAAGTAATTACACAACCCAAACACACCCCAGACACCAACTCAAGCTTCATTAGTTGTTATGCCAGCATTGTGGAGGAAATCTGATTGTTAAAAGTGGTGTCACCCACTATTTCAACAAAAGAGCACTTGTGATGTAGTGTTTGTTTGTGACAGATTTCATCAAAGATTATTGATCACAGTCATTGTCATTGTCCCACAACAAGCCATCACAACAGATGTAATGAATTGTAGGTTACTTTTCGTGCATTTTTATGCCCGCCTACTGATGTGCTGGCCCCAGCTTCAGAGTGGATTCCCTCCGTAGCTGGTACTTGTCCTCTCTATGGAAATAAGTGTGACATAACAGCTGGTATATTGTGTCTCTACAGACATTCTGTAAGTATAACAAGACAACTTATATGGACCATTCATTAATATCCAGTGTTTCCCCTAGAAATGTACTATTAATGTAAAGGGTTGATCAGGTAGCAAAACTAAATTTCAGATGTGACATCAGTCTGAGTCATTTCACATGCAAAAATACATTTTTGAAACAATTATGTTGCGTCAATGTTTTGTAATTGAAGCATTAAAATACATTTTGTTGATAAAAAAAAACAGGACTAGTGCAAAACTCTTAAACAAAAATGTCTAACTCTATTCTACAGTAAATCTAACATATGTTGCACATATGCCTTGTCATTAAAAATAGGCCAGCCAGCATATAATTATGTGGTGAATGTGTATACAATCAGAAATGGTTTGCTTTGCATTAGAAATGTAAATTATTGAGATTGTTGAGAGGAAGAGTGCGTGGAGGCACAAACATGTTAAGTGGTCTGCTCAGTAACAGTTGGGTTAGGGGAAACACTGATATCAAAACTGATTACAGAAGATCATCTCTTTATAGGAACATACTCTAAATACACATTTCTCAAGGCTATTAATAAAAAGAAAAACAAATGTCATGAACACCGGTACAGCAAGTGCTGCTAAACGCCAGTGGAGATAAAGATGATCAAATGTAATATTGACAAAATTTAATAATGTGAGAAAAGAAGCCATAAATTATCTCTGCATGCTATAATTCTCTTTGGTTAAAATGACATTCCAAATGAAAGTCTGTTTGTTTCATTACAGCTAATGAACGCTACTGACAGCATTGAAAGATGTATGTACATATTATATGCACAGGAAAAAAATGCTGCACATTTTCCTAGGATGCTTAAACTCTTGTTAAAGGTTGAGCTTTCTGCTTAAATCATTTGCACTAGACATCAAATAAATGTGGACAGTTTAAACTGTATGACCTTTAAGCTAACAGATTGCAAACCTGCTATCTATACATCTATATATATATATATATATATATATATATATATATATATATATACGATAAATAAACTTGGACATCTGCGCCCAGAAGTTTAGATGTAAAAATGTCCTACCAAAACTGATGATGGAAGAGAGTAAAACTGAGCATAGCATATTACCTGGGATGTGTTGGTAATGGGCAGGCAGATGCCCAGGTCATTGACAGTCAGTTGGAGGAAGAGGGTGCTGAAGGCCTGGGCTGAGGTCTGCTGGATGCCTGGCAGCTTATCCACCACCTCTTTTGTGGCCATGTGGATGTCTTTGTTGAGGGCCATGCGCTGCTCGTTCCAGTTGTCATATGCTGCCTTGTAATTCAGCCAGAAGAGCACAGCTGCAGGAGGAAAAACAGGTAGGTAAAAAGAGCTTTTAAACCTGGATGTCATGTCAGTTAGTGTTAGACACTTCAAGTTAACTGGAAGGCTCAAGACATCAATACATGTGGCAGGTTTTTGTTATTGTGTTTTTGTGTTAACTCCAAAGAGCCTCAGAGGACAGTGATGTGGTTTAGAGGAAAAAGTGAACTGAACCTCTGTCAAATGCCACTGGTTGGGCGAAAACAATTGGCCTGTTCAGTGTGATGAGGACAGCTTCCTTATCGGAGGAGCCGCTGATCTCCTCCTGTAGAGCGTTCCGCAGACCGATCCGCGTTCGGAAGTACGCCACCTGGTGGAAGTCTGAGCCAGCCTCTTCATACACCTGTAAAGTGACATGGAGTCAGATATCCATTTATTAAAATCAAGCAGGCACCTGACTTTATTAAGTCTGTATAGGAGGACCTAACAAGTTTGAACATTTTTTGATTATTTTGACAAATATTGCAATTGCGATGTGATTTACGATATTAGGGGGAACGACAATGTTTATGTCATTATTCTCATTGCAAAACATATTAAAGTGATGATGGTGTGATTTCTGTGGGATTTGTACCAAACAAAGATGTTTTCTTATGTGTTTTAGAGACCAGGACATCTCGGCAGCACCACAATATGGCGATTTGAAAATTGAAGCAGGCCATATTGCAATTTTGATAACATTTCGAATAGTTGTGCACCCCTACTGGAGAGTACTTGTATTTTGTGCTTTTTTTGTTAAAGTTACTTAAGTTACTTTTACCATCATGCCGCTCATCTGTACCTGGTGCTTGACAATCTGTCCAAGGGCCAGGTTGAGATCAACTTGACATTTCCCAAACAGTTTAAGGTAACTGCTGCTGCCACCAGGCTGAGCCTTGCATTGGATCCTGTTGGACAGCTCCAGCTCAATCAGGCCCGTCTCAAAGCGCACAGCTCGCATGGAAGGAGTGGTGGCTGTCATCTGGATTCCCTGTGAACCAAAAAATGGCTTTCAGACAGTTCCATTCAAACTACAGTTAAAATCTATATCACATCGATCATACATCAAATCTCAAACCATTCCTGGTTTTATTACTTGAAATAATGTAAAGTTGGGTCTTAAATCTTCACCTGGTTGCTTCTCTCGGTGCAACTGAGGTGCTTTTTGGCATTTTCACACAAAAAGAAGCTGAATGTGAGTTACCTTGAACATGAGGCTGACAGAATAAAGCAGGATTTTTGGCTTGTCTGCATCTGCTGAGGTGTCGTGCTCATTCCACAGCGGAATAGGTTGTTCTCCTCCTGCAGGCACAGGAAGTATACAAGTCAACCTCACAGGTTCCCACAGCACTTGTGAAATAGACAGCGTGTGATTTCACACTAGTGTACCTACATGTGTGAGTTCCTAATATCTGCCAAAGTTTCCCTGTTGCAACTTCTTTTTCAAACCCCTGATGTGAATACTTGCCATACAATATTCTAAAACTCTCACTTTTCTCTCTGCTTGGTAATTAGATCGATTAAGCTTAGTGGGTCAAATAAATTATCATCAATACTGTTGCGTAAATAAACATGAGTGAATTTGTGGCAGTGCCTCAGACAAGGTTTTGTGCAGAAAATGATTGTTTTCACAGTGACCTAAGTAGTAGCTGTAGGCTATTGAATACTGTGGGGAGCAGTCCGTTGTTTAAGATAAGATTAACTATATTGATCTGAGAGGAAACTAAGCCATTACAGCAACAAAGAAAATGATATACTGTAAGCACTTTAAAAAAGTCTAGTTTGTTGGCCTTTATAACTGTATAAAAATGTAATATAAATATATGTAAAAATGTGTATTGGATTTTGGTACAGTACCTGACACCTTCTGAATGACCTCATTAACTTCCTTCATGAAAACCTTCTGCAGGAAGACCAGGTGGTTGAGAAGATCTGTGGTCAGGTTGTGCTCAAAAGAACCAATCTGTACACCAGAGGAGACAAATAAGTGTGGATTAAAAATCAACCCTAGCTGTTCTGTTCATTCAGTTAGGTAGCTAATCAACTTTTAAAATCACTGCTCTGCCACACTAATGTAAACCATCCTAGCAGGAGCCTCCTACCTCAGCCACACAGCGCAGGTAGTTGCCTTGGAGGTAGTTGCCCTGCTTTGCCGGGAAGTCATCGGCACCCCAGCCCTGGTCGGAGTGGCTCTCGTGGTCCTCCATGATGTACTCTCCTGACATAGTGACCGGGGGCAGGGTGAGGCTGGCTGATGGTGGCATGGTGGACATGTCCACTGGGGACACTTTTGACTGGAAGCAAAGCTTGTGGTTTGGCAACTCAAAGGTGAAACTGGTTTGTGCTCCTAGAAGAAAGAGAAGAAAGGAAAAATATGCTTCAAAATGGATATTTAAAACAGAAACACAAGGCTGAAGTATTTTTGTATTATAAGATTCATGTATAACATATTGGAAGAGCGTAATTGAAGCTCAAGCATAGGACAAATTAATCTGGCAAAAACATGCACTCATTACTTTACACCATCATGGAAATCAAGGTCAGATCTCTTTTCAACACACACACACACACACACACACACACACACACACACACACACACACACACACACACACACACACACACACACACACACACACACACACACACACACACACACACACACACACACACACACCTGTCATGCCATGGCTCTTCATACGACCCATTTTGTACTCTGCTTTGAGTGAGGGCAGCAGGGCAGCCCCGATGGTAATGCCATCCATCATGGCGCTGAACTTGAGGACGATGGGCTTCTTCTCCAGTCCTTCAGGAAGCTGGGGGAACTCGTTGGCCTCTACGGGGGTCTGATTGATGCTGGACGCCTTGTCAGAGGGTTGTGGGGTCGGGGTGTCCTCTCTGTTGGGAGGTTGACTGTAGGGGATGGGGGGGAAAAAAACAACATTTGCTCACTCAATGACTGTTGGCTAATTATCTACGTGAGTGGTGAATGATGTTAACAATAGGAGTGGATTTAGCATCCACTTGAGTAGTAGAGTGTGTTAATATGCAGAGCTTGGCAGATACTGGCTCGTTTTCCTGTGAACATTAAATAATGGAAAAATTGTTTAATATCCTAAGCACACTTACAACTCTATAAATATATTAACATAATTCAAAACTGTTACCATGGAAACAGGCCATACACAGGCTTTGAACACAGTTAACTGGCAACGGTGTGGATATACTGTGATAATCTGCCACTTATGGAAATGAAAACTTTTTGAGAGCTTTCCATTGCAGAATTAAATATAGCTACAAGTGTACAGCAGGGTAGAGTCTGTATTTCAGTAGTTTAGCGGAGCAGGCTTACCTGTTCGAAGGCTGGCGGATGAGGTCGGAGATCTGTTTTGAAAGCTGGTGGGAGCTGCGGACCATCATGCTGTGCAAAGTAGCCGGGTGCTGGGGGATGTTGATCATGATGGCCCCCACTTTGAAGACGGCAGCGTTGTTGGTCTTCAGTCCCCGCTGGGCGCTGTACAGGGCCTGAGATTTGGCGATGTTGCATTTCACCACGGTTCTGAAACAGAAGGGGAAGCCTGAAGTGAGCGGGACGGGGGGACAGCGATGTAGTTTCTCTTCAGGTGATGTCATTTAAATGTGCAAGTGGAATTACGACAAAGGGCGTCAAACAGTGAAAAATACACCATGCAGATTCAGGACGGCATTCAGATTTCTGGACACGGGTAGAATGAGCAATCATGACGGTGACAGAGGTACATGTTCCACTATGAATGAATAAGGTAATGAATTGTACACTATGGCAACCAAATGCACAGTCTTTTATGTAGGAAACAATGTGATCTTGACTCAACAGTTTCTACATGCTACAATCTTAAACATTTGTCGACTAAAACTGAAATAAAATGCTGAAATACCACACTGGTATTTTAGCATTTCAGACTGAACATTACAACATTCATCAGTAAAGCTGAAGAGATTCACAAATAACGTCCTGCTTTCCACTGAAGTCTCTGTAACCAATGAAAGTGGCTTCATATATATATATGTATATGTATACACACAAACACACTAAACAAGGAGAGTCCTGAGTGACCGTTCACTGAAAATATACACGTGGAAGACAGGTGACTCAGACAAATGAAGGATGCGCGATAAGGGCAGTCGTGGTTTTGATTCACTGATGTGTGTGAGTCCTGACAGGCAGAAATAACATACAGAAACTCTTGTTTAGCTGTGCTGGTTGGAGATGTTGGGAAATCCTCCAGTCTATGCAAGAAGGTGGAAGAGAAAAGAATATATAAAGAAGAAGAAGGAGAAGAAGAGGAAAACAAAGTGTGAGACAGCTCAAGCTCCATTTAAAGAAAGTATTTAAAATGCTAAAGTAAGCTGAACCATCATAAAAGAGCAAGGTTTAATATAATCAGGAAACTGAATCTGGAAGAAAATACCTCAAAACAGCGGCAGAGGTTCTGCTAATATAACACACACCATCCTTCAGTCGTGACCCGACACGTTACTATTTCGCATTGTTGTTGCTTATGATTCAATTAGCGTCCTTCATCTTGCACGCCACGTTACATCGAATCAAAACAGGCGAACAGATAAATATGCGAGTGGCACAGCGATTATTTTTACTTACATCTGAATGTTGGCGACGGCAATTTTATACATCAATAACAACTAAACGATACAAGGCTTCTGTCTGATAAACACAAATTTAATCACGCGGGCGCATTCTGAGCATATTGTATAAAAACAGGGTTAAGCTTCAGAGCTTTTATTTTCACAGAGAGAGCACCTGTTAAATAGAATGAAATGGGGAGGGGGGCAAAAGTATAGTTTTAACTGAACCAAAAAAGTGGAGATACATCAGCCTGTTTCAATGCATGACTGTAAGGTTTCTAACCTGATTAGGATGGTTATGCTTTGAGGAAATTGCTTGCAGTAAAAAATAAAAAAAAACAACCCAAAAAAACAGAAAATGCTGTTAAAATTACCTGGCTGGAAAAGAAGTTTGTAATTGGCTCGTGCTGTGAGTGCCAAAGCGTGTGGATAACACTTTTTGCACTACTTCACTTTAAACTCAAAAGATACTTATAAATTTGACATTAAAGTGTGCGGTGTGTTTGCTTGCAGATAGAGCATAGTAAATCTGTGGTAATACAAAATAAATAGAGGAATATTGAATAAGAGCACCAAAAATCGTTATTAGTCATGATTTAAAAAGGTAAAAAAAGATTTACCAACTTCAAACCAATTAAAAGAGATACAAAAAAATACTGCATGCAAACAACAATCTGCAAACCCTCATTTAGACATGGTTAGAATCAATATAATCTGTTAAAACTGTTAGATGAAGTAGAAAATATAAAGCGTCTTTCTTTTCAAGCAATTCCTTTCAACTTGAGACATAAAAACCTTTCTTTATACTGTGTATTAGCAGAACTAATGAAGACTTTGTACATACTGGATGTCAGGTGTTATGCCCTCCAGCAGAACAATGTTTACTCCTCCTATATGAGCCGATGCACAGGTCTCCGTCATTTTCTGATGTAGAATATCTGCAGACACATGACCGTAAAAAGAAATATTAAACAGAATAGCATCAAGATTTAAAGTTAACTAAACAGCACGCTAGTAAAAACGCGCATGTTTTAACCCCGTCCCCTCACCTTTCATCTTCTCCTTCAGGGTGAAGCTTCCGTGGATCTTCTTCAGTTCCGCCTCCATGGTCAGACCGCCGATGTCGGCCTCCAGATGGGTACGGTTCACCATGCCGATGCCGAACACGATGAGGGTGACGTGCTGGGGCTCCGAGCTCACCAGGCTACGCCGCCTCCCGCCTGCGCCCGGGGGCTTGTTGGGCGTGGTGGGCTCCTGCTGCTCGTTCTCGAAGATCACTTTACAGAGCGGCTCTGAGGGCCGACGTCCACTTTCTGCAGGAAAGATAATGGGGGGGAGAATATACAAGTAGAATTAGCTGTTGTCAAGTGATACATATTAGAACTTAAAACCTAATTATTGGACACATTTCTTTAAAGAATAGACATTATTTATGTAGAAGTAAACTGTGATCCAGTGTGGATTACCTCTCGCTTACTCTCCTAACTTCAGCTTGTGACGAACACTGCACAAACTCACAAAAAAGTACTCAGCAAAGTTTTAATGCCTGAGGAGTGAATTCTATCCCTGCATCAAGGTGCGCTCTAGCGAAACACCGTCCCACCATTACAAGCTCCTCTCTTATACTTAATGAACTCCTCAGGGGGAAGCTGTGAGCTTTTAACGTCAGCTAAAAGGTAATATCAGGAAGATAATGACCATAAATAATTAAATAATACAGCCAATGGGAATGATTAAATATGACACCGCAGAGTACAATATTATGATGTATTAAATAGGGAACAGGTCACTAAATGAATTTAAATACAGCAGGAAGCTGTACTCCTGATGTCAGTTTGCAGGCTGGGACAAAAAGGGGGGCTTCTCTGTTAAGTGCTAACTGCTTACAAAACAAAAATGTTGTACAGTGTAGCTTTTAATAAACTTTATCTCTTTTATTTCAGTTTACTTTTGTTTTGTCTTTTTAATTTATTTTAACCTAGTTTTTTACTCTTTTAATAAACTTTTTTCTTATTCTCTCTTTTTTTTCTTTTCTCTTATTTTACTTTATTATTTATTTATTTATTATAAATCCGAAATCATTTCTTTTCACATTTTATCTTATTTTCTCTCATTGCATTGTTCTCAATTTTTTCTTATACATTTTTCATTGTTTTTGTATTCCTTTTCTTCAGGTTGTCCTTGGTCTACACTTGTTCTGTCTTATTATCAGTTTGTCAATCAAATGTGAAGCACTTTGAACTACATTAACCTGTATGAAATGTGTGATATAAATAAAGTTTGATTGATAGATTAATTTGTATCGCTGATACAGCAATACATTAAGAACATGAAGAACAAAACTGACATATCAGTAAAAAACGCAAAGATACGCACTTAAGGTGAGGACAAAGATGATAGGATGAAAGAAAAGAGGAAAAGGGGTGCAAACGATGTGTCAGGAAACAAAAGAATGGGAAAAAGCAAAAAGTACAGAGAGAACTTGTGCAGATAATGTGTGGAGAGAAGGTATGGGATGTAAAAGTGGAAACTGAAGCGCAGGAATGAGGATCTCTGGCTGACTGTCGGATGTGGATTCCCACCTGAGAGGCAGTTCTCTGGGGAGCTTTTCTCCAGGATGCCGGTGGGATCGGAGATGAGGGAGTAGAAGTTGAGCAGCTTGTACATGTTCTGCCAACATTCTGCTGACGGCTCGCTCTGCTCTGACACCGTGATGGAATCGGAGTCGTCCATCTGGATGGCCATGTGGTCCGCCACGTCACGGGAGCCCTTTCTTGACACCTGAAGACATTACGGAATGTTCCACGTTACGAAACGGATAGAAATGCCACGATATGCATCACAGGTTCAAAGGGTAAATAAAAAAGCCTGGCTAGTACATCTATTTCTTCTTTTACTGACCTTCTGTTTACTCTGACAGTTCAGTTGTGAGCTTGTAAAAGGTCACGACTGTTACAGCTAATGAGACCTTGAAGATGACAGCAGCTACTTGCAAAACAAACTTCATTATAACAAGGAGTAACTGGTTATTTCAGCAGACAGAAATTCCTAAAAGAGCTGATTTAGATAATACAGTGCCTGTGAAAAGTACTTCAACTCTGTCATGAGTCTCTGATGAGATCATCTTTTACTTTAATAATAATCTCCATGCATCAAAAAGTGCTTGGCTTCTCAAAGTTTGAAGCTGATGTTCCCACCGCTTATATAAAATAACTCTCCTGGTGATAACTTCACCAGCCAGACGGGTTACTCCTCTTTAAGTTATGTATGAGAACTGTGGACTGAATAATAGACTTCATTTTACAAACATATCACATTGTGGTTCAGTGAATGGTAGCTGCTATGTGAGGCTTTTATTATCTACTGGCTCCCTCTAGGGTTTGTGTGTATAAACAGTTTCAGTTCAGAGTGGATTTTGTGATAATACTGATATTATTTAAGGTCTGGACAGGTGTACCACTGAGAAATATCTGAGTCATATTAACACCAGATCATAAACTGAGGTCCTGAGGCAGTGCTGGCTGCTTCCACAGAAGTGTTTGTTTATGTTGTGGACTCTATACATTTAATATGAAACTGAACTGTTGCTTAGCGATGAAATTCCACTAAAATAAAATCATTTTTCATTAATTTATGTCATTCATTTATATCTGTTTTTGATCTTTTCTTTGTGTCCTTGCTCACAACATGTCTGTTATTAATCGTGTTACCTTTGAGGTGCGCCGCTCTGAACGCCCAAGCGAGCTGCGTCCCCTTGGCTCCCTTCTCCCCAGCGTGTCCATGCCTGATGGAGGTCCGTTGGGAGGTAAACCCCCAGTACCCCCGGCTCCTCCTCCTCCTCCACCTCCTCCTCCTCCTCCTCCTCCCCCTCCGCCCACCCCTCTCTTGCTCTTCAGGGTTTGCGTCCCACTGCGTCCCGCGCCGTTGAGGCTGCCTCGGGAGCTGCGGCTAAAGTCGGACGACCTGAAGTGGCGGTACGGCCGGGCCTTGAAGGTGGGCGTCGGGGAGGCCGAGCCGGCGGTGTAGCGGCTCAGCTTGATGTCCGTCTGCGTTGCCTTGATTTCGTCGATCATGGTGCTGAACTGGTGGATGAGGCGCACCAGGGCCATGTCCACACGCTGGCTGATGGCCTGGCAGGCTGTGGTGAAATCGCAGTGGAACGTGTTGTATTGGCGGCGGTTGAGGTCGTGGAAGGAGAGCGGGGCGGCGGTGGGGCCCTGCGGAGCGCTGGTTGACTTCTCCATCACCACCGCGTTCAGGCTGAATGTCTCAATCAACAGCGCCGGCTTGAACTCGAGAGGAGGGAGGTTCACCATGCCTTGTCTAAAAGACAGAGTGAGAGCAGATGAAGGGTTATGCATGAGTACAGCAGACATTCTCCACAAAATACCACAGACAAATGACAACAAGAAAGAAAATGAGTAGAAATGAATTCCAGTTCCATCTCAGATCATCTTTTAGTGTTGCCATTTTTACATGTAATGATTCAGACTTATTTTACCTCCTGGATCTTTTATTTTTGCGCTCTTTCGAGGTGTCTGAGTCGACTATGTCTGCTCTGAGACACTCAAGGTTGCCAGAAAAAGACAAGTGCTCTCCGAAGTACATCTTATAACTAAGAGGAGTGGCGTCTTGGGCCTGGATGCCTGTGTAGCTCAGCAAAGGCTTGAAAACAACCTGAGGGGGGCAGAATGAAAACAGGGTTTAAGCAGCAAAAGATGATGACTGATAATCAAGTGAACATTTGAATAAGACACTTTCTCCTTCAATGGATGAATTTAACTACTAGCCAACAGATGTATATTAAGCCTTAATATTTTGCCAGTTTTCATATCATCAACAATTCGAAAACCACAGATTCATATTTATCAAGATGTGTTAATGAGCTGCCTGGTGAAAATTTAAACACAATAGTAGATCCCCACCAAATGTAGGGTTAGGGTTACTGCTGATTTTCCTTAAGATGACTAGAACAGTCAGTGTAATGGTATTGTAACCAAACGTGCTCCTGGGTTCACTTGACTGTATAAACTTAATTAAAGTAACTATAAACAGGAGTCTAAACATTTTGTTGTAAAACATCACACAAAATTAAACCCCTCCCTGCCTCCGTCTTCCCTCTCAAATAAAGTAGAGTTGAATCTCACTAAATTGTCCCTCATGGCTCCCTTACAGTCAAGATGGTGGTGAAGCGAACAAAAATGGGGATTTATTCATCTCGTAACGTGTGTAGCTTCAGTGGATCAAAACATATCATGTATGGATTTAATCTGCAGATGCTACGATTCAAGATCCTGCAGTTGTGGATCACTTGCCGACCCTACCAGCTGGTGAAGAGGAGTGAATAGGTTTTTCAACAATTGGGAATCAAATGACAAAGCACCTGAGCGTCGGCTAGCTGAACAGCAGCCGGACACTGGTTTCCCTCCTCGATGTCGGCCATGTCGTCCTGGCTGGTGCTGTGCTGGGAATGCTGGGAGTGCGTCCCATCCAGAGTGTTCTGGTCGCTGGACAGCACCGTGTTGAAGTCTGACGCTGAGGGGATGGTGGGCAGGTTACACGTCCCTCCTGAGAGGGGGGGGGGGGGGGAGAGAGGTTTTAAATCACATAAACTCACCAGATCATGTGAGCAGAGCGGGGGTTACCTGAAAATGTGCGTACACTCTACATGTAAGCAGTAGTACATGATGTGCTGTGCAGGGAAACACTTTACCTCTCTAGCTTCTCATAACAAAGATGTTAAAGTGAGTTAAACAGAAGGTATAATTGGAGTAACGATCACATTACAGGAGGCGTTAAGAGGAACTTAATGGCCATTTTATGCAGATTTTGGAACTCCTAACAGCCTGATCCCCTTCAGTTAATGTGTTCGTGAGGAATTAATTTGCTGCGCTGTCACTGACTGACACCTGGGTGAGCAGATGATGACGAAGCTGATCGTCCTGGGCAAAAAACCAACCGTACACATGTATTTGCATCCGCACGATCAAGCTTATTCTGATAAATAGTGAAGGTAAGATGTATCTTCTTCTTTTCAGCGATCCGTGCGGGTGATTCCAAATGATGAGCTGCTATTATGAGAGGATGGAACAAATACAGGGTGCAGCTGTTTGTAACTCAGGAGGTGAGTGGGAGTGTAGAGCAGAACTGTGAGGGATGAACAGAATTTCAGCTCCTTAACTCCACTAACATGCTCTTCTTCTCACAGTGTGTTTGGTGTGAGCGAGGAAATGACAAGTCTTGAAGCAAAATCGCACCATTAAAAGTCAGATACAAGGGAGTCTAATAAGTTACAACTTGAGTCTAATGACACCAAACACCATTTGTACTGATGAATCAGCATGCTGCTGTGTTAGATGACCACTAAATTAGCTGAGCGACTGTATAGAGAATCTCAATTGTATAAAGGAAATAAACCCTGATACTGGATAAGTACTCAATATTGGCCAATCATTCAAGGTTTGGTCCCTTATTAGTATCAGGAAAGAAAAGGTGGTTTGTTTGTTTATTTGTTTACTTGTAAATACAATTTGATCTACGTCGCATCCTTTAAAATCAATATGTGTAGGATCTGAAATGTTCTGACTTGGGAGTTTGTTTAATTTTTTAACAAATAAAAACATCCCATCAGAATAATCTGCTATACATTCTATACACAGCAGCTTTAACTTACAACATGCCATACATAATCTATTGTTATTCTGAAATGAATCAATTTCATTCAGGTTGTGACGATACACGATATTCACTGATATACGAGAACGAGACAAGACGAGATGTTAACACTATTTTTAAGAAAACTTCAATGATGAAATATATGATTGAAATTATTTGCCTCACGCAGTGCAACACATCTCGTTGTTGATTGTGGCCAGTTCCTGCCAATATCCAGCAACTTCGCACAGCCATTGAAGAGGAGTGGACCGACATTCCACAGGCCACAATCAACAACCTGATCAACTATATGCGAAGGAGATGTGTTGCACTGCGTGAGGCAAATGGTGGTTGCTGACCCCCCCAGACCCCTTCAATAAAGCAAAACTGCACATTTCAGAGTGGCCTTTTATTGTGGCCAGCCTAAGGCACACCTGTGCAATATTCATGCTGTCTAATCAGCATCTTGATATGCAACACCTGTGAGGTGGGATGGATTATCTTGGCAGAGGAGAAGTCCTCACTAACACAGATTTAGACAGATTTGTGAACAATATTTGAGAGAAATAGGTCTTTTGTGTATATAGACAATGTTTTAGATCTTTAGTTATAGTTCAGCTCATGAAAAATGGGAGCAAAAACAAAAGTGTTGCGTTTATATTTTTGTTCAGTGTATATACCATAGAGATAATTTTGGTATTTATGGAAATAACAACCATAAATACCAAAATTATATACAATCACAAATACCAAAAATGAAGTATGAAGAATAAAAATAATTCTAGTATATAAATATAAATGAAATAAAGATTCAAATTATCACAAATTCTAATGTATTGCTAATAGAAAACACATAAATAGAAGTAAATTGCACAAATCCTATATCATACAAATACACAAGTGGAACAACACACTTATAAATCGTGTTTTAATTTGGTAGTGTGACTAATTTTATCTTTTGCATCATTAGGCTACCATAGAATAGAAAATATAGAAAACTGATCGTCTTTTTTTTTGCTGTGCCGCCCCCTGAATACTGTTTCGCGAGACAGCATTCCCATTAACAAGAAATATTGTTGCTCTCGCGAGATATTGTGGCACGAGATCTCGTCACACCCCTAAGAGTGAATAAAGATTATTTTCTTATTCACAGACTGACAACATACCAGCTCTGCCAGGAGATGCTGACACAGGTTCTAGGTGACTATTACACTAACAAGGGGAAGAAACTACTTTAGTCGTTTAGCTAGTGGAGCTAATTAGTTCACCAACATCAGCACAACACTGAGCAACAAATCCCTGACCTCCTTCTGGACTGTTAACAGATGGCAGTGGTTGGTACACGTATTGGTTGACGGGAGAATCCAGCGCGTCTATTAAAACAGCATTAAATACACATGGAACTCAATTACTCAGCAGTTTTAACTATAAAACTTGGAGAAGTGTGGAGGAAAAGTGTATCTCACCTGTCTGCAGGCTGTTGTGCTGGGAGCGGTTGACTGGAGAGTCTTGGACTGCGGCCCCGCTCCTGTTGCCCACAGCGTTGGACATCCAGTTGTAAAAGCTGACGGAGGACGGTTCTGACAGCAGCGGGTGCTCAGTCAGCATGTCTGTCCCTAAGCTGTTTCCTGAGGCGCGGAGAGAAGAGACGTGGTTTTCAGAGCACATTAAATCACTGAGCAGATTACAAAAAAAAACTAGACATCACACGTTAGCTGTTTTCACGTATAAAATCCAGACAATGCCCAAGAATTGTTGCCCTTTCATATATGTAGCACACAGCAGGGAATTGTGTGTTTTATATGTGGAAATACTGCATTTGGTTTTAGGTAAGGGGTGCAGGAGGCAGGATATGATGCATAAAGAGTGCTGAAGTTGTAATTCAGTGTTTTTAAGCCTTTACATCAGAAATAAACACCTTTTACAAGAAATCACATGAAGTCATCTCTCCCATTAGCACTAGCTACATAGCAGAGCATTCAGGCCCAGTCAAAACAATGCAAATTAGCTGCTCTGCTGCTGCTTTCATCCAGCACCAGTCGCATGTGTTAAATATGAGCTGTGGATGATAGTGGAGGTGACTGCCGGAAGTCAAAGACGTCATATTTAAGTTAATGTCCTGCTTGTTCAAAAGCTGTTTGATAAATGGTTCACATCGTCGCCTTCACTCCTGGATTTTGTTGCGCTTTGTGTCACCAAGCAGTTGTAGCCCACTCGCTTGTTGTGAACACTTGACAATTCACTGCTGTATTCAAACATGGGCTCAATCAGACATTAAACATGGACTTTAAAGTACAGAGATGGCATGGTAAAGTCTGCTTAATGTTCCCCCCGACTGATTCAGACGTTTGCCTTCACACATACAGCTCTTTCAGGTAATATCCAGAAACTTTCAGGGTGGCACTGCATGTGTGAAAGGGTCTATTGACTGACAGCTGTTCACATGTCATCTTCATCCCGCGTCACAGAGGAACATGTTTAAATTTAGGGAAAATTTATGACAAACTGTTTTCAAACTCTGACTCTATAGCAAAACCTCACAACAACAAAAAAACACATTTTATAACATAAGTTCAAAATATGCAGTAATGTTTTTCTCCCCACACTTTGTTTCAAGTTCATCTTCAATTTAAGTTCCTTCATGTATAATTTGAAATGACACTGTTGTGTAAATTGGCTGAAGATGATGTGTTTTTAGCCTTGCCAACTGTATAATTTTAGGGTCCATTTGTACATTTGTTCAGAACGGGCAGGAGCTCAGGGAAGAAAAAGAAATCACATAAGCTTGATATTATTCACATGATAGAACACTAGAGGTCAGCATTGCAGCAAACATCACAAGTAGGCTGTTACATGTTGTCATAAAACATTTTTAAAAAGCGTGGTTACCACACCCCTCTACATACTGTAGGCAGCAGCATAGCAACACAGCAGTGATACCGTCGGTGAGTACCTGTGCGAGTGAGGGAGCTGCTCTTGGCTGCCGTGGCGACAGACGGCTCATTCTTCTGGGGCGTGCCCTCCAGCAGGTTGTGCAGGCTGCGAAAGCTTCCCGTCAGATTGCTCAGGAGACTCTCCTTCCTGGGGCTGTCCTTGGCCGGCAGGCCAGCGCGGCTTACATGGGCGGGTGAGTCAGCCGCTGTGTCACCGCTGGTGTAGCTCAGCGACTGGTATGGATGGGAGCCCTGGGTATGACAAATGTACAGATTACTGACAGGAGGTCATGTTCACACTGTGCTTCTGCCCCTAGCTTTTTTTTATTCTTTCATTTTAAAGACGAGCGGGGTATTTCTGTCTGCCGCGATCTATCACAGAAATAGTCCAAAAGTTGAGGTAATAGCTCTTTGACAAGAAGGAGCCAAATAGCTCTCAACATACCCTGAGATGGTATAAATAATCAACACTTTAACTTGGCAGAGAAATGAAGTGAAGTGCCATCTCATTGTCAGCTGTGATCGCTCTTGGCACTCTAAAACTGGAATCACCTTCATAACACGGTTGGGCACAGTCTCCTTCCTTGGAAGTGCTCCATAACATTCTCTTTAGTGGTTTTATTTGTATTTAAATGCATGTAGTGTTTCTTAAAGTAAAGTCTTACAGGCTGCAATGGCAAAAATAGTAAACTGCAATATGGTTTATATTAAATGTGTGAGGGAAATATGCTACAACCTAATGCACTCCAACATACATTCACAACACATGACTAGGAAATAGAGACACACTTAATCTCAAAGTTGTACCTTTATCCTGAGTGCTGACTCGCTGTGTGTGTGGGACTTGGAGAGTTTCCTCATGATCTCCACCCCGCTGACAGGACCGGTGTTTGCTTCTTTTGGCGGTGGGCGACTGCATGCTCCCTCGAGCAACATGGTGTGTTCACTCACTGTGGCTTCACAAAAATGACATAGAATAAAACTCCAAGAAGAAGCACGTGACTGCTTGGAAAAAGTAAGATTAGGAAAATCACGTTTTCTGCTAACAAGTGATCACGGTGCATTTATCTCTGTTCAAACACACAGGTAAAGGTTAGGAGGTTGGCGCCTCCATCTGTGCGTAACAGATGGGGCGGATCAAAATTATTTTGGGCGCATTAAAAGCTCTGAGTTCCCCCACCTGCGTCGAATTCAAATTCGGCTCCGTCGGCGCTGGTGTCGCTCTGTAGTGCGGCGCCGTTATCCAGGCCTAAGATGGTGTCACCCTGGCTCTGCTGAGGCTCCTTGGGTTTGGTGAGCTGGTTGGGCCTCATCAGACCGATAGCCTTGAAGCCTTGAGTCACCACAATGAATTTCATCCATTGTCTGGCCAAAGCTACCAGGCCCTTCTTTAGAGTGACGAGAGCTGGCACCCCATCATTCTGTGATGGACAGAAGGAGAGAAGAAGAGGACAGAAGCGGATTAAGTGCCATGGTTTCACGTTGGCAATGGATCAACTGAAATCATAAAGGGGAGCCAAAAGCGCTTAAGACCACTTAAAAGAATTGGCTGTGAAATATTTTGGGAACATATAGTGAACCTGAGGGGCAAATTAGGCCATATAAGTTAATTATGTTTTATTAGTCACTTAACTGTACATGGTCAAATTGGGAGGACAGATTGAAAGGAGATTTAGAGTCCTTGCACTCACCATGGTAGCCTCCTCTATGACAGAGTAATCAGCCTGTTGCAGATAGCGGTGCAGGATGTTGCAGAGCATACAGGAGGGGTTCTCGTGCAGGTAGCGGGCTCGTTTAGTCGTGCGGTTGTACTTGCTCCTGATCGGGATGTGGATGCTCTTTTTCTGTTGGATCACAACAAGGAGTGGCAGAAAAGTCATAAAACATGCAGATAAAATGTTGTTTTTTAACTGATTTATTAATTCAACCATGTGTGATCATGGGCTACTAGGTGAAAGTATTTGTGTCAATAGATGTATCGCTGACCTCAAGAGCTTCTGTCATGATGCAGCCCATTACAGCACACACTCGTAGTGTGCCCTCCATGTCCAGTTTGCGTAGAGAGGATTTGAGCTGGTCGATGGGAACCAACCAGGCTCCGATGGCCGGTGTAGCTGTGCTGAGCAGATTCAACTGCCTATAATCACAACAGAAAGTAAGTTCTTCACTATATCCTGAAATACACTCATATAGTTACTTTTGTCTCCTCCTGTTCCAGATAAATAGCTATAACATGTATTATTATGGCTTTAGCTGTTTTGCAGTGGTCTCTCTCACAGCGGTTAAGACTTTATTTCTGTCCCTTATTATTGGCTTGTTAAGTTGAGTTATAATAAAGCTCAGATCCAGAACTCCTGCACCTGCCTGTGAGCCTTTTAATTTGTTGACCTGTGAGGCTGACAGATCTGCATCAACAGCAAAGTTCATAATGGTTGACAACAGTTGCCAGGGGCACCGAAGAGAGTATTTTCATATGAACCTCCTGCTGCAGATAATATTACTGCTGCCACATGTTTGACGCTAAAAGTAAACGACTGGTGAGTTTGAGTCTGAACTGAGTTGACCCTATTTGTGCTGTTATAGCACAAATGACTGACTTCCTGTAGCAACAGGAGAGCATATTTATAAGGAACTCCACAATACGTGAGCGCAGTCGTACCTGGAGATGGCCTGTGAGGGAGAGCGCACGTTAGTAGGAGCAGCAAAACTGAACCAGATCTCCCTGATGGTCAGCTTCATGCTGCTGGAGTCAGGTGGAGGAGGCATGAGAGGTAGATCTTTCTTCAGGTCGTCTGACTCGACACCTTCATCCTACAGGGCACAGGAGAACAGGATTTAACAAAGAGACTGAGAGGTGCATCAAATTCCGTATTTCATCATCAACACTGCATCACTAAATATAATCTATCTGCACCAGTCCTAATGGTTTACACACATGGTTATGAGTAAGAGAAATGGTCAGACTCAAACCAAAGATCAACAACTGGCTCTGACTTTTGTTTGTGTAGGAAAACAACGTACGAATGTCTGAATTATATTGTGTGATTTTAGGCTGAGATTGACAACATTTTGATGCAGATCCAGGTTCAATCAGAGCTCTACTACAAGCTTTAATTCTCTGCTAACAAGTGCACATCCATCTGCATTTTCTATGACATTTACACACTTGTTAGCATATATAGTAATGACTGCAGAGACTAGAGAGAATAGCGTGTACAATAATGGATGGAGAGTACTTTACTAATCCCAAAGGAAAAATTAAAGTCTTAAAGAAGCCACTTGATATAAATTAAAAGAAATAAATACCTTTAAAGGCTAAATAATACATAGTTATTCCCCGTCTCTCACCTGGTCGTCTGAGTCTGAGTGCTCGTTGACATCAGAGGCAGGGCTGACAGTATCGTGTGGTAGGTTGTCGTCGGATACGTCAGTGCTGTAACCACTGCCTGTCTGGGAGCCTGTGGAACCGTTGCACTTGGACATTCCAGTCTTCCCTCCGGTGTCTGAGCGACCCATCACGCCGAAAGCGTTGTAAAGAATGGCTCCTGACTGACGGCCCCCTGCGGCACAAAGCGTTATATATTCACAAATGAAGTTACACACACACGCTCAGAAACCTGTCTACAATGTAGAGACAGCTTGGGATAATTTACCTTTGACTGTCAAGTTCTCGATGCCACATTCGAACATGATCCAGCCCCATTTTTCAAGAGATGCGGTGGAGCGGCCAAGATCACCTATTGTAGCTTGGGCGTCTGTCTCATCCACCATTGAAAACTCCTCTATCTCCTCCAGGCCAAACAGCACCTTGGACTTCTCAAAAGGGATGGCTGTGATGGCGCAGGTGCCAATGTCTAAAGGAGGAGAAGGGGAAAAAAAAACTCTTGACACTTAGAGGACAATAAACCACTAAAATATTGTTTGAAACATTATTACATATTTGTGACAAATAATACATGATGTCAGAGTTGAAAGAATTTTATTTCCTCGCATGGCTGATTTAAAAAACATCTATTTACCTTTGCAATTTGTTTTAATTTGATAGAAAAGTTTATAGCATACAACAACAAAAATCTCGAAACATTATCAGTTATCTTTAAAACACACTAAATAAACAAAAAGTCAGTCTCAACATTTTTCTCTGGATCTCTACTAAGTGTCTAGTTACCCACCCGTGGAATCGAGGCCTCGCAGCTGACTGTGGATACGGTGGACGTTGAGTCTAGCGGCGATCTCTTTGCCTTTCTCGATGCCAGCGTTGGAGCGCAGCGAGCCGGACGACTGAGGCTGCATCTTGGTGGCCGAGGCGTACTTATCTAACATGACGGATGGTCGGCCATGTTCAGTGGTGTTGGGAGTCTCTTCTACGATACCCCTGAAGATAAAGAAAAAATCCATAATTGACACCAATTATGTGACACCAATAAGAGTAGATGCTTGGACATGAGTTAAGTCACTTTTATGTGCGTGGCAGGTGTTATTTAGCTGATTTGGTTCTCTGAACACTTGCACTTAAATAAATAAATAGTTTGAGCTTTTTGGAAATGAAAATTGATTTTGAATCACACCCCTACTGGATCTAAAGTGCACAGTGTCCTGTACACATATATGTACTCCAAAAAGCTAAGTCATTCTAGACACACACACACAATTATGAAATGAGGAGTAGTTGAGGTTTTACCTGTTCATTCTGAACTGGGTGGCAATCCTGTCAAAGCACAGCGCCACTAGAGACACATGTGTGACGCACTTACTGGAGCAGGACGGTGACCCCTCCTCTACAGAAGCCTGCAGGAGGCAGAGGTTAACCTACACACAGAGAGAGAACAAAAACAAAACAAAACAAAGAGTAAACCAAACTGAACCAAACCCTAAAATGCTGAAAAATATCGTCCTCTAAAAAAACATGTTTAGCTTAGGTTGTAAACAGTAGTGATGCTGAAGAGAAACTTCTTTTTTTTTTTAAAAAGCTATAATTATTCCAGAGATCAATACAATAATAACCGATTAGTCATACTCTGTGTGTACTATTTCAGTCCTTTCTATATGAAGATACACAGAGAGAAAAAGTTAAATCAATACTGCAATAGCTGCAAATGAAAGAAAATATTACATGTCCACATTCTGTGTAATAGACTTTTAACTTCTCTTCGGTGGAATAGAAAGAAACATGGTTGAGGTTACAGGCTGTGACAGGCTGCATTTAAAACATACTATTTTACACTTAAAAACTTACAAATAAAATAAAAACATGGCTTAAGTTCACTCGCCATCATTATCCTACACAAACACTGAGTGTACTGTATATTCCTCGTTAAAATGTGAAGTGATCTACAGCAGTGATTTCGTGCTTGCTCTTGAACCTCTTTTTGGTCAGAGCACATTTTCAGGAGCGCTCCTGGTCTCTCATTATTCAGGGTCACGGATCTCACCTTGGGGATGGAGACGTTGGCTTGGAGGCCCTTGATTTTCACATTATCTGGTTTGACAGACAGGTCTGTCTGGCCGTGGGAGATGTTGAGGGAGCCAGGGGTCGTGCCCTCTGTCTTGGACAGCTTGTGCTCCTGCTTGCCTGCTTGGCTCTGTGTGGATCCAGATTAAAAAACAGTGGGATATCAGTTACTGCGCAGCAAAGCCCGAGCTTCGATTTACTTTTAAACTGGGTGGATGATTTTGTTAAATCTCAAAACATTTAGAAGAAAAACACTTGCACATTAAACTCTCTTGCTCTGTTCTGGGTGTTGCTTCACTTACAGACTCAGTGACGGTGGACTTGCTGATCTGATAAGCCTCATTGAGGACTTTGCCGTGCAGGTCGTCCAGAATGCTTGCAGGATGACGGATACTGACAAAGTGGACCATAGACTCAATGTACCTTGAATGGAGCAAATAAACAGTCAGCTGTAATCCAATAAAACATTCCAGAGCATTATACAAGCTTTGTTTTAGTTAGTTGATATTGAGTTAAAACACAGATGTCTGAAACTGAACTGATTCAGATTCAAAAACGGCCTCTCCAAATATGATCACATTTACTGTCAGTAGAGATGATGGCCACTCTTCAACCTCCGAGCCACAGATTATTAACTCCACACTGCACTAGCCCACAGCTAAGTGCTTGTAAGAACATTGTTAACCTAGCGCTGTTAGCCTATAGCAAACTAAAGTTTCACACTGGTAGATAACCAAGAATGAGAGCAGACTCTGAAGCACTCTCAGCAGGATTTTAATATCCAATATGTAGTTTGCACAGGGATTAAATTGGTTTAAGGTCAAATCTTAGCCTCTGGCTAAAAATAACTCAACTTCGAATGAGCAGTGTGAGAAACAATTATGTCAGCTACTGTATTTATTTTATATTCTTACGTGACCAACAAAGCAGCAAAGGCTGAATATATTTGAGCTTTAATAATATTGTAAATATAGTCAGACTTGTTCCCAGTGAGGGTTGTACTCCGCCAGGGCTGTCCTTTGTCACCGATTCTGTTCATAATCTTTATGGACAGGATTTATAGGCGCAGCCAGGGAGTTGAGGGGTTTCGGTTTGGTGACCTCAGGATTGGGTCACTGCTTTTTACAGATGATGTGGTCTTGTTGGCTTCATCGGACCGTGACCTCCATCTCTCACTGGATCGGTTCGCCACTGCGTGTGAAGCGGCTAGGATGAGAATCAGCACCTCCAAATCCGAGTCCATGGTGCTCAGCCGGAAAAGGGTGGAGTACACTCTCCGGGTCGGGGATGAGATCCTGCCCCAAGTGGAGGAGTTCAAGTACCTCGGGATCTTGTTCACGAGTGAGGGAATGATTGAGCGGGAAATTGACAGACAGATCGGTGCAGCGTCTGCAGTAATGCAGACCCTGAACAGATCCGTCGTGGTGAAGAGGGAGCTGAGCCGAAAGGCAAAGCTCTCGATTTACCAGTCTATCTTCGTTCCTACCCTCACCTATGGTCATGAGCTTTGGGTAGTGACGGAAAGAACAAGATCGCGGATACAAGCGGCCGAAATGAGCTTCCTCCGTAGGGTGGCTGGGCTCTCCCTTAGAGATAGGGTGAGAAGCTCGGTCATCCGGGAGGAGCTCGGAGTAGACCCACTGCTCCTCCGCGTTGAGAGGAGTCAGTTGAGGTGACTCGGGCATCTAGTTAGGATGCCTCCCGGACGCCTCCCTGGTGAGGTGTTCAGGGCACGTCCCACCAGTAAGAGACCCCGGGGAAGACCCAGGACACGCTAGAGAGACTATGTCTCTCGGCTGGCCTGGGAACGCCTGGGATGTTTTGGTTTCCCTGCTTAGGCTGCTGCCCCCGCGACCCGACCCCGGATAAGCGGCAGAAGATGGATGGATGGATGGATGGATAATATTGTAAATAAGGAACTAGTGAGATTTTTATTCACACATAAAAACAATAACATGACGGTTGGTTGTTACCTGTCCAGGGACTCAGCCACGAGGGGAGTGAGCACCACGTTGATGGCACCCTTCACCTCCACTATGGCTGTGGTCCTGGTCTGAGCTAAGGGCTGCTCTAGAGTCCAGTCATCCGTCGTTGTGTCCTCATCCGTGTTCTCCATGGCTCTCTTATCCAGGGGAGTGTATGGTGTACTGGAGAGGAACATACGTACATCTTTTATTATGCGCAACAAAAATACAAAAATCATACTTTCCTAAGTGGGTGTGGTTTTATAGTCAACTTAAAAGCTGCTAAAAATACCTGTTGTTCTCTCCCATCAGCTGAAGTCCTCTATCCAGTAGTGAGCTGGCTGAGAGGCCCTGCTTTATGACCTGCAACGCAAAACCAAATCTTAAAACTGATACACTTGGTGCAGCTTATTCAATGTTTATAATAACTTTAATACATTAAAGGCAAAGACTATTATGTGTCATAAGTAAAAGACCTTAAAGCTAGGAACAGAGAGCTGGTCAAAGGAGGCGGAGCTCTCTTCACTTGTAGGCGTGTCCAGATCAAGGGGGCGGTGCAGCGAAGACTTGGAGGTCCTCTTATTGGTGGGCTGCTTGACAGACCAATTAGAAACCTGGCAGATATGAGATCAAACAGACTAAATTAGACAAAAACAGTCAAAACAATAAACATATTGATTATATGTAGAGCCACATAATGTTTTTTATCATCCCTTTGTGCTGTAGATCCTGTGAATCAAACATTATGAGATATGGGGAAGCTGTTTTTCTCAGAATGGAAGCATAAAATGAAGCAAAACAACAAATGCTTTAATCTACACATTCACTTTGAAGTACTTTTTTCATCATGATCCTCTCATCACAACACAACAAGTGTACCTGCAGAGGAAAGGTGGATTCTTTCATCAAAACAAATCATTTGCATAAAAATTCATTCAGCCTCCTCGCATGTAAGCTCAGGCTCACGATTCGCACAGATGACAGATGTTACCTGGTAGTGGGCCAGGTAGCTCTGGTAGCACGCCATGACGTGTGGCTGCCGGGTTACGGGGCCGGGCTCGGCCGTCTTCTCCGCCTCCAACGAACTCTCCTCCTCCATCGCCAGGGCCGAGACGAAAGAGGCCTGGGACGTGTGGCTGGGCAGGGGCTGGGGCGGCAGCGGGGGCAGCATCGGGGGCATGGGAAGAGGACGCGGCTCGGTGATCAGCTCCCCATTGAGGACGTAGGTGAGAGGACCCTCGACGCTGTGGTAGATGGAGCTCCGGCTGAGAGAGAGAGAGGGGAGGTCAGAACATGAAGAAGTCATGGTGGGGGTGTCAGCCGGTTATTGTTTGGGGTCGTAGATAGCCTCATGTTTTATTCATTTCTGGAAATAAAATTTATTTTTTTGGTTGTTGCTGTGTATAGTTTTAAATTGTTGTGCCGCTTTATGTTTGGGAAGGCTCGTGCCAGCAGGAACTTGTCATGAGGCTGAATTCATTATTTATGTTTGTGTGAGGGCTATATCAATCAAAAAGCGTGCTGAAATCAATGTGTGAACAATTTTGGGGGTAATAGAAAAATGACAAGGTACTCGCAGAACAAGACTGAAATCCAATTTGCAAAACACACCGGCAGTAAGTGGCCGCCCGTGGATCAAACATCTCATTCGCTACAAACCTTTCTAAAATCACATCCATCCTTGCGTGATCGAATCAAAGTAATGAATGACAACTGCAACGTGTTTAGCATGGGGGGGAGGGGGGATGAAATGCAACACTTGCTGGGGTGTTACACATTAAAGTGTCATTACATGGTAAAGTATGCCTTTATAATCATTGCAGTTGTCAGTGTGAGTCATCGGGAAATACTCTGCCTTCCGATCTGCGGTGTTTTCCAAATGCAGAGGACGTGTTAAAGACCTTGCTGTTACACTAATTCAGACACATTTGTTTTTATTTTCAAAAAGGACGGTTTCTGTATTCATTCAAACATAAATTCTATTACTCTAAATGGGGTCTATTAAGACTGAGAATCCCAGCAATTGAAATTCAAGTGTAACAATCTGACAATCTGTGGACGCTTAATAGAACATCAAATGCCTGGATTCATCACAGGCGTGAAATGTAACTCATAAAAAGAGGGCAAAATCGTCCAGAATGGCCGCTTTCTCCTTTTTTAATAAGGGGGTAAGACTTTAAGCTGTCTGGCAAGGTCAGGAGATGCTAGACAGGTCATTAATTCATCTGCTCCTTCAGATGAGGAATATGAGACTCTTTGATGTTACTGTGAGCTTTGGAGAATCTATCATCACCTTGATCCTGTGCTTAACCTTGGACTCCACTGGACCATCTACTTATTCTTCTCTTAGCTCTTTAACTTTGAAAACTTTTGTGAGCTCCGCAGAGGCTGAGCTCCATCAGTGGATTCAATCATTATAAAAGTAAGTCATCATCTAAGCTGACCTGTAGTTCTCCATGTGGTACGGAGGCTGCTGCGGCTGCTGCATCTGCTGCCTCCTCTTCTTCTTCCGGCCCGGGTACGTCCCCGGACCCTCGTCGGCGCTGCTGATGGGCTCGAAGTCCTCGGCGGCGGAGAAGTATGCTTCGCTGTCGGCCACGGACATGCTGGAGTCTGCGGAACGGTACTGGTGGAAGGTGTTGGAGTCCGCTGAGGGGGTGAAGGGGAAGGAGCCATAGCTCCTGCGCTGACGGGGCGAGTCCAGGACGTTCTCGTCGCTGCGGGAAACCTCGCTGCTGAACTGGACGCCTCCGGCCAGCACGGGAGGAGGCTTATCGGTGAAGACGGCGGCTGACAGACTCTTGGTGCTGCCCAGCCGGCCTGAGTGTACTGAAGACTGACGCTTGAGAGGAGAGCAGAGGGGTGAACGCATTGAGGAGCGCTCCTGGGAACTGTTGGGCGAGACAGGCGAGACCTCCGAGACCTCCGGGACTTCCCCTAGGGTACTATAACCATAACAGGAGCAAATGTAACACTTATAAGATATTACAGACTGTACATAGACATTTAAATTCGATGATAATAATCAAAGAGTAACAACACCACTTGTTCCATCCTATTGTGTTTCCTTAATGCTGTCTGTTAATATTCATGTGCTCAGTATTTTTTCATGTTAAAAAACACTACATATAAAACTAAATTTAGTATCCAGCATCAAAAAACTTGTAATTATTGATTTTACTCACTCAGCAGGGCTTTTGCCGTTCATGGGGAACATGCGTTCCTCTGTGCTTGGCGAGGGAGTGTCCCTCTCTCCGGCCAGCAGGGGCAGCGCAGCACTGGAGGAACTATTTTCTTCAGAGGAGGAGGCAGAGCTGTGGGAGCGTTGGGGCACCTGGAGACTGAGATGACCACGCCTCTCAGGCACCTCAGGAGGCAGGCATGGCGAGTGTGTCTCCGTCTTCAGTCCTAGAACCCTCCCTGACAAAGCATCGATTTGGTTAAGTAACTGATGCCTAGAGACATTATTAAGCCTACACATTCCGCCCCCCCTTTCCCTTCACTATTTAGCACCCTGAGCATAGATAGGATTGCACATTTGGCAGACAAGAGAATGATAAAAAAGCTCAATGTATTACCATAAAAACATCAAACAATCTCATATAATGATCCCCGGGATAGATAAAAACCTGCAATCTCACTCTCAGGGGTGCCCTTATGTGAAGACTAGTTACTCCTTTAGTGATGAATTAAAACATTCTTCGAGGGAAGAAATCAAGGGAATGTAGAATATATATCTGGCAAATCCATACCATCCACTTTGGGTGTCTCCTTGGTAATAATCCACTCCCCTGGCAGTAGCAAAGACTGGCCGTAACCCATGTCCACATCAGTGCTGGAAGAAGAAAACGCAGATGAGGAGGAGGGCGTCAACTCCTCCAGCTTAAAGAAGTCCAGACCCATGTTGGTGCCGCCGAAAAACCTGCAGCCCCCGAGGCAGCCGCAGCGGTTCCTGGTGCGCTTGTTTCGAACGTTGGCCTCTTCTGGCCACAGGAACCAGAGCCTGAGGAAGAGGAGGGAGACACAGAGAGATGAAGGACACAGTCAATAAAAACAGACAGGATTCGGGGTTATCGGAACTCGGAAGATAAAGAGAAACTTTGTGTTCTCATTCAAAGTCTTTCTAAAAATATTACAGTTGATACTACTTTTGCACCTTTGAGACAAGCAACAAGGTAAATACATGGATAATACATACTTGTAACTAGGGCCCGACCAATACTGTATTTTTGGGGGCGATGCCGATATTAGGGAATAAAAAAATTCCGATATCGATATATTGGCCGATAATCTTACATATATACACACAGAATATATACATAAAATGCACATACAATTTTGAATGTGCTTATCAAACAAGATATTTGTGCACTGAAACAGTAAAGTTATAATTATAAAGTCCTATAAATACTTACAACAAAAAACATATGTACATATTTAACTTGAATTAAGAAAAATAATCAAATATACATAAAACACCACCTAAAAAAAATCTGTGCATATTGGACAACAGATATGCCGTACCGTTATATCAGTGAGAGGCCTATATTGGCCGATAATATCAGCTGACCGATATATCTGTCTGGCTTTACTTGTAACACATATAATACA
Source organism: Scomber scombrus (assembly GCF_963691925.1). Classification (NCBI taxonomy): domain Eukaryota; kingdom Metazoa; phylum Chordata; class Actinopteri; order Scombriformes; family Scombridae; genus Scomber; species Scomber scombrus. The sequence continues at coordinate 20,169,960 of NC_084988.1, forward strand.
TAGCACATATCACAAACCACATAGCAGTATCTTTGGTATATTAGTTTACAATAACTGGTGATATATCAAATTCCAATAAATAATACTGGCACTGATGTTGATCCTTGTAGACTTTTATAAGATTTTGAATTATAATGTTGAATACATTGACACAGTTGGTGGCTAATCTACTGGTTGATTATCAAATATCATAAACTAGATCCATGAATAAGTTAGTAGGACTCTTCTGTTTTAATACAATGTATCTGCTTCAGCATGACTAGTGTTGGTGACTCAATATACAGAATTGTGATACAGTGAGTGAGTCAGTTCCTCTTTGTAGAAAAGTTTCAGCACAGACATTGCTGTAATATAACGTTGCCAATGTCCCTTTACAAAAGGGTGCAACTTCCTGTAAACAAGCAGTGAGCAACAGACTGATGATCTAAACAAGTAATGCCACAATGCTGAAAAGCTGCTCTGGGCTAGCTGAAGAACATCTGTAAACACATTCATGCTGACCACACAAAATGTGACACAGAGAAGCAAATATCCGACGACAGTTTGTGCATTTTCTACCTTTTGCTCTGAGCATCGTGTAGTTCCAGAAAATGCCTCTGGACTTCACATTTGGCAGGGTGGTCAGCAGCAAGAGCGATGTCTGCTGTGATGAGGTTCAGGTTGACTGAACCTGCCTCCAGCCAGACAGAGCGTCGCAGCAGAGGGGGCTGACTGAGACCCAAAGGCTGACCCGGACCTTGACACTGTCCGGCCGGCTGCAGCCTCGTCGCCTCGCTGTGCTGCTGCTGTTCGATGTACTGCCGGATGTTTACGTCCTGCACCACAGCGCTGATGCCCTCTCCCACCGCCTGGTTGTGCAGGTTGCAATTAGCCACGCGAACGATTCCCGTCTGGAGAGGAAAAGATGAAGGAAGAAAATTAACATAACACCTTTAAAAAAAATCTTAGAGCATAGTCCACTTTTTCCACTATAATTAAAATGACATAAACACATGGTTGGTGCTAGTAACCTTAATGTTGGCGGCACAGCCATGCTCAACGACGAAGAGGTCCACTCCGTCAACGGCCAGTCGGGTCATGGTGTACTTGAGCTCCTCTGATGTGCGGCAGTGACCTGGCAGGCAGCTCAGCTACAAGACAAGTAGAAACTTTTCAATGCTTCTGACAAAAGCAATTTCCTATTTCTCCTGTAGCCACAACTGCTATTTGTCAGAAACTAATGAGGGCTCTCAGGCTGTTTTTAAAAATATCCTTGTTAGTATTCACACACAAACAAGACTTTCTGCGGACTTGTTTTCTTCCAACGCAGTTTCATATGTTAACACGGTGTTGTGTATGTATGGCTTCTGTGAGTTGATGCATAGGTTAGTGTTAAAGGCTGGTTGTTATTCTGTGCTTTCTGAATCATACATCATTAGACAGATGGTCTGCAGTCGCCTCGGTTTATTATCTCATCATGCTCACATTTCCTTTCATATTGGACGGTTCTGACCAGCATTTAATCTCACACAAAAAAAGTGTCTTCAGCCATAACGAGCTAATTCAGTAGCTGAGATGCAAACACAAATAGCTGCAAACAAGTTCAAAGGCCTTGTGCAGCATGCTATATTATTCATGGTATACTGCTTGTTTGTACCTTGGCGTCACAGATGCGACGGTCCACACCGTGCTGGCATATGACAGAGGGCTTGGGTTGATCTAGCTGGAACTCGCGGGAGACCACGTGGAAAACAAATGTCTCACCCCACTCTATCAAACTGGCCACCTAATAATCACACACACACACACACATATAGGTGATTAAATATTAATACATGTTTACTGCAAGAGCAAATGCATTATGAATTCACAAAGCTGGTATTTATTTAGAAAATACAGTTTGTCAAGTGCTTTAACACAGCACACACACACACACACTCCCTCACAGCTGACATAAAGATCCACGACATAAAGTAGGTAAGTGTGTATTCAAAGTAGGGCTCGACTGATACTGGATTATAGGAGCCAATATATTAGATATTAGGGAGTAAAAACAATTCCGATATCGATACATTGGCCGATAATATTATATGTACAGAATATATACATAAAAACACATTTTTTGGAATTATCCCTCAAATGTGGTAATTCAACATTTGTGACAAAGATATGTAATGGAGGCATGATATTTTACAGTTTAACAATAAACGTTATTGTATAAAATGACATCAGTGACTAAAACAGTAAACACCACTGGGAATTTAATAATTATAATTAGCTATAATAAAAAACAACAACACACTGAACAAGAAAAAATGCATATATTAAACTTGAATCAAGAAATGCTGCCTATATAAGTTTAAAAAAGACATTTAAAAAAATAATCGGCACATATCGGACAACATATATGCAGATACCAATATATCTGTAATAGCTGATCAATAATATCAGATGGGCTCTAATTCAAACTATACACGTTATATCTCCAATCTCCATTTGATATCAACCAATAAAACACAAACACACACACACACACCTGTGGAATAGTGACCCTGCCGGTGAGCCCCCCGGCCTGCATGTCAATGAGCCAGGCGTACTCCAGTGTGTCAGTTCCCAGTGGGAGGCCCTGAGCAGAGAACATGGCGTGTGCCCTCATCTGCAGACCCGACAGACTCAGGTGGCCGTCCCTCAACACGCCGTCTGATGTTGGACGCTGTGGGCAAAAGAACAAATTCACACACACGCTCATTTTTAACTTGTATCACTGCCTTGAAGGGTTAAACCCACAGAAACTGAAATTATATGATGGAAACCTGGTGTCAAAGTGAAATCCGTGATTGTTTACCACAATATGCACATGCTAGACAGAGGAGAGAGAGAGAGAGAGAGGGCAACACGTTCCGCGAAAGGGAATATAAAAATATATTCACTCTAAACAGCAAATAGGCTTGAGCTCATGGCTAAAGCTTAGAAATTCTTTGTTGGTTATACAATATGCTGGAGCTTATGCAAACATGTGGCAGGTACTGCCGACTTGCTTCAAATTATGTAACGCTGACCGCAGGCTTTATCGAGGTTGTTTTCTATGGACTAAGTCACTCTTTATGTGACCAGATTAAAGTGTAGTTGTTTGTGTATTAACAGTTTAGTCCTTTCACAAGTGAGCCTTGACACACAGTTAAAGTCTGTATTCCTGTACTTTATAGAACTGTCTTGCTGAGGCTTTTAAGTGCTTAATAGAGGGGCCAACATAGTCCTGTGGCCAAAGGGATAATCATGCTTTTTTTTGTTCTTCTGTATTCCTGTTGCAAAGCTCAGACACGTGTTTGTTTTAAACACTGCTTTTATACAAATTCAATCCACTGATTTGTAGATGCAAATGCCAACGGTGCAGCGGCAGATATGATGGGTTTTCTTGACCTGGTAGTTGTCACTGACGAAGATGTGAGCAGGAGACAGGATCAGCTGAAGCATCGTCTCCTTATAACCCTTTTTCATCTCGAAACACAGCCGCTCTAAGAAGCCCGACGGACCTTCGGGACCCTCGCTGCTGCAGTGCTGGAGGCAACCGAGAAAGTAAACAAAGACATACAATAAGATGCAGATCAAGCCAAAAAAACAAGACTGGGAGAATTGGACTGAAACTGGGGGACAAAGGTTTAATGAAATGTGCTTTTTATAAAGTGTATCTAAATGCTTTACTAGAATGTTCTCCGCTCATACTGCAAATGTATTATTCATTATGTCTTTCCTTTATTTTCACATTTTTTTGCATACAGTAAAGGAACATTTTATTTCACACTGTAGTGATGGAGTACTTCCATTATCTTTAATCGTACCCAATTCGCTGCACTTCTACGCTTATCTACTCTGGCTCTCTTTTAAAAAACAAGCAAACAAACCATTCAACAGAAGTATTGGCAGTCATCAGTCTTACCATTGGCAGTCTGCCATGGACTTTGTACAGGTTGATCAGCACAGTGATATCCCAGGGCCGCAAGTCCAGGGGATGGATGTCTGAGTTTCCCTTCTGTTCGCTGTCCTCCATGCCAAGAGGAGACCAACCCAGGCCCGAGGAGGTGGAGGTGGACAACACGGGGCTGGTTACTGCCTCTTCGAAGTCTGTGTACATGTCGTCCTCACCAAAATAGTTCTCCTGAGGAAACAGTAGAAGGGGAGATTAGGAAGGTGTTTAATGGGTTAGTAAGTATGTAAACTCATTATAGCTTGACTTTCCTGGTGCTTACTTTATCCAACATCTAATCTACCATATATCTACCGAAGGTGTCACCAAAAAATCAAGAAAATCAAGGATTTCTGCACCTTGATTGAGTTCAGTGCTCGGAGCATAGGCCCGTAGAGGATGATTTGAGAATCTGGGGACATTTCCATTTCCACGTGAAGTCTGTCAGGAGGCAGCTCCGAGGGGTCAGTGGGCATCCGATTATGTGCAGCCGAAGCAGACGTGGAGGTGTAGCGTGGCGGGGCGTTGTGGGGTATTGAGGTGTGCTCTGGGGGCCGCAGAGCCGACAGCATGGACTCCTCCATCTCAGACACTGGGGGAACAGTTTGGACAAGATTAAGGTGAGACACTTGGCTTTTAAAAGCAAAGGTTTCAAAGACAGACAAAATTCAAGCCAGTCCACAGTCTTACGGTTGGCTATAGATGGAACAACTGAGAATTGGTAGTAAAGTAGAGAGCTTACACGACTGTTTGAGTTGCTCGTCGGCCTTCTGGGGATAAATGGGGTGCCAGGTGTAGTCAATGATGAGCAAGAAGTTGGGAACACTCCAGCAATCCACCCAGCCGGCTCTGATGTAAGAAGGAAGAATGTCCAACCCAGAAAAACAGTCATCACACTGAGTTTATCATCATTTCAAGTGGATTTTCCAGTTCATCATTTGCTTTATGAACCGTACAACTCGAGGACATACAGTACAGGCTACGGGCTGCAAATGGGTCACGCCTGATTTCTCTGCAGCACCGAGTGCACCAGTCCAGGCAGAATTCAATCGTAACGTCCCAGGGGGTAAGCGGGTCTCACACAGTGCTACATCAGTGCAGTCTGGCTCAGAGCTATACATAATAAATGATCTGGATGTTAAGTTACCATGTATAGACTGCGCAATACATGTGTTACCCAGCTGCAGCACCTCTTTGAACTTTTGTCGACCTTCAAGTGAAGAAGTATAAGTTTTAAAGCTGGGCTAGTATGACGACACTGGTGCAGGCTCCGAGAAAAGGCAGCGTTTATATATTTTACCTCTAAATCCAATAAGTGATGTAAAGTTGGTTCATATTTCACACATCTGAGGATGCTACACAGAGCTCAGCAAAATTGACTGTCAAAACAGTTTTATTTAAAAAAGGTGTTTTATATTTTATTTAAAAACTATCAAAGCCAGTCTAAACATTAAAAGTGAGGGTTAGTCCATTTACTTAATATTACCACCCACTAACTTTGCAAAGTTTCTCTCCTTCCTTTGCATTGATGTGAGTCAACGTTACGGCGATTAGTCATTTTTGCCCACAACTAAAGAGAAACCATTCCCAGGTTTACACTCACTCTGCGTGGGTGATGTTCCTCCACCGGGATTTGGTGGGTTTGGGCGGGGGAGCGCCTTGGTTCTCCCCTGGCGTGAACATGTCTGGGGGCAGCTTGACGTTCTGGTAGTCTTTGGCGAGGGTGAGGAGGGGGCAGCGACTCGGGTGGCACTCTGGCAGGGACAGTCGCATGTCCGTATCCTCCGCCTGAGGAGGTCAAAACACACGCACACAAACACACACGTATATAAAGTTAGTGTCAAAGGGTTCATGTGCATAGCAAAGACATATGTAGGGTTGCAAAGGGGGGGGGAAATTGCCCATACATTTTCGGTACATTTCCAGAAACTTTCCATGTGAAGTTAAGCTGGGGATTTTTGGAAATACTCTTTCCATAGGAATTATGGGAATATATGGGAATTAATGGGAATTAACTGGAAATTGGGGGTAATTTATACAAACTGTATACAGAGAAAAAAAACGACATTTTTACTGATTTATTTGTGATTAGAACTTTAATCAATTCTTTCATTGAAAGAATCGGGTTCAAATGTGTGTCTTCAATAGTCCGGGGTTCTAGAAATCATGGGTGCATGTGATGGAGGAATGCACAGTGCATGTAGGCGGTGTGGCCCTGCAGTAAGTAATGTGCTATGTGCATGTGATTGAGGAATATGGTAAATATTTAACTGTATTTGCATTAAATCTGGTTGGTTTAACAAAGATTGTGCTGGGTTGTATTTTTATTTCTCAAATTCTATGTTTTTTTAAAAAAAAATTCTGTTGAATGTTTGTTTTATGTAAAGCACATTGAGTTGCCACTGTGTATGAAATGCGCTATATAAATAAAACTGCCTTGCCTTGCCTTGCCTTGCCTTACAAGATGGGTTTTTTCTAACTACATTTAAATTCCCTGTTATACGCTAACAGGCAATTTCGTAAATTTATTTCCGTTAATTCCAATATGTTCCCATTAATTCCCATGGAAAGTTTCCAACTTTGAAAATTACCAGAATTTTGCAACCCTTGACATATGAATAGAAAAATGAGTATGTGCAGTCGTTCTGCTGTCAAACAGGAAAAAAATCCTTCAACTCCCAAACCAGACATTTAATTGACTTTCATTCCTGGAACAAATACTCATTTAACGCACGACTAACCTTCAAGCTGAAGCGGGTATTGCAGGTGGTGGGAACAAACTCGTTGAAAGGCAGAGTGAAGTCTATATTGAGTGTCTCGCCGCATGCTGCCAGGTACACTATAGAAGATCAATAAGGCGATTGATTAGTCTGGACTGTTTGGGGATTAAGCAGAGTATATACTGTACAATATCTCATGACTTAATAGAGTCAAAGCATCCTGTCACATGCATTAGCCAGCGTTATAGAGGCATTAAGTTATTGATTACTTTCATGGCTCAATTTATTTTTTTCACCCCTTATTTGCAGCAGTGTTAATACTAAAGACATAAACAGAAGTCTATTTGTTACACAGCAAAACTATAAAACTACTTTATCATGAAAAGTGTTTTCTTTTAGCTATGAGAGCAATTTGAGCTTTACTTCAAAATAGGTATTAAAAAGAATTCATTTCTAAGCAAATGGCTTTTCAGATGAAATCACTGTAAATGTTTCAGTGCAGAATGTTGGGTTGTTGTCATGTTGAGGACAAAATAATGATAGAACAACATTTTCTTTCTTTTTCTTCTTCTTCTTCTTCTTTTCCATATTATTGGAGAGCCTTGCAAGCAGAAAATAAACAAGCTGACTTGTTGCTGACACATTCTGTCACTTAACACCGAGGTATTTAACTTTATGAGCCCAGGAATTCTGTGTAAGTGTTCACTACATATTTCTTCTATAGTCATCCGCATCTCCCTCACCATTCTCCTGCTGCTTGGTGGAACAGTCGATCCAGTTGTGCTGGTTTGCCGCCCAGATCATCTCAAACTGGTGGAAAAGAATCTTGAACTTCCAGGAATAGGGGACAAAGGAGTAGATGTCTGGAGCACTGTCACTCGCCCAGTCTTGGATCAAATCTGCGACGACAAGATGGGATAGTGATGAGGAAAAACAGTGTTTCAACTTCTGATTTTAAAAGTAACGCACAGGTTGCAGATTACAGTGCAGAGGTTGTGTTTGTTTATTCGAGGACTCACCAGTGAAGAAGTTTTTCTGAGCGTAGATGAAGTGGTAAGTGGCTTTGTACACCTCAATCTCACACTGCCACGACTGAGGCATGTTCCACACCCGAGGGTAGCTGGCTATCACATGGAACTGAAATAATAGCAGAGGCATAACACATTTTTACAAATAGCAGACCTATTACTATATTTATATGCCTGTTTGACATTACATTTTTCTCTCTAAGAAGTGACCATTTTCCAAATGTATCTCCAAAATTTCAACAGTGGAGCTTCTCGTATAATTGCCTGCTACTTACAGCTAACATCTCAGCCTCCAGAAGAGTCCTGTACTGCATGCTGCTGGTTGTGTCAACGTGAAGCAGCTGACCTTTGATGGTGGGAGAGTAGCCTGAGGGGAGAAGAAGACAGGAGCAGAAAAGCAGGACCATCAATTCTCAAAACACAAAGCTGCAGCAAAAGTCCTTCCAACTAATTCCATTTATCAGCCAAACCTGAAAATCTACTTCCACTAACCAAATTCATGAGGACAGAGGACAACCCTGACTGATGAATGACAAAATATTATCTGACCGGTGCGGTAAATTATTACACGTCTGTCACAAACTATCAGTGTTGACACTGTAACATTTGCCTGAGGGTACTGGCTCGAAACAACTGATTTCTTTTCCAAAACAGTTTAAACTGTATACAATTTTAGGTTTTTGATCACATTATCAGAAAGGTGATAATTATACTGTAATATTTTATCCCTGTCATGTTGGATTGGACAAAATATTACACTTTATAATATAATGTACTACAACCCAATAAAACACATTAAGTAGAGATATTGCCTTTCTAATAATGTCAACAAAAACTGAAAATGTATAAGCTTTCTTAAGGTAGAATTTATGGCAGAGATGTAGTATTGAATTAGATTATATGGCGTTGGTGTTCCTAATAAAGTGCATGGCCAATGTAGTTTGTGAAAAATGCAAAATAAAAGTTCTTCTCAGCAAAGACTAAATAAACTTTAGTAACAAGGATTGGTCATATGGTTCACATGGTTCACATGTAATGTCACTTTAAAGTACTGTCAAGGTAACATTGAGGTAAATGTTTTTAAAATAAAATACAAATTACAATTAAAATTTACAAATAAAGATGCTAATTTGCTATGATTAGCCGAGATATGATGAGGTACAACAGATTAATACCAAATGAAAGAAGAAGAGCATTGAGCTCAAAACGTCACTTATGGTATCCTTTTAAATCTAATGCATTGGGAGCTGCAGCAGTGTGCAGACTTTTTTCTTGCTTTTACCAAATGAAAGAGGAAATTAATGGAGTAGAGTACATCAGGGTGTCAAACATATGGCCCACCAAGGGGTCCAATCTGGCCCACTGGATAAATTGCAGAAATATAAGTCCAGTCTTTCAATGAAATACACTGATATTCTGGCTTATTTTCACTCGCAATTCACAGTCAAGGCTTCTGATCCTCCTGTGGACATCACAACTTGAGATAATTGACTTGCAATGTGATTCAGATTTGAAGGACAAATATTTCCTCTGTGGGCTTGGATACATTTTATCACTATGTCTTACCAAGGTACCACTAGATGGCTTCTTGTTATTATACAATGGTTTTACTGGTCAGGCCCACTTTAGATCAAATTGGACTATATGTGGCCTCTGAGCTAAAATGAGTTTGACACCCCTGTTCTACATGAACAAGATTGCTCCACGAGCGTAGATGACCTATGAGTTAGACACCTGCTGTGTCAACTGATCTGAGTGCTGACATTTTAATTTACTGGTCTCACCATTCTCTCCTACAGTCATGGGGATATTGACTTCCAGGTAAGAACCGGCACCTACATTCACATGGATGGCGTTGGTTTCCTATTAACAGGGATCAGGACGGCAGGGGGTGAGAGAGCAAAGAGAAAAATTATTCATGCTGTCAAATTATTAGAGAGAGTGCCTTACTGCCTTAAAAATAAAAGTCAGTCACCTAATCTTAAAAATATCTTCAAAAGAGATGATAAAATGATCATCTTCCTTGACTCAAGCCATTTTTCCCCAGTTTTTTTTCTCCAATATGCATTTCTGTTGTTATTTAGTATGCACTCCACATACTTAGCTTTGCAAAAATCCCTGCACTGCTTCAAGATGAAAATTTTAAAAAGCATAAAACATGAACCAATATCAATAGCTAAAACACAGGAAGGATTAAAGACAAAGACAAGGAGAGCAGCAGGGAGACGAAGAAAGATCAAAAGGGGCTGGCAAGAAAGAAAGAAAAGAAGAAGGAAAAAAAAAACTGAGAGAAGAAAGCACACAAGAGCGAGAGATAGAGTCACCCTGTTTTTGGTGAATAGCAGATCGATGGTGGCGTCAGCGATGATGTTCATGCGGAGCTCAAAGGCCTGGATCTGCCTGGGTTTTCCTGGCTCAGCTGTCTCGGTCACTTTCATGTCCTGGTAGTCAGCTGGCAGGAAGAACTTCCACAGACAGTCCCTGTGAAAAGTGAGCGCTCGTGTGAATGTAAGATCATATCTGTAAAGCCCAAATCTACAGCCGTTACAGTTTGATCTGTTACAGACACTGTAATTAGAAATATGCTTTACTAGAATAATGCGACCAGGTTTTAACAACAGAGCTTCTCTTTTAATGGTAATTCTTTTGTGTCAATGAATGCCTCTTTTTTTTTTGCATAATACATAAAATATTAATGAGTACAGACTTTGTGTATTTATGCATGTTGTTTACTCACCTTTGACGATCTGCCCAGGGGCCGTAATTGAAGTCAGTTCCCTTTCCGCACACAATATCCAGACCCCAACATGGAGGCAAGTCCTGTAGCTTATCGCCCTCGCTGCACGTCTCCGCCTCCTCCCCACTCTCTTGCTCTACTGGGACAAGACCTGCGCAGGGCAAACACACACACAGAGAGACAGAAAGATTTCAAGCCCTAGAGCATCCTGACAACAAATATTGAACAAAAATACAAATGTAAGAAAAGCCTTGCAAACAACTTCGAAACCAAAGAGCCCCTTTACTTTTAATGGCTTACATACTTTACAGTCACTATTGATCAGTTGTTCAAAGGCAAAAAAGGTTAAGCAATTCTGAGTGTTATTACAAAGAAAAGATGTTTGATTTTGGCCTTGTCTCAGGAGGACTGATTTAGTAGGTTTTACGTTTTTTAGAATGCATAATGTATGTGTGTCTGTGTGTAGTTGTGTGTGTGTGTGTGTGTGTGTTTGTGTGCATACCGGGCTCATCCTGGTAATAGTAGATGTCTACATCATTGGACTGCATGACCACAAAGCCTTCACCCATCAGTCTGGGGGGTCTAGAAAAGAAATCCACCAGCGTCAGACAAAACCCAATTTTTCATTAAAGGTGCAGTGTGTAGGATTTAGTGACATCTAGTGGTAAGGTCACACATTGCAACAAACTGAATACCTTCCCCTTCCCTCGCCTTCCCCCTTCCAAATGTGTTGGAGAACCTACAATGGCCGCAAATCTCATGAAAAACATAAGAGGGTCTCTCCAGAGCCAGAGTTTGGTTTGTCCCTTCTGGGCTACTGTAGAAACATGGCGGTGCAACATGGTGGGCTCCATGGAAGAGGACCCACTCTCTATGTAAATATTAAGGGCTCATTCTAAGGTAACAAAAACACAACAATTCCTATTTTCAGGTGATTATACAGGAATTAAAGCATACTGATGAATACTATATTCTATTTCTTCTGAGTCTGTGCTGCTATATGCCACTAAATTCTACACACTGCAACTTTAAAAAGGTTAAAAACTCTCTAGCCTTTGATTCTAAAATATTACAACACAACAGGTTAAGTGGAAACTAAAGGTTCAATTTAGTTTTTGACAGAAGTAAATGTAACCAACAGGTGTCAGAACTTGTCCTGCTCCACTTAAGAGGTACTAAAGTGCATTTCCTCTCGTATGTTTTTTCTTCATCTCACTGGATATTCCAATAAAGCTTTGAGACAGTTCAAGGACTGCTGGAGGTTGAAATCATAGATGGCTTTTTTGGAGGCTACAGTTGCCAATTTTTTACTCAGGGCGACTCTTTAAATCATTGAGGTTTAATGCAATTTCACTCTTGACGTCAGTTCACTCAGTGAAAGTGCAGGTAGCGGTTCATGGCATTGTGCAGGAGTGTTAAAGCTGCCAGGTCAAAAATGAGATGAGAAAAATAAAAAAATAAAAAATATCTGAACACAAATTGAAGGCTGCTGGGCAAACTCAAAGCAGAGTCATACATAAATTGAACTGAAAGGTTCTATCACTGCATTCCAATATTTTAAATTCTCTATATGATTGTTTACTGTGTTTTTTTGTGTTTTGTTTGATACAAACAAGCATAGCGATGTAGAGTGAGTCCTCTGCTTTTGTTTAAGATTCACATCATATATACTGCAGGATAAATAATCTCATTATACTAATGACTAATAATAAACACATTGAACTTTTCTTTAGGCAACAACTTTATGCATACAAATGTTTTAAGGAAAATACTTTTTATACCCAAAACAACTAAAATTGGAAAAATTAGGTTATTTACACATTACAAAAAAGGTTTTGAATATATAAATACCAAACTTTCAAAGTCTGTCATTATTTAATCTCTGTAGTGTGATTATACGGCAAGGCTGAAATAAACATTGAAAAGAAGTAAATAGAGTACTATTTTATGCTTCTGCCATAGGTTTTTCTTTTTTCTTTTTAAATAAATATATACGACTTGGTCTTACTCGTCATTCTGCATGCCGAGGTAGCGTGGACTGGGAACCAGCATGACGCGCACATTCTCCAGCGAGCCTTTGACGATGTGCATGAACTGGTCGAGGTGGCTGGATGGAGGCTTGGTGGCGTACGTGAGGAAGGCGTCCTCAAAGTTGACACATAACGTCTGGGGGAGGTGGTGGTTCCCAAACGCTAAACGACCCTACGGGAGAGAAAACATCCATGTACACAATAACAGCTTGAATGCTTCTCAGCCACAGAAACATTTATTATTCAAAACACTCTCTGACATACATCTTCATCCTTAACATTTCCCTGCATCTCATTGGCGTCCTGGTACTACGAACATGTAAGTTACTCACCGTGCTGATGTTAACTTTGATGACGGGGATGAGGGAGCGCCAAGACGACGAAGGGTCTGGATTCTCTGCTTTGATGTTCACACTACAGAAGGACCAGAAGGCATTCGGTCTCACAACAGTTTAGTACAACCACATTTCTTGTCTGTTTAAATAATTTGGCTGTCAGCGGGAAATGATAATAGCTCTCTTCGGTGCTTCCACTTCCATCGCATTTCATGATAATGGAGAGAAAAGGGAGAGCGTGTGTGTGTGAAGCCTATTCTTATTGCTTGTCAACCAATTCAAATTCATCAATCTTGTTTTATAAGAAACTGCTGTTTTTCTGCTCTTTCACACTTAACTGTGCTTTTCAGGTCCAACGCTAGAGAGAAAATAAAGTGCCACTCTTTGACAGCAGTATTAAAATAAATAATTTAATTAAATAATTCAAAATCCCTCCATTTTCAGATGATAGCTGTGCAAAATACATCATTTCAGCCAAACTTAAAACCCTCAGTTTTGATTTACTGCTCAAATTTGTAGATTAATAAGCAAAAAAAATAAAAATAAAAATAAATATGTATAATATTGAGAGGTTTGACAACAAAAGCATAACTAACATCTGCTTAACTAACATCACATCATTGTTGGAGACAGGTGTTAATTGTCCCTAAGCAAGCCTACTATTGCTTTCAGGTCAATGTGGTTTAATGAGGTGTTGGTCCTACCTTTCCAGGGTCTTGCTATTTTCCTCCCGTCCCCTCTCTTCATCTTTTTTGTGCGTGATGAGTGTGGGATCCAGGCCGAAAGTCTCCTGCAGGCGGGCGTAGAGGTCGGTGCGGTTGTACACATGAAATTCAAAGCCATTGACTGTCACGTAAAGCCTGGTCTCTGCCTTGGGGTCTGGGGAGAAAAGAAAGAGAGAGAGATAAGTTAAAGTATTCTACGTTCTGCGATATTAAAGTTATAGTCGGTTATATTAAAATAATAACAGTTTACCTCCAAGCAAACAATAGAGCGAGGAGGACATTTACGCTCTACTCACCGTGCTGTTTCTGTTTCGGGTTATACATTTTCCACCAACGAAATATGAGGAAGCCATCCTGTATCCTATCACACAGAGACAAAAAAAACAAAAAAATCAATCAGTGAGCAAACTATCAGATTATAGATGAAGATAATGCAGCAGGGGTAACATTACCTGATAGACATGTCTTGGTTGATGTAATAGACATCTCTGAACATGACTTTCCCTGACAGCACAGAGAAGGAGAAGGAGCCTGCAGGAGGAGGAGGAGAGTACATGTATAATATTTCCATTAAGAGTAAATAAACAACAGAAGTGTTGATTACACTGCCGTAAAAAGTGATACAATGGCAGCGTATATCGGTTTGGATTCATTGAAGTTAACACACCAACTAATTAAAATATTACACAATAGATGTAATTAAATTGGTTATGTAAAATCTGTTAGAAAAAAATAACAAGCATCTGTGTTGTCGGGGTATTGAATCACCCCGTCTCTTCTTTATTATTATTATAATTAAAAATAAAAAAAATGTAATGGAATCTAATTGTACAATAAGTAGGTTTGAGACTCGGTGAGCAGGAATCTCCTGCTCATAAACACGTCTGTTCTCTGTTTTAAACATTTCATACTGAGAGCGTGACAACACCTGAGTGGTTTAACTGGAATCATCCCAGCTGACAACTCCTCATGTTCATGGCATTTTTTTAACTTTTGAGGACAGGATGTGTAACTGGGCCGAGCTTCTCTCACTGGGAGAGCTTGTTTTGGTCAGTAATTTCCTCTCTCAAGCAGTGCAGGAGCTTAACACAACTAAATGTTGACAGCACACATTTTTTAAAAACATGTTCAAACCTGCTTAAGACAAAGCTATTGTTGTCTATTGTTGTCTTTTTTTTTAAATGCCACCTGTACAGAATACAACGACCTCTTTGGAACTTGAGAGGCTTGTTTTTTTTTTAAACAGATTAGCGGCCTCACAGGTGATTGCTCAGTTTGTAGTGACACATGTTGGCAATGAGGTGTTCACTAAAATTTTAATGCCACCTCGGTAATTGTTTTTTCCCTTCCAGTTTAGCACGTCGGCTGCTGGTTTCTGTCAACACGTGCGGCTGAGATGCTAAATAAATGAAGCGAATGTTAATTTTCCGCTAAAATAATGTCTCATTGCAAGCTTAGCATCATTATATGATATGATTTGGCTTCTTTTAGGGTTAATTTTGGGACGGTTTTGTGCTGTGTTACAGAGCAGATGCACCAAATAAGATCTAATTAACCCTTTAGTGAAGAAGTTGACACATTTTTGATCAATTTGCTGAAGAAATAGCAGAGTTCCACTTAAATTTAAACCTCAAGGTGCTTTAAATCCCGCTCTGTGTCATTTATATACAGAGAAATTCAGTCTGGTGTCGATTGCGGGTTACTGTACAGCCTCTGAGGAGATAATCGCTGAGAGAACCTGGCTCGTCATGAAATATTCAGCAGGCCGAGTTAACACCTTGAGCTGAGAGCTTTTAGCGGCCGCCCTCCTCCCTATTCATCGCTGTGTGACAAAGCCCCTGAACCCACCGATGTGAATGTAGCCATCCTTGTAGAGTCTGTTGATGATGAGAGTGAGGATGAGGCCAATGTTGCGGGAGTTGTAATAAGTTAAATAGATGATCCATCCACAGGACAGAATGGTGGCTGAAAGACAAAAAAGCAGTCAGTTAATCAAAAGATGACACATTTTAAGGTGAATTGGGACACATTTGTATTAACAGTGTTATATTGTGATGATGTATAACATGATTATGGTCAGAACCAATGTGAAAATGTAAGCAGAAAAGTGCTTTTAAATGTCATTTTTTGGATGATTCATATCTGTAAACACAGCTGGAAAGCAGGCCTATAATTTAATCACTAATGCCGATTTTTGCATCTATTAAGTCAATCTCTTTAATTATACATGTGCGCTGACCAATATGCCAGATGCTCCGCTTCCTCATGTGAAACCACATCGTCGCATTGAAGCGACGACCATGAAAGTCACACCAGTAGTAATAGACTGGAAAAGCCATCACAAACTATAACCCAAAATATTTTTTTTTACAGGATGTAGCAGTGCTGATGGATTTAATACAGGAACTCTTTACTCTTCCAAATCTGGGCTGACAGCTGGGTTTTTACTGTGGCACTAAAAGTTTCATTTGATGTTTTTTTTTCCTTTGTCAAAAAAAGAGCTGTTAAGAGATGTTGTAGTGAAACAGACAACAAAGGCAACTTCATCCTGTAAACCATGCAATATAATCAACCTACCAAGAGAAGAGCTACATCTGGACTTGACTAATAGTATCATTTAACATACTTTAATTAAATCATTTCTTTCCACCACTGTCAAGGCCAAAGGAAGCTATGATATCCCACTAAAATACAACCTGATGTAAAAAAATAAAAAATAAAAAATTAGTCACTGATGTATATTTTTTACAGTGCAGATGGAGACCACTCACCTACAAGTAGCCAGATGAAGTTGGAGTTGTGCTTGGTGAGAAAGTCATCCAGATCACCGAAGCTGGGGAAGGTGCTTTCATTGTTTTTGGAACCAAGCCCATCCATGGCTACAGGCTCTCAGTCTGACATCTAATACTAAAAAAAGGAGTTCAATTTAAGATGATTTACACATCGCAAGAATAAAGTAACAAACAGAAACTAACAGAAATGGAGAGAATTGAAAGAGAAAGAAAAAGACAGCTATTTAAAACTTAATTCTTCAAAAAACACTGCTCATTGTGAAACTCTGATGGATCAGTTTCGCTACACATTCCAAACAATTAAAAAAATGCTTGCTATGCATAAAAACACCACGTGACCACAGTTAGTTACATACTTAAGTTACCATGCATCTAATGAAGACGTTGGCTGTTTGGTGAAGTGGACTTTGCTTCTACAAGGATTATTTTATTCTGTCTGTTTGTGGTAGGAAGAAGTTGCACGTGTGTGTGTGTGGCAACAAGTGCATACAGTGAATCCGGTCAGCCTGTGCTTAGGAGTCAAAAGCTTGAATAATGTTGCACACACAAAAAGACTCACACACACACATACAAACACAAATCCTAATCTAATCCACCTTAAAATGACGTTGGCTGTAAAACCACAGGAACCAGCTCAAAGAAAACACAGTGCTTCTTAATCTTCTCTTTTTGACAGCTACTTCATTTAAAGAAAGAGACCAACGTTATCTGGGACATGTGACGATCTGGATCTGACTTGACATCAGCTACCTGCCAGATGCTAATCCAATTCTGGCTGCTGCACTTCAGTCTGTTTACTACAGTCGTCCAAATTAGACAGGAGGTCAAATCTCCTTTAGATATTTAACATTACTTTAAAGCACTAAAACAGTGTCCTCACAGTTTTTGAAGTCACGCACTTACTTCACCTAAATGTGCCCAGAATATGTGTGTGTGTGTGTGTCTGTGTTTATACACCACCTAGCTGTTATTCACTCCATCTGTATGAATCACAGCACAGAAATCACCAAAAGGCGTGTTTAGGTTTTAAATAGCACACTTCCTGCATTATGAGATATGAGCACAGATTATAATGCTAATCCCAGAAAGATCAGCGGCTCATAACAGTCACCTGAAATCAGAGTATTTTCAGTTTTGGTTTAAAAGTGTTTACATAAATAAAGAAGGGGAGTAACTCACAGATACAGGAACTACCTATAACTATAACTACCCAAACAAATACTCTGTACACATCAGACAGTGCCCATCAACAAACTAAATCAGAGGATATCTGACAGTAGTTGCTTATATAATAGTTAAGTCCATTCATTTAATGCTGTTGTTGCTCTTGTTCAAAACAGAGCAGCAGAAGTAGAAGTAGCAGAATATACTAGACATTGTTATTACAGTCTGTAGTTATGATGCCTGGCTGACTTCATTGTGCTCACGGTGCCAAACTGCATTAAAAATGTGCTCAAATGTGACCTTGCTTATCACCAAAACAAACAGCTCGCTCAATATGACCTGATTAACTCAAACCTAACATTACATTCAAATATTTTCGCTGGTGTTTAGATGCATTTTGCTCAAACACGACGACCAAGATGATGATGATGACAAGATATCAGTAATAACATCAACTGGACAACACAGTAGAAACTGGTCGAGGCTACTTAACCGGTTGTGGTTTGTTTACATACTAGTGACAATAACCTGAAACGTTTTCCGTCACCATAGACAGGTTGAGGTTAAGTTCAGACCGACCCGGTGTATGCAAATAGCTTCATTAATAATGCAGTCGACTTCAGAATGAACCTGTAACCCAGAGTCCTACCCAGAACCAGCCATACACCTTGCTAATCCCAAGCCTTGGGTCATTTCCTCAACATTATTCTCAACACTGTTTATAACGTTACAAAGAAATATTGCATTGTCCAGTAAAACTAGCCTCTTAGCTAATGCCGCTCTAGCTTGTGGATAATGCAGTTAACCGCTAAATATCATAACGTTAGCACTAATGCTAGCTAGCTAATGACAGCAGGCCGCGCCCTGCAACTTCTCCTTTTGAAAACTGTGAAAACAAGTCACTTGATAATAGCAAAAAGGTACCTCGGTATCCTCGGTAAAGCATGTGGTTTCATCTTTGCTCCAGTTGTCCAGGAGTTGCTGTCCTTTTGTCGTGTCAGACATGGGGGATAGCTAGCATCCTCTGTTGAATATTTACCTGGCAGACGGCCAGTTCACATCTCTTCCTGTTGTGACGAAAGCACAGTCAAAGACTGACCAATCAAAAGAAAGTGTGAGGTCACGCAAACTGTTGACGGACAGTTTTTTCTACCAATCACCACGAATGTTTTTATAGCACGGTTGTGGGATTTAAGCCGTGCTGTTATGATGCTGTTCCAGTTCAGTTCTGTTGAAACCTTCTTATACAGTCTATGGTTGAAACCACAGCAGGATCAGCACAATACAGGTGTTATATAAAATATGAATGTAATATAATGTATAATAAAAATAATAATAAAGTAATATTATATTATATTTAGTAGGGTTTTTTCCAGAGTAGGTTATGTAGTAGTAGTAGTAGTAGTAGTAGTAGTAGTAGTAGTAGAAGTAGTAGTAGATAATGTGATAATAATAATACAAATAAATAATACAAATAATATGACGATAATAATAATAATAATAATAATAATAATAATACTATTGTTGTTATTATTATTATTATTATTATTATTATTATTATTAAAATATAATAAGGTAATGTAATATATTTATTAGGGTTTTCCAAAATAGGTTATATAGTAGTAATCATATTATTATTATTATTATTATTATTATTATTATTATTATTATTATTATTGTTATTGTTATTATTAATAATATTATTATTATTACTATTGTTATTAATATTATTAGTAGTGGTAGTAGTAGTAGTTGTAATATTATAACAATAACCATAATAATAATCATCATCATCATAATCATAGTAATAATAATAGATAATTCCTGCATAGAAAGGTTTTCAGGCCTCTTTTTTCCTTTTTTAAGAGAGACGGTCGGTATTGCCCTCAGATGGTTTGGAAGTCTGTTCCACAGGTGTGGTGCAGCAGAGCAGAAGGCTTGCTCCCCCATGGTGTGGAAGCTTAGTACTCAGGGCCTAGAGGAGCAAGCTGCTGACAGATGTGAGCATGCAGGTAGAGGTTTGTGGTATGATCAGTTCCTGCAGGGAGGCGATCTGTATGTGAGTAGCAAGAATTGTAGTGAATCCTGAAGGAAACAGACAGACAGTGCACTGACAACAGAAGTGGTGTTGTATGCGTTCATGTTTTAGCATTCTCATCAGGATCCTGGCAGCACTGTTATGAATGTTGCAGCTTCTGAATGCTCCTGCCAGGGATCCATGTGAAGAGCACATTACAGTAGTCCAGTCTTGAGGAGATAAAGGCAGGGTTGGAGAGGGGCTGAGTTTAGAAATGTTTTTGAGATGGTAGAAAGATATGATACACAACCAAAAAAGACAGAAATATAAAAACAGATAACAAAAAGCGTAAAACAGTCAATCTTCTTTTCTTTCTTTTTTTACACACATTCGCACCTTACATACATTTAAAATGAATAAATGCAAATGTGAATAGATTCACCCAGAAGGGAGATTACATTTTTTCCGCATAAACCAAGAAGATGTCCACATTCTGAGGAATTTCTCAGTGGAGCCTTTCAATTTGTGGTGTATCTTTTCAACATGCTGAAAGTTTTCCCCTGTTAACAGAATATTATGAGAAGGGGTTGCAGATTTCAATGTGAATCTATCTGAGTAGCATGGAAGCAATTTAACAGCTGAATAAAGCCTATCCAACAAAAGTCTCGCAGTGCTCTTTTTTGCCATCACATTGAAAAAGAAACTGTAATAAGCTAACAAAATCAACACTATTTTGTTAAATTGCTTAATTATTTTCAATCTGAATTTGAGGTTCTTATAAAACAGACTATATCTGACAAGATGTTATCTTTCACAACACTTTCCCTCTGATTTCCATTAGGCTATTACTGTTTCCCAAAAGTCCGTACAATGTTCTTTCTGCGAAGGCTAGTTCCATTTATATAACACTGACTACTTTTTGGATATTTTCAATCCTATATGTTGATTATGATTAGTAATCTATTAAATAAGACTAGTCTACAGCCATACTAGTGGTTCTGTGATGCTGTACTTTATTGACAGCGGTGCTTTGACCTAAAATGTCAGTGCTAGCATGGCAACAGGTCACTGTCACAATGATAACACGTTGATGTTTAGTAGACACATTTGCCACGTTAACCACCTCAGTTTAGTGTGTTAGCATGCTAACATTTGCTAATGAGCACTAAACACAATGTAAAGATAAGACTGATGTCATTGTGCAGATACTTGGTTACAAAGCTAAATACTGGACAAATTATATATATATTGACCTGATAATGGCACTACATCAAAAGTCAATGGCTCGCTAAATATATTACATTTCATCCTGAGGGGGAAATAAAAGTCTGCTCTAAATGTCAATGAGATTAATACAAAAGTAGATGTTTTACTTTAAAGCAAAAATGTGAACCTCATGGTGAAGCTAGAGTCAAAAGTCAGGGGATCATGACAGTCTGTCGGGTATATCATCAGGGAACCATGAATGTCTTTACAAAATGTCGTGCCAATTCATGTGGTTGGTGCTGAGATATTTCTCGGGATAAGTAAAAACTTTAAACTTCTGGTAACGGCACAGGGAAAGTTAGCTAACCAAAGCCAGTAGGATTCATAATCTGGGAACCATGAATGTCAAATTTTCATGGTTATTCTTTCAAAAGTTGCTGAGATAGCAAAGTCATAGATTGGGCGATTGACTTGACTTTTTTGAGTTTGCCATAATGGGAGTGTTTTTTATGAAGCTCTGTTTTATCTATCAATGTGAGCCATTACAAAGAAGTTAATCTCTGCTGAATATTTCACTGCTTCAATAGGCTGCTGAATTGCTCATTTTGTAAAGTTAAAATAGCTGGAAACTTTTATCTTCTGGCCTAGGGTCCAAAAGAAAAGAACTCAATCAGCCATTTGATTTCTTCTTCTTTTCAAAAACAAGCTAATATCAAAGTACCAGAAAACTTTTTTATGGGTTCAACATCGTTTGTTATCTCTAAGAATTGCCATAACTCTAGGGTACTGTTTAATGCAGTAGACAGTTGTCATGTGCTCCTCCAGACACAACAACAAAGGCTCCCTAAAGCAGACGTAGGAGTTGTTTTACTGAAAAGGTGCCAGACATCAGGCTCAAAGCTTTTCCCTGCCAATCAAGTCTCCCCCTCAAGACCAGCTTATTTGGGTTCTGGCTTAAAAGGAAACTGTATCTCACATGAACTCTTTTTCTTGTCCTTTGAATGTTATTTCAGCTTAATTCCTGAAGGAGGTCCTTGGTTGCCACAGATATTCTATTAGTAATTAAAAGCTCACTCACTTTTTTTTTCATTCCACTATTTTTTCTTTAAATATGCAGCAGTTCAAGGCCCTCTAGAGGACACCTAATTATCATTTTCTTGCTTGAGGCAGTAATAGACAGACTACGATCTACAAGCTGCCTTTTTTATTTTTGGAGGTGTCTATGGTTCATGAACTGCCTCAGTTAAAGATTCTAATTATTTCCGCCTCACTGATAAATTCAGTGTTTCACTATATTATTCTAAAATGTAATACTGTCTGGCCTCAATGTTATTTTAATGTTATTTAATGTTACTTAGCTACAGTATCTTGAAAAGGCGCTTCCAGTCACAGATACACATCCCAAACGGCCCTGATGCTGTTTATCTGATTGATTGATCTCATGCATGGTGTGTGCTCTCAGGGTTCATTTTATTGTGCTCTTTGAATGTGAAAAAAGAAAGAAAAAATATACAATACATTCGACACACTCCATTAGCCTTGTACAGCACAGTCTTGGTATCAGCAGAAATCAGAGTTATGTTTGAAGATTTCTATTTCCATGAGCAATGCAGTAAAATACTGTTGGGAATTAAAAGAACGGCTTTGGGAAAAATTATATTTTAAAATATAGATCGCATACTATAAATTGTCTCTATATTTAGTCATATTATTTATTTTACAATGCGTTATTTATTTATCTACTTCTAAAACAGTAAGTCTACGTATGACTTCTGGTTTTGAGACAGAGCCTGCTATCTGAGGGTTATTGGATCTTTGTCATCAGAGCCTTCAGCTCTGAATCCTGCAGTTTGAGGAGCTTTCACATCATCAGTTTCTCCTAAATCAATTTTTTCTTCATTGTTATTCAGCTTTATTCCATTAATGAGTGACATTTTTTATCAGTTCCATAGCACATAGTAACAAACAGTGTAAAAGTTGGTGATTACTCTTTATTGTTCATTGCCCGATATACATAAGTTGATGTAAAATTAGATAAATTCCTCTGTTAAAACAAAGTAAGCAATTAAGTTAAAAGTGGTGGAAATTGGGTAAATGTCCGTTGATGCACTGTTCTATATTCATATATTCATTCAAATTGTATGTAAACAGTAAAAATGCACACATGGCACAAACTCATCAACTCAACATATTACAATGTCAAAACAAATAACATTTTTGGGCGCAATTCTCAAAGCACATAAACTAAATTACTTGACTTTAACACCACAGAAAAGTTGTGTTTGCAGTGACGCTGGATTATCCTAACAACAAATAGTTGCACCGTTACTACGGGAGGAGAAAAAAAAAAACACCTATGCAAATCCATTTTACGCACAGCTGGGTAAATGCATTTAATGATGACACTCGCTGTCAGCGACAAACACAGGTCTGCCTCGTCGGGAGGGATTGTGATAAGATTTCATTTGCAGTGCTTTTGTCTCTTCTCCTTTAATGAAATCTCCATGCTTTATGATTACTCACAACCTTTTAGTGGCAATGTACTGCAACATTCACGTTCAGCACACACGTTCATTAATTGAATTTTTGAAAAGGTTAATCCATGAGTTCAAAAGATTCAAAGGCCAAACTGAGGCTGTCATATAACACAGGCGGTGAAGAAACTAAGACCTCACGTTTTAATAAATAGAAATTTAAATTAAATTGCAAACGTCCTGGTGGGCACCTCAGTCAAATGAATACAGACCTTCTATTAACAGAAGACATAGACACAGAATAATTTAAGTCTTCTAGAAACATTAAACTCACATTATGCTTACACTTGATAAAGGCAACATATCAAAACTTGAATTCTGATGGCTCATAACAGCAGTAACAATCAGTCTTTGAAGACACAACAAAGGCAAAATGTTCTTTTCATTTCAGCAAAGCAGAAATAAATTGTCTAATGGCGGTCTGGTGCACACATTCATATAACAATGAAACAAAACATAAAACAATACCACATGAAAGTCTGCTTCCTTCTGTTACATAAAGTGCAGGTGAAGAACAGAGTCAAAAGCTCATGAGCACATCTCGCTCCTGCATGCTGGTGTAGAATGGCTTCCCGAACACAAACGAGTGCAGTCCTGCCCTCAGCTTCTCAGCCAAGGCCATTACAATGTTCAGGTCTCCTTCCACCGTCAGATCCAGGTCCGTCTTCAAGTTGCGCAAGGACCGAAACGGCTTCTTCCCTTTTTGCCTGTGAAAGCAGGTGGGGAGACATTGTAGTGTAACTGTTAACAACCAGCAATATTCAGGGTCAGAGGCTTTGCATTAGCATCTAGTTGGTTTGCAGCTGTGCACAGGAATGCGATGCCACAATGAATTATGTATGCTGCTACAGGATGGCAACTGAGCATAAACAATCTTGTCAAAGCACCTGTAAAATAGTATGCCCTTAAACCTCAGGCTGTTACTCTAGCAACACCATAAACAAGACCACTTTTATGCTGCAGCACGTAAGACACAAATCATGTTTTTTGCATGTGTAGTTAGTGTTATCTCGGGAGTGAGATACGTTCAGGCAATATTGAGTTTCCTGCAATATTTAGTCGGAAAACAGTATACAGCATCTAAAGAAACTGCCACTATTTTGATAGTAAATGCCAAACATTAAGTACTTTACTGCTTCTTAATAGCAAGTTTTCGCTGCTTTTCTTTGTTTTATATGACACAAAGTGAATAGCAAAAAAAGAAATTGGATGACATCACCCTGTGACAGGCATTCGTAAAACATTTTATAGGCCAAACAATTGATTAGATGAAAAAATAATCAGTGGATTAATCAATGATGAAAAAAGGTAGTTAATTAGTTGAAGGCCTTAATTAGTAAATGATTGCATATAGCTTTTACAGCATGTTTAATGTGTTGGTTGTAAGGTAAAACACACAACTGTTTTTCTGCTTTTACGTCCCCCCTTAAAAAAATTGAAAGAAATTTCTTCATTGTTAACTTAATAAGTAAAATTAATAAATAAATATCAATGCCCAACAACAACTATTCCTAGACACATGGAAGTTTTAAAGGAGATTGCATTCACCAATATGAGTGACTCCTTTGCCATTACAAATTTAATTTCATCTGTTTTTACTATAAAATATTGAGCAGTGAAGCTTTGAAGCTTGACGTGGTGACACAAATGTGAGTTAAAAAAAAAAAACTGGATAAAAAAAAATTGGATTAAGACTTTCTTGTGTAAGAGGCATCTTGCTGCTCACAGGCTTGTTTGCATTTACTGATGCAACTATTCAACCACTTTGAGAAACCCCAGTGTCTGATGTAGTGCTGTGCCATCCACTTTCTATTATGCATTCGCTTTAAAATTTAAATGGTCTTAAAAAGGTCTTTAAAACAGAACCTCTACATTAAATGTCTTAGAGCAGGTATATTAGGACTTTGACAATAAATAGTTATTATAGGGCCAGGGTTTACAAATATCCCTGGATGCTGCAATGCTTCTGTACCGAGTCAGCTAAAGTCTTTAAATGTCTCCTATGAACAAAAGAAAAGCATGTTAATTTAGGACTACAAGAATCAACTGCTGTCCTAAAAAGGAGTGGGAAGGTCAGTTCACTGTTGTGGAGCACAGAAGGAGATGAGTCAAGCCCAGATGGAGCGATGACCAGGTCGCCACAGGGAGGGTGGCATTACAAAAAATTCAGGGAAGCTGAAGACATGGAGGGCTGCAGCGCCTCGGATTAATTGAAAGGGGTTTAAGAAAGGGCTTCTGGAGCCGAGCCAGGAGGTAGTTACTGTAACCCTGATGGGACGAAAGCGCGACTACAGATACAATCATTTCTAGTTTTTAGTTTTTTTTTACAAGGAACACAACAAGGTCCTCAGAGACGAGGGCAATTTGATGGGTTTAGTAGTGTAAAGCTACAGCGCTGCTTTCTTACATGCATTATAGTTAACTGAATGTTCTGTTAACTGCCTAAATCAAAGACTCATTAATTCAAAGTCTGGTGTGGGCCCATCAAAAGCCCCCAGGTCACCTTGCAACACGGCATTCTGTCTCATTTCAATGCCTGAGGGTGGGCAGAGAAATGAGAATTTCTCGTCAGTGATAAAATGACAATCATAAAGACATAATTTAGGCCATTTTCCACCTTATAGTTAATTTGCTTTGATCCAAATCAGTGGATGAATTGCTACTTTGTTGCATTTTCCCTAGGGTTAAGTTTGGTTCCACACTGCAAAATTTCAATGTGTGGGAGCTGTCTCTCTGTTAATTGGTCAGAAATCTGATGGGGTTGGCGGGGCGAGAAAGGAACGTTTTTTTTCTTCTAGGATAGTTGTCCCAAATGGATCATCAGCAGAACTGACATTTCTTCATAACTGTGGTCATTGGGCCAAATACCAAGCCAAAATATGGGAATGGAATGGCTCATTTGAACGCACTTCAAGACATCATCTATGAAACAATGAGTTGCTTGACATTTTATGGAAAGACGACGTGCTGCCTTCAGTCAGCTGAGGAGAACACCATAATGCACAGTTTGGCTGGCTACGGGAGCTGGTTGAATCCAAAATCTAGGGTCAGATCTAGGTTGGATCATCTTAATAACACAAACAAACTGTACCAGTGTTTGTTTGGAACCGTACCGAGACCACCTCTTCAACAAGGTTTGATCCGGTTGGTCCACTCCAAAGTACAATTGCGGTGTTCTAATGATGCACAGACCGAAGTTATACCCGCGGGCACCTTGGCTCATCTGTGGATCGGGCGCGTCGGGTCATAAAATTACTGATTAATAGCAGATGTGTTACGGGTTGATGAAATAATACATAATTAATGAGGAAAATATTAATTACAAGCTTTTAAAATGTGAATATTTCAAGCTTCATAATCCCCCCGCAGTTGAAGATATCAGTACTTCTCTCCATTAATAAAGACGCTGTGTGCATTTACGCAGGATGCGCAGCGGTGTAACTTAATTGATATAAATCTCCAGACATGCTGACAAGATCGGTCAGGATCTAATGTCAATTAATGTTCTCTGTTCTTCTACACATCCAAAAGGTCACACACTCAGTCTGGGGCAGTAAAACTGTTTGGAGTAAAGCAGACGTCCTCCTGATAAATCCTGAGATCCATCAGAGCTGTCTAAAAAAATTTTACCTCAAAAGCTACAAGTTTAATTCTGTTTCCACTGGAGAGTTTTCTCTGTCCTGTCAAGTTTATAGCTACAGTTTATAGTTGCTGCTTAAATATTCCATCATATTCGCTGCAGTGACATTACTGCAGGCATGGAAATATTCACAATTCCTGAAAGCAGCCTCTCTAATTTTTAAAGTAAATCTTTAAAACACTCATACATCAATGCAACATGCAATAAAGAAATCGCCTGGGAAGCTCGTGCTGCTCGACATAATCTAAAAGTCGATATTGCATGCAGGGGCAAGTAGAGATGGAGTGAGTTGTCCATGTGGTTGATGGTCTCTAAATCGGAGGAAATAATTTGTACAGGTGGGAGTCAGGTGGATGATTTATGCATACATGTGGATGCGGATGACGTCAAAGCCAATCCTCGCATCACCACGTGCGTTCACACCTGCCTGAACGAAACAAAGGGGTAAACGCTCTGGGGTTCCATTCAACCGAACTGAACAAGGCAGGTGTGAAAATGCCCTTAGAGTTTTGATGATGAGGAGAAAGGAAAACTACATCACTGGCGTCGCTATAGGGCCTCTCAGAAGTTGAGCTGTGGTGACTGAGAAGGCCGTAGCATGTGCTTTATATCATTCTCCTGCGCATTTCAACACATTATTCACACTGATGCCTATCACGCCGATAGGCATACTGTCCTTCTGGGACGATGTTGAGGATTCATCACCCTGTGCACCAGCTGCCTCTTCTCAGTTTCTCCCAACACCAATCACCCACATAAAGCATTACTGTGAGCCTGATTTGTACATTTTTGTCATATACAGCTATACAACAATAAATAAGAAGAAATTGTAACTAGGCTTACAGTTTCTTCTTATTTATTGTTTATTTTGTTTGACATTCCAAAACCAAATGTATGAATTTTACAAAGACATAAAAAACAGGGGGGAAAAAAGCCAATTCTAATATTTGACAAGCCAGAAGCAAGAAGCAAATGTTTCAATATGATTAATTTCCTGTTGATCCTTTTAAAGCCTTATTCTGCTTGGCATAGCTACACTAGTGCCACTGGTGTTACATTTGTACAGTCCTTTGCCTTTGTTTGAGCTGTATTCATTTTTAGTCTACCATCCCACACTTAGTTTCCTGTGCACGAAAGGCCTGATCTATGTAAGTGTAGAGGGTCTGGCACTGATGCAAAAAAGAAAAGAACTCTCTGCAAATCCATTTAGCTATTGCTAAACTGAAGGACAGATTTTTGTACTTCTCAGCACATACATATACATGAAGAGGTATGTCCCTACTGAAGGACAGAAATGTTGGAGGGGAATATTGAAATTATTCAAATGTCTCCACTGCAAAGTACTTCAAACTTCACCTTGGATTGTGTGCGATATGTAGCAATAAGATATGGCATGTCATAATCTTTGCGTGTGAGAACATGACTGCTATTTTTTTTTGCTGTTGCAGAGAAACAGTAAGGCAGATAGTGACAATAGATTGCTGTTTTGTTGGGTAATCTCCACACCATGATCCTGGTAGATAGGACATATAGGTGCTGCCTGCTCAGCACCACTGTCTGCTGGAAAAATACGCTGCAAAATTACTTTTTGTCACTGCTGTAAAGTTGGGTGTCTTCAAACTTGTCTGTACATTAGGGCAGAGCACCCCACCACTGTAAGAATGTACTCTTGTATAATATCTACCATGCATAATGTAAGGCAGGGTACCTCACTGCTATAATGAACAGATATCAGCAGAATTCATCCAAACACTACTGCAGGTGATTTCACTGTTATATTTCCCAGTTACTGAGTTTGTGCGTATGAATAAAGGCAGCTGCAGTACTGTTTACTCACATTTCTTTTGATTATGAGCAGTATAATGAACATAATCCTCCAAAAATATTCTGCCTAAAACCAAATACCCTGTCCTTCGGAAAACAAGCACTCAGTTCTAAAGAGTTCTTTTTCAATGCGTCGCGTCATGCTGGTTCAGAACAGGGTGAAGGATGACTCATCTGATCATATGGAAGTCTTTCTACTGCTCAGCAGAATGCTTCCTGCGTTCGTTGAGCTACGTCTCACCTCCGCTGTATTCCTGCACGGTTTACTGACCGTAGATTCCACTCTGCATGCTTCGTGACACACAGCTGTTCATCTTGATGAATGTGTCTGCTTTGCACCAGCAGTCAGCTAAATCAGAGTTACTTGTCTGTATTCCCATACATTTCTATTAAGTGGGCAGACACTGCAGGTAACTGGAACTCCTCTCTGCATTCAAAACATGTTTTTTTTTTCTTTTTTTCCTTTTAGAACTCGGAGAGAGCGTTCACCCTGCACCCTGTGTGTTTCTCTCCTGCCACCCCACTGTCCATCCACCCACTGGCTTTTAAGATTTGATTCAGCTGGGGTCCTCTCCAAGGACTAACAGATGTTTCTCAAGTGGAGTTGATGTTGTCAGTTCCCTATCATTGAGTGTTTGGTAATTTGTCCCTCTGAGCTAGCTGTACCCTCACCCCTGTACACCGAAACCCTGGGGACATTACCAAAAGCAGAAAAACACTGACATCAGACATGTCTACAACAACTTTCTTTTTTCTTCCAAGTGTGTTACATCAAGCCACAGATTTCAAGGCTTTAGGGGTGCTTGTTTTTGTGTCCCGTGGGTGGTGGTGGGTGGGGTGTGGGGGTGTTGGTTATCAGTGGCGATGGCGATGTCGCTATCAA
This sequence comes from Scomber scombrus, assembly GCF_963691925.1. Classification (NCBI taxonomy): domain Eukaryota; kingdom Metazoa; phylum Chordata; class Actinopteri; order Scombriformes; family Scombridae; genus Scomber; species Scomber scombrus. Next base: position 20,199,538 of record NC_084988.1, read on the forward strand.
AGCAAGGTCAGTGGCAACAATGCTAAAATCAAAACAAAAGCAATGGCAGAAGGCAAAAAAGAAAAAAAAAATATATATATATAAATAGCCTGAAGGTGAATTAGCAGCTCTGATTTTTCTCTCTATAATGCCGGGATGTATGAGTGTAGGGGACTATTGCCACACAGAAAGCTTCCCTGTTATCTGAATTCAAATCTTATTAATGACAGCACTTACGTGTCGTCCTCGATGTATTTGAGCAGCGTGAGGGCCTTCCTGTGGAGCAGCAGCAGGAACTGGGCCAGGTAAGTGCTCCGCAGGGACAGGCCCGGCTTCAGCATGAACACCTGTGTACGACACAGGATGTCAATTAGTAGTCCAGGCTACGGCTCTGCTAGAAAAGGTTGGAATAATACAACCACCCCCCCACCCCGCCTTTTGTGCTAACCTTGAGGAAGAAACATATTGCTGTTGTCATGAGAAAAAAAAAAAACTTGTAACCACAACTCTGGGAGCACTTTCATGGGAACAGCGGATGGGTTGTGACCCTTGGGAATAAATCCTGCTGCTTTGTGTCTACGGGCTCTAGAGAGTACATCGGTGCGATGGGAGCACATCATTCAAATATTTGCAGTAGCGGATACAAGTACTGGTCTGTGTTCAATAGCAAGGTGCCTCAAATGATATAAGACTATGAATATGCCCCTTTCAACTTCACAGCACTGCTCGGTGTTAAAAAAGACAAACAGATTCGTCATAGATACACCAGATTCACTTATGATGATTTCATATTCTTGATTTTGCAGCGCCCCTAGCAAGCAGTGAAAACAGTCACGAATTCACTATTTATACATTGTCTGAAAGTGCCATGAAGCTTTCTGTGTAAACCACTTAAGAACATAATATCCCTGCAACAAAACTTCGTAATAGGAACGCATACAAAACAGAACAGAATAATAAAAATAAGATGTTTTTTCACCATGTTCTTGCTTCTGTAAATTTGTGGAATAAATTTGGTGAACCTGGTCGATTTAATCAAAATGGATCAACAACTGTAACCATTATATCTTGGGTATCATTTTCAGACTTGACTCAAATTCCGCTGAAAGTGAACCAATGTCAGTTCTTTGTCATTTTTAGATAGAATCCATTTACACACCTCCCACAGAACACAGCAGGTATGAAAGGAGGATGTTAGAGAGCAAATGTTTTGTCATTTTCATTTTCTTATCTGACATCACAGAACTATGAGCCATCTAAGAAAGATATAAGTCAAAAACTGGCCTCGGAAATCTGCAGCATGATTCATTTAAACAATTATAAGAGTAATATTGTGGCTAGGTAATCTATACTCCGCAACAAAGTATTTGGCTCAAGACACAATTATTTATAATTTCATGACTGCGGATATATTCTCATTTCTGTGTGGTTCTTCTGGATGATATTTCATAGTATACTGAATATGGTTGTCCTTTTATGGTTAAAACTTTTATTTATTTCTTCATATTTGTCTTTGATCTGGGATGTTTCTTTTATATGCAAACAATAATAACATATATGGCAAGGAGTGTTGCTATATTCTTACCTCGTCTATAAATGACTTCACCAAAGTGTCTTTATGCATGACATCTTGAAATATATTCCTAAGAAGAAAGGCAAGGTGGTTATGATATAAGCATTAGCAAGTTCTCTGTAGTATTAAAGTAACACTTAATAAAGCAGATAAATGTATGTCTTACAGGTCAGGTGTGAAGGTTTCATCGGTGTGAATGATTGTGTCAGGCGGTATCTCCTCCTCGCTGTCTGTCTTCCAGAGCGTGCTCAGCTCGGACCTCATGTAGCGGCGCTGGTTGTAAGTGTGTTCGTGACACGGCGGCATCTGCTTGACCGTGTTGATGTCGACGTCGATGTGCGTTGTTGGGTAAGGCGAGTAGAGAACCTGGCGGAAGGGCAGGACGAAGCTGCCGGTGGAGTCCTAGGAAAGAAAAGGCCAATACTGAAAAACTGCAAACCCTCAGGTAATGTTACAACCTTTTTTTTGTGATGTTTGAAGGCGTGCGTGTTCTATCCCTATTAATGCACACTAAATCAATGATAGGAAGTCCACTACTTTCAAACTGTGAAGATATATATTAGAACTTCTAATGCTAGTGGTAGTATAAACGTGTATGTTTATGTGGCACTTTCATAAACTATTTCACTTGTTGCAGTGAGTTACGTCTCGTCTCCGTGTTGTTTCTCACTGGGCCAGTTTCTTTTGTTTCTTTGCTTTATGTGGGAAAATATAAAAGGGTCCTGCAGGTGCTGTTACAACTAGTAACAACCCAAAACAGCCAGTGTGTACCATACTAACTCTTTCAGATTGAACTAACAAGCTGCTACTTCTGCTGTCCTCATTCAAGTCATGTTGAGTTACTGTGTGTGCTGGTTATTTAAGTTCAAAAGAATAAAACACATGTATGTTAATGTCTTGATTTGCACATTGCAGCTGTGCAGTTAAGAATAAAAACAATACAAAGGCAGCATATAAAGCTGCCTGGGTATGTGAAATCACATATGAAACTTGTGCAATACAGCCATGACAAATATCTTATCATAAGAAAAAGAAATGAAGTCAGAGCAGAACAAGACCGGGCAACATCAACTGAGCACGCCAAACGGAACAATAAGCAGGCTCTAATTCAGATCTCAGTATGTAATGAGAGGTGGCTACCTTGAGCAGACCCTGAATAAATAGGCCCGTGTCATATTTGAAGGAGGAGTCAGCCTTGCAGAGGCGAGAGCATTTCCTCTCGGCAGGGGTGAGGAAGAGGCAAAGTGTCCGCACAATCTGCACAGAGAGAGACATCATCGATCAGCAGAGTGACAGTTAAACTATTGAACTGGAGCATTCAAATATTACATTTTTTTTTTAACACAATGGATAAAACTCAGCATTATTGCGACTTTTTAAGCACTAATGCTGTGTGAAGTTTTCCCTTTTAAGCATAAGCAGAAAATAATTGGCCTATTATCTTGATTTTGCTGGTTGTTACATTTAAAAAAAAAAGTGGTGGATTCTTGCACACAGTCAGCACAAAGTTTGTTGAAGAAGCTACATGTTGGTTCAAGACCATCACGTAGGCTTTAGCCTTGAGGCGAGTTGTTAGATACAAATAAAAGCCTTGATTGAACTGGGGCTCAATTCAAGCCTCGAGCTCAAAACAAACCAAATTAAGACTTTAAGATATTCACTGGGCAATCTGTCTGTAGCTGCTTCCTACTGTAATATTGATCCTTTGAACAAACAATACATGGTGTGCAATGCAATACATTATTCCTTTCTCAGTCAGAATATCCAGCCTTTGTTATTTATTTCAAGATGTCTGCTCATTTTAAGTCATTTATATGCTTTATCATATCCCTTTCATCTTTTTGGAAACAACACAAGCAGTACCAGACACTAACAAAAAGTGCTTGCGTGGCTCATTAAACTCAAAACATTTTTAAATGATGTAAATACGTTAGAAATGTGTTTGTGCGCCGCCGCTAATCCGGTAAATTTACCTTGTTTACTTTCTCCGGGTTGCTTCCGACCACTATTGAACAGCCGCAAGTCTGGAGATGAGAGCTGATGGCCCTGAACCACAGAGACAAAGAAGCAAATTAGAGCCAGGTACTTTCATTAGCATTACTGTAATTAATAGTGACAGCTTTTAGGAGTGACGATTGAGACACAAGAATGGAGGCTTCACATGTGAAGCATTCAGAGGGGAAGTGACTCTGTGCTAATGGGGAGTTATATATAGCCTTGCAATCCTTAAAATGTACTTTTATCCTTATGGAGTTTGGTCATATTTTAGCCTTTTGGATGTTTAACAATCATTTAACTCGCAAAAAAACAAACAATTTTGACTCAATCTGACATGATCTCAAATAATACACAGCTGATCCATTAATCTCAAATAGATATATATATCCTTGTCCATCAAGTAAATAAGTCCCAATTTACAGATGCTTTGTCATCTCCACAGGATGTTCAACTTATCCTGTTCAAGTCTGAGTGACCGGGAGCTTCATCACCGAAGTGTATGAACTTTCCCAACTCTCAACACTAACAGCGATTTAGATTTGGGGCGCCCGCTCTCCAGAGAAAACTTGGGGCTAAGTGGAGAGCCATTACTCATCATTGGAAGGTTGATGGGTGTTAAATGGGCATTGTTCATCATCCGTCTCCGTGCGCCTGTTACCGGAGTGCTTACTTGTGGAGGAAATCCTCGTGGCAGCTGTCCCCGATGTCATCATCATTTAGCACCGTGTCTTTTATCTGCTCAGCGGGAGTGAAACAAATGAGTCATTTTTTAAAATTGGTCTCGACAAAAGATGCAAAAAGTGATGATGGGCGCATTTGCAGATCGTGCGATGAAAATAAGATGTTAAAAAATAACCCCATATTGTAACAGAGGAGGAAACAGTAAAAAAAAAAAAGATTCTGCAGAGGTTTTTGTACTACTTTTTTTTGTTGCATTTGCATATTAGAGGGAACAAATGTGTTTATTCGCACTGGGTGGTAAACTAGGCAGAGAACATGGATAATTTAAACCTCTTGGAAATAGAGGACATTTGAACAACTGGAACAATGAAACAACCGAAATTTAGTAAAGTTGGAGACAGAGGTTTTGTTGCTGTAATTATTTTCAGCCAATCACTGCCACTGTGATATTCACATGATACGTTAATAACTCTACCTTTAAGCAGACTTTATGGAAAATTACTTATCAATAGAACAGTCAGTGCAACAGTTTGCCAATTAATCGATTATTTAGTCTATTTTTTAAGCAAAAAAAATCAGAAAGTTGCTGTTTGTAGCTTCTGAAATATAAGCAGCTGAAGCTTTTAGGTACTTTTTCAACTGAGTAACTTTAGATTATTCATTCGTTAGAATGTTGGTCAGACAAAACGAGCCTTTGAAAATGTCACTGTGTTCTTTAATTAATCAAAAACAGGCATTTTCACCATTTTCTGACATTTTATAGACAAAAAGATTCATTAATTCATTAAGAGAGAAAAAAATCATGTTTTGCATCACATTACTGAAAAAAAAAATCTACATCAAATAGTCAAAGCTATTCATAATCACCCTGCAGAACACAACTGACGTTTCTCTTTATCTTTCACAGCACAGTTTTTTTCAAAAATTAGAGCAGCAATGATTACGCAATTAACTGATTAACTGAACGATCGCAGAGTTAATCAGTATCTATACTAAATAATCAATTAATTAACTATTTTTAAAGCAAAAATGGTTCCAAGTTCTCAGAAGTGGGAATCTGCTGTTTTTCATTTCCTGCTATAGTACTTCATGGAGTCAGTGACACAAACACACAGGTCATGTACATTACAGTAAGCTGAATGTTTTGGAGCTTTGGATCTGATGATGTCACCTTTTGCTCCAGGATAATGAGATGGACCAAATGATGAATGCAGAAAATAGCTGGTTGATTAAATGATAAATGTCATTTGCAGCTCTAAACTAAATTAATCATAAATATTTTGTGCTTCTAATCAGTAGAAAACCAAATTAAGGTTTCCTACTTTATGTGCCAACACTGCTCATTTTAAAATATGAGTTTATGATATGTGTGTGCATGTGTGCGTGTGTGTGTGCTGCTCACATCTACATCCTCTGGCACACTGTGTGTCTTCATGGAGGCCAACAGCTCCATGATAGGGACGATCTCCAGACTTAGCACTGAGATGATATTGAAGCCCTACAATCACGCAAAGAGGAAACAGTCAACTAAAAGTAGTGAAATACCAATGACAGTCATTATTGGAGGCGAGCTGCCAATAATTCTAGTTTTGACTGCAATGTCAATCTATTGCTCAAAAGATGCCAGATTTCAGGATACCAAACACTTTATTGAACACCTTACTTTGATAAATGTTCTTCTACAAAAACCTCATTTCATTTGACAAAAAGAAGCTGAAATGTTCAGCTGGGAGCTGTTAAACACAAACAGACATACAAAAACTTTTCCTAAATTAAATACACCCAGTTTCTTGGATCCAAATCACTGTTGAATCAAAGAAGTAGAGGAGAAGTAAACAAGATTAAAAGACTGAGCAGACATTCGATATTAACTCTAAGTATTTGAGAGTTTTCAGCATTCACTGCTACAGACTTATGCAAAAAGCACTATGATTCAATACCAGTGCCTAAAAGCAGTTAGCGTTATTTGATAGCTGTCAGTTGGAAGAACCCTGAAAAAATCTGGTGCTCTGATATTAACATTTTAAAGCCACCATAACAGAACACTAAGGATCCCAAACTCCCAAACATCAGGCAAAACTACTAAAACTTTATCCATCAATTATCAATGATTATGATTAACCTAATAATACAATTCCTTTTTGTTAAGAGAAACATCAGTGTGATGAATATATGCAGAACATAGGAGGTTGATAAACGGGACATACACTGATTCAACCTTATATGACCGACCAGTATTGATGAAGTTAATTCAAAGTTGCAGCCCTTTCTCATTATGTGATCATGTCATTTTATCTATCTCTATTATGACCTGCTCACTACCTTCGTCTGCAGGAGCTCACACAGCTAATTAGCTAACTTACTCCTCTATGATGGGAGATTGTATCTTGATTATTCTGCCAATGTTGTTGCAATCCCTAATGGATAAAACAACAGAGGTGATAGATTACTTATTATTCCTTTAAAAGCAGGAACGGAGGCAGTAAAAGGTAGGGTAATAGTTTGCCTACTCCTATGTGGATATGAAGGTGTCTAGGAGGGGAAAGTCAAAGGATCAGTAGTGTCAAAGGTACCTTCTGCATCCAAATGCGTCCCTTGCGGATAACATGTTTCAGCCTCTCCACACAGATAGTGTGCAAAGGCAGGTAGAAGGCCAGCTCCGTCTGAGGCAGAATGATGGACAAGGCACACGTGTTCTTGTCCCCCTTCAGTTCGCCATCGAAGATGAGAGACACGATGATGACGCCCTTCTCCGCCAGGACAAAGAACTTCACGTCCACGGCGCCACACTCGGCGCTGCGCAGAATCTCCCCGTTAAGTGTATGATTGGCCAAAAAGGTCACCTCTCCATCGCTGAGGAACATCACCTGATCGCCCTTTGGAACCCAAATGTGGCGCACACGAGGACCCAGGATGTTGTCCCAGTAAGCAAAGGTGGCAGCCAGCAGTGGGCATTCTCCCTCTACTGCTACCTCAGACTTTGCCACAGCAGGTGACTGAGGGGGACCGCCAGAAGACATTGGAGTGACTTGGAAATGTGAAAGTCGTCTGAAAGGCTGGAAGATGTTCAATCTGCATGGAAAACACAGAAAACAACACTACAAATGTATTTATGCTAATAACATTCACTAACTCATCATAATGAATCCAATATGGTTTTCAGAGGAAATGAAAGTGATTTGTTTTTTGGGATGCTATTCAAGTCAGCTGACACTTCAAGCAATTTCTCTTCCTCTTCCAAAGTCTAGCTTGTCAAACATAAAACTGAAATAAACATATGAATGTTTCCAGAGCTGAGAAAGGTCTCACCAAACTCAAATGTGCAGCAATTTTAAGCTTCACCAATTTGCATTAGAGTATTGCAAGTTTAGATTATGGCTATATCAGACTCATATGTTTAAAGCTAAAAACTATATTAAACTGCTGCTTAATCGGTTATATGTATGCCAAATTGACTAGCAGCTCCTGATGAATGAATGTTTGTATTGTCGTGGACTCAGGTATCTATGCGTATCAACAGACAAGCGATTTAACATTTATAGTTTTTCTAGAAAATATGTTAGCGTGACATTTTTTACACATACAAGTACAGCATGTACACAAGAGTAACGTTACACCTCAACATTAGTCAACTAGCTAATTACTGAATACAGAGTAAAGCCAATATGCGTATCAAATAGGAAGGCAATAACTTAACTGTCACTGATAGATAAGTCAGTATTGTGGCAGTTTAACTCAGGCTTTTAAAGCCAGGCTAACTCGCTGTGCTAACTCGCTAACATGCGTTGGCCGACACCGCTACCACCTACCTGTTCTGTCTTTTAGACTCTAACCATCCACGCCAGCGCCTTTCTAGAGGCAGAGGTTCAAATCTTGCTCGAAAACCATCATTGCATTTCTTCTGTTACTGTCAAAACATGAAGGGGGTTAGCATTAGCCAGCTGCAGATTTTTTGTTGTCATGGACTTCCTTGTACGTCAGTCTACGTCACGATTAATGTTGATGCACAGCGCCCTCTAGCGACCGAGCCTTCTAGCGGCAGGGGGGGGCATTAAAAGTCAGTGATGTCATTTTTATTTAAGGTTCTCACCTGGACAAATTGGTTATTCAAATTCGTTTAAAGGAAGCCTGGTCTACAAATGTAATGTATATAATACAAATGTATATACAAGCAAAACACTTTTAATTTTCTCTTCTGAGGAGGGCACTATGGGCTTAAATAGCTCCCCACTTGACTCTTGTAGACCTAATAGCTACTTTTTCCCTTTTCCCCTTCAATCATACCACTGTAAATTACATTCACATGACATCTCTCCAGAGTACCTGGCTGTGGACATCCACCAGGAGAACTGTGTCGACAGATGTTAGAGCAGTGGAGGAAAGGGTGTATAACAGAAGCAGTCATCCTCTCACATTACAGAAACTTCACTGAATTATTCACACGCATATTCTCAACACTGTATATTCATCTACACACTGTACACACACTTGAGGTTACACCTAATTCACAATATTAATCCTTATGGTCTCAGCAAGACACAAATGGGATGGCTGATGCTGTTGGCTCTAAATGGCTCATCAGCAATTCAGGAGCAATTCAATCTCTAAATTGCCCCTGAAAACAAACACAACCACACTGAGAGCTGGGGATAAGGTAGATGATTACTCAGACGTGGCAACATCCAAAATATTCTTGATGGTGTTGTGTCACAGTTTCGAATCCTTTCTTCACTTTACACCATAGAGGGTTTCCATTCTCCTCAGTCAGTCTAGCTGCTATTTTCAATTTCTTCCAAGGCCTCTTGGGCCGTTGCAATCTATGACTGCAAATCTCACTGAGTAAACTAGAAGTGTGCATAGGCCACAAATACCAAGCAGCTGTCTTCTACAGGCTGTTCAGCAACTCTGCTCTCATACTAACTCTGTATATAAGCTTAATCATTTCAAGAACCTCCTCTACAATATCTTCTCGTTGCACAGTGAGCTCCCCCAAGTAAACATTTTGATGAGTTTGGGGCCACAGTAGATCAATAGATGAGTAGATCTTTTCTGGTTCACGTCAACTCATGCTTTAGCTCCCCTGTCCGACCCCTAACATGTGTAGTAATTACTTTTTACTGGTGCTCTCTCTTTCACATACAAGCCAAAATGTGTGTCATCCTAAAACTGAAAGATTTCTTACTCTTACTGCCAAGGTATAAACACTTAGTTCATGTGGTGACTGTATCATTCTCAGGACAGACTCATTTTGCATCCAGATAGGAGCTGTCTCAGAATACAGAGGACATGTGGAGTCATCATCTGGCCACTGCAGGTTTTGGATGATGGCAGTAAATTAGAAGTTGCCTTATACTGACTCTAAACCCTGACACTTTCATAGCCTTCCTACTCTATCCTACCTATCTTTGTACATTTTCCAAACTGTACTTTCCTACTGTCAACATGTAAACTTTTCTCAATCATTTCTATGTCCTCCTCTCAAAGTGTTTGCTCTGTCCCTAGTGCCCTTCGGTAAATCTGTGAGTCACATAAACAAGAAACCATCACAAGTCCATGTTTTGCCACATAGTTCAGCCATCGAGGAAACCTGGGCAACATGTAGACAGTCAGCAAATTAATCAGCTCAAAAAAGTTGTCTCCTGCTGAGGTTTTTCAAGGTCACTGACCATCAGCAACCACTTTTAATTGTGTAGCCTACCTCCTGGCCACCCCACTGATGTGATTGCACTCTTTGAACAGCACTGCAGCCTTACTGATGCAACAGAGCTTAGAGGCTGATTCTAACTATCCATCACTTCCCACTTGTCTACACAAGAAAATAGGAACAACATTCTAACAAATGACACATTATGTTATATGATATGATTTAACTGTATGTTATTTTGTTTTATCTGTGAGAATCTACTTCTGGAAGATTGTCTATATGTGGAACCAGGTATAATTAAAGTGTCTTATTAACTCTGTCCTGATGAAAACCCTGCCAGTTTGAGAGTGGTCTGCATTTTTAACCATAATCACGCCAGATTAAAAGGATTTGAATGAACGTCATTGTCTTGCTCTACATAAAAGCGTTCTACATTAAAGTGCCTGAAGATTTTTTCCTCTTGCTGTTATAATTCTTTTCATCTTCAAGAGCACCTTAAGGTTCCTGGATCTCATTGCATGAGAGACTGGTTGAGCTCATGGCTTTTTATGTCTTCAAAGGTCTCCAAAAGGACAACTGGAGAGGAATTACCTCAAATGCTTGGGTCAAGGGCAAGATTTAATTCTCTTTAAAATATAACAGTATTTTTCTGTGTATATGTGGTGTATACTACCATATTACCACTTGTCAGCCACCTACTGTGGACTTATACTTTAGATAGATTAGATTTTCCTTTTTAAGAACTTTGTGACTGTATAACACCACAAAGATAGAATCAGACTCCTTAACCACCCACAAGTCGGAACAGACCCAGCCAATAACCAACTTACTGGCAGTGTTAGCACACTGTAATGGTGTTACTTTGTGCCTTACAGGTTTTCTTACACCAGGACCAAGGATTGAACAATCATGTACGTTGCCAACAATTTCCTTGTGTCTCTAAGCATCACTTTTGGAGGTCTGTTACTTCCCTGCTGCCTGAATATGTGCTAACTGTAGTCTTATATTCACATATTTGGATCTTTATCATTAAGCTAAATAGATGTACAACTACAACTCTACCTATACAATATATTACTAAGGGTAGAGCAGGTTGATCACTAATCAGAAGGTTCATGGTTCGTAACACAAGCAAGGAACCTGAATTGGTGCATGCACACATGTATCACATGTAACATTTAACATTTATTCAAAACATAAGACCTGAGTAAGGAGTGAAAATGGTAAAAACATAAGAATAGGGAAATGAGCAAATAGAATATTGTTGATCTAAGATAAGTTTTCTCTAAGAGGGCCAAGGTGCATTATATAAGAGTCCAGTACGTTTATTAAAAGTGTCCAGTGAGATGGGGAAAAACTGTTGGCTTGTCTGACCTTGCTCATTTTAATGGCCTGTAGTGTTCTTCCAAAAGGAAGTAGGCGGAAAAGATTATGTCCAAAATGAGAGGGGTCAGCTATTATCTTGCCAAGGCGCTTAGTGACCCTGCTGTTGTAGATGTCCTGAAGCACTGGCAGACTATAGCCGATGATATACTCCACTGTCCTGACTATGTACTGGAGTTTGGCTCTCTCTTGTGATGCAGATGAATTAAACCAGATGGTTATTGATAAGGCAAGGATGGACTTGATCACTGCATAGAACTGGGTCATCGGGGCCTGTGTCAGGTTGAATGTAGCTGGTGCAGGAAATCTTCTGTTGTGCTCTTTTTATGATGGGGTCAGTTACTGTTCAAAGGAGTTGTCCAAAATACTGGAAAATACACTTAATACACAGAGTTCTGTGAGAAATTCAATACCACTCTCTTAGATTCATATAGCTACAGCTGATTATATTAGATTAGCATAAAGAGCAGCTAATCTGACTCTGTCCAAAGGTAAAAAAAAAAAAAAAAAAAAACTGCCAACCCGCAGCCCTAAAGCACATTAATTAACATGTTATATCTGGTTTGTTTAATTTGTACAAAAGTTGAAATATAAAGACACCAGGAAGTCTCTGTGCCTGGCCAAGAAATAGGCTAATATCTCACTAAGACCACAATTTATCACTTTTACACTTCTGTATAGATTAAACAAACAAAAAGTTATAACACTAACTACTTTATTGGTGTTTGAAGTGTTGGACACGGCAAGGCTAGCTGTGTCCAACTATTTTGAGTCTTTCTGCTAAGCTAAGCTAAGCTAATTGTGTCCTGGCTCGAGATCCATACTTTATGGGGCACTTAGCAAAGTGCTATCAATCTTATTAGCTAACTCTCATCAGGAAAGCAAATGAACATTTTTCTAAAAATGTTGCACTATATTCCCTTTTAAATCAGTTTTTGAATGTTAATGCTGGTAATAATACTTACACTCAAGCAGCCCATATTCACACTTTCTAATTTGACTGTTTACATATAATAAAAAATAAGAATTGGCAGACAGTTTTACATAATTTCAGTCTTTGGGGATTGCCTCATATTCAAATATCTTGTTACATTTGAAAAATAATATGAGATCAATCCTACGCTGCACACAAACTGTATGGTAATACTGACCTCTCTATGCACTCTTAACACCTTCCCACATCCTGTCTTAATTCCTGGGTTTATGCTTTGTCTGTAAGGATTGCATTATGCTATTTTCTCCTCATTTCAGCCTCTCTTATGTTTTTTTTGGAAGTGCACTTTAGTCAATGTAGACTGCTTCCTTTGATGGTAGATAGGCTTTAATTTAAATTTGCATGACTCCGCTTTCATCGCGGATCATCAGTCAACTTGGCGGGCAGACTTTCTGTACAGAGTAGCGTTGTCTTCAGCTGTCATATCATCCATCTGTCTGCACTTCCTTTTCCCACTCACAACCCAGTAAAAAAAGATTACTAGTCATTTATCTCAACTTCAGTAGTCCTGGCTCTAAATTATGCAGAGATATTTTCTATCATGACAGTCGCTCACTATGTGAAACCATCTAGTTCACAGCTTCACACATAATTGGCCGCGTAGCTGTGAATCCACCGGTTGCAAATGCCCTGACCTGTGTGAAAATGACTGTGTAAGAAGCTTGCTTCAGCCTACACTACATTTGACACAGCACTGGCTGTATATTCCTGCGGCTGACCTATTACATTAATGGAGAGCGTATGGGGTTATTTAAAGATGAATAAACTATTGCATTACTCACCATAAACTATGGCAAATGGCTGTTCGGCTCATCACTTAGCGACAAGGCTAAATGGACGGCAATGTTGATCTGTCAGTCATGCTCAAAACCTGTTTGAATTATTGTGTAGTATCGATTTGCGAAATGCTGTTAGTCTTATTAAATTGTATGAGTGAATTTCTTCTCAGGTTTATTGCCTGTATGTGATTTTCAGTTTGATCAAATGCAGTGTAGTGATAATATGTAGTCTGTCTGAGTCTGTCTTCTTTATTTTGACTTGGATATAAAGTCCTTGTCATTACACTCAATAGTATTGCAAGGGTGTTTTCATTCATCATTTTCAATTCAAATAAATAAATTACAGTTCATTATAGTCAACCGAGCTTTAAGGTAGGAGTGTTCATTTATAGTCTTGATAAAGACAGTCAAGTCGCTTAATAGCATCTCAGTAAGTCTTTTCAAATTAATCTGTAGTGTGTCTGGCACAATAAATACCTCATGAATTGCTAATACAATTAATTGGGGATTTTAAGTACAAAGAGCTAAATTGGATGACTGAGCAGTGATCTGTGCGAAAAAGCTTTGAGGTTATGGAGTGTGTGGCTGTGGCTGTGTCTCTGCATCTGCGGTTGACTTCATTAGAGTCAATGTTTTTGCTCAGGGAGAAGTGATTGAGAGTAGTGACAGCACAGCATCTCTTTTCATCTGACATTAGACAGACAGACGGGCTCCTGTTTCCGCCCAAGCTGGCAGTCTGATGCCCACCGCCAACATCCATTAGGATCGGTTTAACATCAGTCCTTTCCCCACTAACCTACATGGCCACAAGAAATGGGGCAAAACTGCCCTCAGAGCATCCTCCAGGGCTCTCCATGAATCCTTGCTTCCCCCATTCTGCCACCCAACTCCACTCTCCTTGAGAAAAACTCCTATAATATCACACACATTGAGTAGACATGCTGAGACATGCTGAGTACAAGCTATCATATATTAGACAACATAAAACGTTGACATGAATACAAAATACAAATAGAGTGGGAGGCAGAACAAAAACGACACAGATGAATCATACTGTATAAGATCATGGTGATGCAAAGTCTGTCACGCTCATGATCACGTTGAGCAAAGGCTGATGCTGCCAATTCCAATTACTCGTCAATTTTTTTCAAAAGGGCAAAGTATGGACGGCCTACTGGGCCATAATAAGCCAGATCCCTTTGTGTGGTTTCAAAGCAAGCTGCAGGTTTGAAACAAGGCACAACAACAACGATCCATGTTGTCATTCAAAAGAGGGAACTTCAAAGAACCTCATTTTCTCTTGCCCAGCTGCACTGTGGCTCGCTGCCATGGTCCAATCATTATAATGAGTAAAAAAAAAAAAAAAAAAGAACTTTGGAATAGACAGCTAAACACACCGCAACACAGCAAGCAACTGAACTGAATGTCTGAAATACTGCCTCAAAAACTGATCATGACATGTTCAAATGAGCAAGAACAAAAACTTTAATAAAGGTTTGAGTGCTTGTTGTCTGAGCAGTACTAATAATTCTACATTGATGCATGACAGTCCACAGATTATAATGCAAAATGAGTATCAGAATATAATATACAGCATTAGGATCATCAGTGTATATTATATAAGGGACCTTTAGTTTCCCTAGGTTACAAATATTAAGCATTGTCAGTCTATTAAGGGTTACGGTTAGGGTTAGGATCACTAAAACCTAAAAATAGCAGAATTTTATCATTTTTTTGTGTCTTAGCAGAAACATGTGTTTGTATCTGAAAATGTGCAGTAAAAGCATTTGAAATAGTTGAAATACTGAAACATTTAAAGTTGTAGTTGAAACATAAACATTGAAAAAAGTTGAAGTTTCAGTTTTAGTATACAACCGAATGAAGTTAAAGTGAAAGATTTTTTTTTTTTTTGTTCGAAGGTGTTGACCTGACACCTAAAAGGACTTGAAGCTTCAAAAAATAAGAGATTGAAGGAGTCAAAGATTTTACTTTAAGCTCAAACCCTGAAAGGAGTTAATGTCAGTTGAAGTGTCTGCGATAAATTTATCTAGATGAGGGAGTGGAATTTTGTGGCTGTCGTTCATTGGTGAAGACATGAGACCTGAACGTTTTGAAGTGTCAGATGAAGATTAAGCGTTGAAACGAGTTTATGGTAAATTCCACTTTAAGAGAGATTGATGCCGTTATAATGTCAGATGAAGAGCAGGAGATGAAGGCATTCGAGATATTACTTGAAGAGTAGGACATGAAAGGCAACTGGACTTGGTTGTAAATGCTTGAAAACGTCAAAGTAGAGAAACCGTTCCTCAACAGAAGTTATCCCTCACCTACAATGCTGTTCTTTCATCCCTTCTGAAGAGACTTAACAATTGGTTTAGAGTGACTCCAATGACTCAAGAATTGCGTTTCAGGAGCCAGAAGTACGAATTAACCAAGTGGTATGAATGACCTTTATAGTGACCGCACAGAGTCCGCACATATCTGGAACTTCCTACCAGTCAGAACTGAAGAACCCTCTTAGATGAAAGGTTAAACATCTTCAAAGATCTACAACCAAAGTCCAGTCACCCTTGATTCAACCCTCCTCAGATAACTGTGATCTGAATGAGTGAGAATCTTCACAGGCATCATGAACTGTTAATAAGAATAAATATCAGTTAATCTGTCCATGACATGTAATGTGTGAAAGCAGTAGACGTTACACCATTATTCTAACACCCCTGCACTTACCAGATATAATTACACCTCTCCCTTATGAAGGCAGCTGAAGTGCCAATGAAAGTCTAGTGATGACAGCACTTACACTTAATGATGATCAAGAATGGGAGCTTTAATTGGACACTTTGTACAGTACTTTCCATTGTATACTATTTTATAATTGGTATGCACAATTACAAAACAAAACAAAATGAATATTAGAATATAACATACAGTATGTGGACTCTAAATGATGTAAATCCCTGGTGGCTAAATTTTAAGAATTTGTCTTGAATATATAAACTGTATCATAATATCAGACTATTAAATGTTATGTTACCGAAACAATAAATAACTTGGTTTAATCCCTGTTACTGTGTTTTCCCCAAACCTCAAGCTCGATCAATGCAAATGGCCTGAGATTTTAGTAAAAGTTCAGAAGCACTATAGCACCAGTAATGCCCTTAGCAGACAGGAATCAATAGTTACTCCTCTAAATGGAGACTACCAGGATGTATTAGGAGCCAAAGACCATCCCACACAGGTTTTAATAGCAAAAATTAAAAACCTTTAGTCTGCACCAAAGCCTTAAAAAGATGTTCTATTCTACCGCTCTGGTCTGCACTGACAATCTGAATAGTTAAAATCCATGACAGGTTTCACCTTGAACAAGCTTCCATCAGGATGACGAGTGATGTCAACAGTGAACCTTGGACTCTCTTTTATTGTTAATGCATCGACTCAAGTTTGATCAGTTTCCACTTCAAAACATTCACATATACACTTCTGACAGAAAAGGATTTTATGGGCTTCTGTAATGTCAAACATAGATGTCTTTTGTTGTATCTGCGCTGACATTTCTGTCTTTTAACATGAGCATTTGCTGGGAAATGATCAAATTAATGTGCTTCTCTCGCTCGAAGGCACCAGCTATTGTCCAGTCTGGCCCTGTGTTTGTGTTGGGATTTCATGCCTCACATGTGCTCATCATGCTTTATTTGTCATGCCGTGAGCTGTGATCCCTTTAAGCACCTGCCTCTGCTCTACCATTTTGCTGCAATTATATCATTTGTTGATACTAGTGTTTTTCTGGTCACCCTCTTTTGCAAATATGCATTTGTATGCTAAGTCGACTATCTCCTGCTAACATTTGTTTATTCTATCAGACTGGGTGTGATGATGCATGATGAAAAGGCCATACACATGCTTGTTTCTGCTGATCGTTAACCTGCCTTTTCTGGCTATCAATCCAAAACTCAGCCTTAGCTAAACATCTGGAAATTATTGTGGCTGCAAATTCATATTACAAAAAACTCTGTCTTTACAGCCTTCCAGCAGCAGCTGTTACAGTTGCTCAGTGTACTGTATCTAAGCGTCTTCCTTTCATGTGTCATTTAATACTTCTTCCCATGGCACACAGAGCTCTACAACAAAGCTCCTCTCCAAGTTTTCCCAGTCCGCTCTCTGTCTTTGCTTGCAAATCTATTTTAACACACCTTCTCGCATCCTTCTTGCAATATACTACGGCTACTATCAGCTTGCTGTTTTCTAGGGTTGTTGCTTTGTCCCTCGCAGGTTTTCTTGGGTCAGGACCAAAGCTTCCCCAATCCCTTTGAACTTGTTTTCCAATTCCCTATGTCTAAGTGCCAGTGGCACTCAGTGGGCTGCTTCACCCAGAACTCTGAGCAACCAGAAATCACTGAATGTGCTGTATAACTTTATTTATTTATTATTATTTTTACAGTTCTTTTTTCCTATTACTGATTTGGAATCCTACAACTACACACAACACTATGTAGTCATGTTTCACATATAGGTTTCTATCAGCCAATTATCCTTTGAATTATGTCCATATTGGACGATTCAGTATCTCATAATTTACATCCAGTGTTATTGTTCAGTGTATGCAGGAAGCAGGCTGTCTTATGTTGCCTTATGTAGTGAGATGGGAGGTAAAATTGAACTGTGCAGGACAGGGTTGCAGGGTTGTGGCTTTTTTGTAAAAGACCAGAGTTCCTCGTTTCTTGCAAAAGGAGACAACCCTAGCCCCTGACTATGACCTTGCAATTGAGAATCGCTTTTATATTGACGGTAACTACCATCTTTCCCTAACATTAACCAAGTGATTGGTCAAACCTTAATCTTACTTTGAACATTCCTTATTTGACATATGCTGATGTTATAAAACATTGTAATTGAATGTAATCTAGTGTGTTGCAGAATCGTCAATATCAGTGTTCTTGTCTGGTGATAGACTCGATTTTGATTCAAGTTTTTATTGTTTTAATGTCAGTGACTTACTTGCACTGTTTGCACAAATGTTCTTGCCCAACGGAGCTGATTTGGGTTGAGATGTATCTTTAGGGGTTCATTTATGCCCTGTTGCTCTTATTACCATTGTGCCTTCAGACACTGTTCAGTTTCAACCCCACTCTTACTTTAGCAGATTTAAATTCTTCTAGACATCCTTCCTATACACTGCCAAGGCATTAAGGGACTCCCAGTCGTCTCCAAACGGTGACAGGCTTTGGAAACAAGCCAAGCGGAGACAGCCGTCTGGGTTTCTTTTATTCAGGATCAAACAATCACACAGACAACATGAAACATGCAGCACAGGTACTTCTTCTGCTTATTGCTGCCTTTCTGGGAAAGAGCTGAACAGGCTATAATGATTATTCTGGCTGCTTCTCTCTCCAGACGTGCTTGAAGTGACATTCCGCCGTCTGCATGCTCAGTCCAACTCATCCGGCGGCACCTGCTGAGACAGGGATGTGTATATTTAGGAGTCGGTGATCCTTGCTACCCCGGCTCACTACAGCTTTTTAGCTCATCATTTAATTTTGTCATGCAGGCAAATTTTTTACATAACCGCAGTTTGTCATATTATCCATACATTTCCTGATAGAAGAGAGGCGTTTTTGATCCCTGCAACCATGTCTGACGCACTAATGATCATCAGAGTGTGTCCTGTGTGGTAATGAGCCAAAAGCCTCCTGCTGTCTCAAAGCTTAACAGTGCTGAATATATTTGATTTTAACTTCAGGTATTTTAAGGGCTTAAAGTTACAAAATTTAAACTTTCATCTGCAGATATCTCAGGGGTTTATCTCCTCTACTTATGCCTTTCATTCTGTTGGTAATTACATTTTCCCCCTCAGGTCCCCGTCATTCATTCTGTCTAATTAGCTCTCCTGACCCTCTAAGCATGGCTGTGACCTCTTCATCCGGTAAAGGCGCTGACTTCTGCCTCATCACTTTGACATTTGGCTGACACGCAGCCAGCACTGAACAGAGAGGAAGGATCCTTCTTGGGCCAACAAGGCATTTGTTGCACTTTCAATGGATTTTGATTTGTTCTGGCGTTAATTAAAAAGCAGTTATCGCATTTGGGGTTAGTGTCTAAGCAGGTTGCGTGTGGGTCACATCCGCGTGTTTAAACAGTCCTGTAATACATGTGAGTGGTGTTAAACCAACTGCCATTGGCCAACCCCCTAGAATGCTCCAAATTAATTGGTGACTCATTGACGAGAACACTGTCATGAAAAGAGCGAATTTCAGTTGAACAATGGGCCATTTAAAAGCTGACTGGGGGGCTTGTTGTAAGGAGAATTAATGTTTGAATTAATCAGCACCTAGCTTTGCTTTTCTTCCTCTGTGATTTAGTATCTGGGGGAGGAAACGGGGCACGGAGTCATAACTCACAAATTAATCATTTATAATCATTCGTCTGACTTGCTGGCTAACTGCATTGCAACTGTAAAAAAAAATGAATTAACATGCACGGATAAGATATACTGATATGTAAATGACATGCTTCTCTTCGTCCTTTATCGTTCAAAATAAAGTCGTAGCTGCGGGGGTTTTTAAGAGCAATGCTGCGGTGCTGCTGAGTCTAAGCCAGCTCCAACACTCCGCTGCCTACAGGGCCAATGTTCACACGGGTTACATATAAAGCCCAGAAGACATCTCTAATATGACTGTAATTCTCCACGGCCTCAGCACAAATCACACTGCATACCTCTAGGCGGCCAGCTGTAATTTTTTTATACACATGTACCGCTCAGTAAAGGCAAGGGTCTTCATGAATTCACAGCCCAGATAACACAGCTCAGGGGAGAAGTCTGTAAAATGACGTCACCATTAACCTTTTCTACCCCCTCCCTCCACAAAGGTTCGGATGGCGTATCAATTCAATCCACACCCCGGAGGTCGACCACTGATGCAATGTGATGTGCTTCTTTTCTGTTATTGCTCTCATCTTTCACACTGCGCCACTTGCTGACACTCGCCACGAGCTATGTTTTAATGGGGCAGTTCCACAGAGATGAGATGAGTGGTGCTCGACTTTGACCGGAGCAGGGTTAAATGGGGGAGCTGATGGTGAGTGTGGTTTCACCATCACTGCACTGACAAGGCAGAATAAAACGCTCTGCTCTGGTAGCATGAAGCACAATTACATTTCCATTTAAAAAGAAATATTGCAGCGATGCCACAGATCAGCTATGTAAAAGCCTGTGCTAGTTTGTACTTTGATCACGCTTACCACCTGAGACATTATGAATCTAAATAGACATCAACCCACTAAATTGTATTTAATAACCAGCACAGAGCCTGATAATACAGTGGTATTTTTAGAGAATATGAGCTATTCTAAACTAGATAGCCCCTTCTACTCCTTACATTAAACAATAGTGATTATTTAGCAAAGGAATTGTAGAATATAGAGCAGCAAATGCTAAAATATAATGTAACAGTTGAACAAGTACATAAAGGCAGCAAACTGACTGTGAACCTAAATTTGAAAAACACTTTTATTTTTACTTTGGAGGCGGCATGATTGCATAAATTCCAATTTGCCTTTGGCGGCATAAATTAAAGTAAACACACAAGCGGTCTGAAAATCTTTTAAACTTCAGTGAAAATTAGGGCTCATCCCCAGGCGATTATGAGTCCACGTCACGAACAGATAGAGAGAAAGAGGAAAATGGTAAGAAACTGTTGAGAAAAAGAGCTATAAAGTTCCTGGTGAGTTCTGTGGTCAGTCAGAAGCTCACACACACACACTCTACAAACACACTGTGTACATTGTTATCTAGCCCCAGCCAACAACCAGCTGCTACCTGCAGTTAAGGTCAGATAAACACAGACCAGCAAATAACATGAGGTAAAAAGTAGCTTCAGTTTTGGTCTGAACACTTACACGGGTGGAGAGGAGTCAAAAAGTCAGCTAACTACAATAAGCTACTGGCAGTTACACAAATTAACCACCAAGTTACTGTAATGGCAAAGTCACAGAGTGAATAAAATTGAGCCAGGATGTGTATAATTGCTAAAACATGTAACTTTTTAAAATATAATATATGCATACATATATATAACATAAAGGCAATGTAAATATTTTCATCCTCTTCATAAAATCATCAATTAATTCCTTCCTTCTGTTATCAGCTGCTACAGAAATGTATGTGTGGATGCTTCAGATGAAGACATTTTTAACACTGTGAAAGATGCCAAGCTGAGCAACTTTAGGAGGTGTAAACACAATTATAAATCTGGGGCTCCATCTGTTTTTATATGGAAGCCGAGAACGGCTGTGCTTGCAAAAAAAATCTTGAGATCATGAGTTAATTATTATGTTATCTTGAGATAACGAGACAATCAACCCAAAAACAAAAGGTTGTTTCCTCTTATTGAATATAATGTTTATGAGAGATGAGGCTGGCCATGTCAGCATGCATAGATGGCATCTTGTCAAGTGTATTAACTGATTGAAGCTGACAATGTCAGATCAATGAGTACAACACCCTTTATAAAGACATCTGTGTCAGAACCGAATGGCAGGTTCATTAACCCCTGGTCATAATATGATGTGATGTGTCATGCAGAAGTACCTAACAATACCTTTCAAGAATTTTCATTTAGTAGACTTTATGAGAAAAAGGAAAAATGGGGTGAAGAGAAAGAGGGAATGAAAATAACAAGATAGATTTGAACCCATCCCTTTAAGAGCCACCTGAAGGCTTCTTGTGCTTTATCTAAGTAGTGGGGCTATCCATGTGAGTGAGATATGAAGAGGAAAAGCCAGGAATGAAAGAATGAGAATGAGTTCCACCCACAATAAATCTCATGATTAATTAACTGATCTTGTTATCTTGAGAAATCTGCCTTTTTCTTGAGGTAAGAAGGTAAGAAGATAATAAGATAATAAGATGATCTTGATATAACCACATCAACAGTGTTTTGTCAAAGTTTTTAGACCGTTAATGATTACTTCTGGGTGAGCGTGGGTCATATTAGAAGGGATGCAATTATATGCAAATCAGGGTGGTCCAAGGCTATCAAAAACAGAAAAGAGTAATACAATTATTTACTCCAAACCCACAAATCTTTGACAAAATAAAATAAATAAAAACAGTGGCTAATGTTACTCTTTTCCATATTTTTTTATAGGAGCAATACAGTGAAAGTCAGTGAAGTAGATTATAATGTAAAATGATTGAAATGTAAAATAATTAAGTTTTCTTTTTTTTCTTTCTTTCATACTGCTTTATTCTGGTTTATTTTACAGACTGTATAGGATAGGAAAAAATAAGGTTCAGGTTTCAGCCTATTTCATTTTTTTGGTCATTGATTGTATGAATTTTATTGGGTGACATGGATTGGTCTAAATGTCTATGATGTTTTTTCAGTAGTTTTCTTCCTTATAATGTATGACCAAAATAAACTGTACATTCTTTCATTCATTCAAGAAGGTTTAAAGTGTATTTCTGCTTCTTATTTACTAGTTGTACATGAACTGTTTAGTAACTGGAATTTTTAATCTGTTCTCGTTTTTATGAAGAGTTATGGTAAGAGTAATTAATCTGCAGTAATGTACCATAAATGCAAAGAAGGCCGCACTCCTGTATTGATTGATGGTCTGAGGAGAATGAGTTTAAGTACATTTCTACAGTACAGCAGCTTATGCGTTACAGCACTCTGATGCCAGCACCATCACAACTATAAGGCGAGACTTTTACAGCCTTTCTACGAAGGCTCCTCTGGGGTCCTGAGTAGCATGAACCTGCAATCCCTCTGCAGGCTGGCTCGATTAGCGACTGACCTTTCATTATCGTCTGTACATCATCAGCGAGCCCTAGGGCACTGGAAAGAGCCACAGCACCAAACTCCAATATTTTTTATTAATACGAGCTACTGTGAAGCATGCTTCAAAACAGCACGATCATCTAGAGCAAGCAGACAGTGAAATGTAGCAGTGATCATTATCACAACTGAGGAGAGGGCAATGTGGGAAAAGATCATTATCCTATTATGTTTAGTAACGATGAGACAATTCAATTTGTGATGAGCTGCGATGAGACTCATTGTAAATTGAGTGACTATATTAAAAACAATTTTTCATGTACTTTGTCAAACGGATGAGAAAAAACATCTCTGGTAATTTAAACCACTGCCCTGTCAGAGCTGATGTACAGACATGAGTGTCATCACATTCAGGATTGTGCAAATACTTTAGTCCAGCCACTGCAACCCTATGCTAGACTGACATTAAAAAGCATTTATAATTATTAGGACTGGGCTAATTTTACGAATAACAGTTGATTTTATGTGAAAATCGTATTTTAGTCTAAAGTCTTCGCCACAAATTGCATTTTATTGTATGGAGACAATCTTTTAAAGACTCTGTATGTAGAAATCAGAAATTCCTTCTCAATAGCAACACCTGCAGCATGTATGCTCATGTGTGCTCGTAGTGTGAGACTATTACAGGTGATGTCTCCATCCCTCCCCTCCATGCTGTATGTTCACATAAAAACAAATGTACAGAGGCTCCGCACCACCCATCACCAACTTTTCATCACCAGCAACAGAATGTGTCTGGGAAGCACACTAAGGAGCAATGCGTGTTTTGTTGTGAAATGTGTGCTTATTACCACCTTTAGATTAGCGTCAGAAAAAACAAAAGGGGCGAGTTACATTATGCTTTTGCTCTGGAGCTGGTTTTCTGCTCCTTTGTTGAGTAAATAATGTTTTAACTGTGTGTTCTTGGCATAAACTGTATAAGAAATGGTAACATCCGTCAACACGTCACCCATTGGTTTGTGGACTGCTGCTCGGACGCCAATAGTATCGGATCTGAGCAGTGCCATCTTGAAAATTTCAGGTGCATGCCGGGAAAAATAAAAACACAGATTCTACTTATATGGGCATCAGGAGGGGCAAGAGGACAGAGTGGGGGAGGTTGCGAGGGCTGGATCTACCACAGTCTACACCGGCAACCTGGTGATGTTAACCAAGTTAGCTGTTACGACTAACTATAACCACAAAACTCCAGAGAAAACTCGGTGTGAAACAAGTTCACGGCTATTATCATACAGTCTATCTGTCCGCCCTCCTGAACCTTTGAATCTATCAACCTGTCAATCACGACGTAGCCACGCCCTAATGTATACCCTGCTTTATCGTCAAATATAAAATCAGGGAGGCCAAAATTTCACAAACGAACATCATACTGCATTGAAGAAGGCTTTAAACTAGCGATTGAGACCATAAACACATTTTGAAAACGTTTACTGAGGCTAGAAATCAAGTGAGAAGTTGGTGAATTCTCCATTGACTTGTATAGAGACGGAAGTCCTTTTGACACCAAAACGGTCGCCCCCTGGTGGCCTTTTGATAGAATGCAGTTTTAAGTTACTTCCGCGTTGGCCTCATTTCAGAGGACCGGAACTCCCCGCCTGGTACTCGGGCTTAGGCAACTGTGTTTCGTCGTGAAATGTGTTGTAGTCGATGGCGGCAGCTAGCTGTCTCATTAGCTTAAAAGCTAATATACACAACCGACAAATTCGGGTAATATCTCTTTTTTTTAAAGTTACATTAACAATCATTCATCTTTGGCAATAAAAAATTATAAATAAATGCAAATAGTGTCATAATAGTTACATATAGAAGCTTTAATTCAGAAAACAGTAACATTTGCCTTCAAGAACCCCCCCAACAAAAAAACAGCATGTAATGATATTACTGTATTCATATTTTGTCTATAATCTTTATGCACACCCTACTTCTAATTATATGTAGGGAGTTAATCTCTTTAGGTTGACTCACAGTCACTGTATATATGATTTCAAGATTCTGCTTTACACCTTTAAGGCCCTTCAGCCGTTCTGCCCCCCCTCCTCTGGAACTACTCCTACAAGACATTTGCAATACTGACTCTCTCCATCCTCAAAAATGTTCATTTTCTAACTGGTATATTTGGTCTGATCCTGACTGTAATGGTCACATGATCCACTTTGTTTGATTTTATGAGATCTTGATACATTGGTGCTTCTTTTTTTAACTGTGTCTTGTAAGGTATCATTGAGTGCTAAAAATAATGCATTACTATTATTATTATTATCATTATTATTATTATTATTATTATTATTATTGTAGTAAATACGGAACACAATCAGTCGGTGTAAGCTCAGTGTTTTGGAAATGTAGGAGGTATAAGTAAAGTTGGCTGTTGCTAGTGAACTCACACTGATGAAGCAGCCAGGCTCAGAGAGTATGGCTCACTTTGATTCATGCTCTTTGATGAAGGTGCGAGGTTGTGACAGATCCTTTATGATGTGTGAAATTATTAATTTAGATGTGCGTGGCCCTGAGCGGGATAACCTCTACTTGAGCGCCACCCAACACTCCTTAAGTGTGATAATTCACTTAAAGGGCTGGCATTGTATATATATTCTGCAGTAAATACATGACGGTTTAAATTTTAATCACAGGCGTAAAAATGAAGCTAATAACATAGTGTTTCTTTGCCAGATGACTGAGCAGGGGATTTCTTTTTAACATTCTATTATAAATAACACACTGTTAACTGCTTGTATGAGCTGTGATCATTAAAGAACCGATTCGGAGAATGGATGTGAGGAAACTCGACATTAATAGATTCATAACATTTCCTCTCCATCGTTTACAGCACCCCTCTCGGTAAAAGGGAACCTGCAATGAAAATAATAAAAGCCTATTTGAGGACTTTGATCTTGTCTTCGTGACACCACAGCTTCAGCCTGAACATTCCCTGTGAGCTTTCATGCACAAGAAATAGAAATTCTTTTTACCATTAGCATGATAGCATCAAGTGCTGTCTGAGAAAGAAGACTTCTGTTCGAGCAGGATGCCAAATTAGCATTCCCTTTTATCTGATTGTCAGGTGAAGCAGTGGAGAAGTCGGCTTTTCACCGAAGCATCTGGCCTGGATGAGAACATAATGATATGACCTTGAGTCGGTCCTGCAGGACTTCACCTTAACTCTGTGTCAGGTCATGTACTGTGGCAGGTTTTTACTTGCTTACAGGCTATTTAGGCTACGCACACGCTGCAGCTCAAAGTGTCCCAATTCTGATGTTTTCCCTTCATGTGTCCCAGTTTTGATGTTTTCTGATCGGTGTGAACAGCAAAAAGCTGCATGGAGTCACGGTTTACCAATTCTCATCTGGACCACATGCTGGCTAGGGCGACATGTTTCCAGTGGCAGCATGGGGCGCACGCATCAAAAGAAAAAAAGAAAACGATCAGTTTTCTATCGCGTATTTGGACCTCACGACTTAGTGTTAGTGAACTTCTGACCGTGGATCTCACAGTCAGAAGTAGGAGATGGGGAGATGGGCAGAGGTAGGTTGACCTAAGGTCTCTCCATTGAAAGCCAGAGGTAGGAGGAGTGGGGGAGTGTAGCACACCTAGTTTTGTATGGTAGCCTAATGATGCATAAAGTAAAATTGGTCCCACTACCAAATAAACCACAATTTATAAGTGTGTTGTTCTATTTGTATATTTGTGTGATAGAGGATTTGTGCAATTTACTTTTATTTGTGTTTTTTATTAGCAATATGTTAGAATTCATAATAATTTAATTCTTTATTTCATTTAAATTTATATACTAGAATTGTTTCTATTCTTAAGACTTCATTTTTGGTATTTGTAATTGCTGTGATTGTATATGATTTTGGTATTTATATCATCTATATATCTATCTCTATTTCTCTCTCTCTCTCTTCATATATATATATATCTATATATATATATAGAGAGAGAGTGCACTGAGATTCTGTCGTGGCAAAACATTTTTTGTCTGCTCTCCATATGAGACCAATTTCTTATTGTACTGTATATTTTTAGAAATTCAGAGGCACAAGTGATTCCTTTTACTGTACACCTTTCAGTTTCAGCCAGTGCAGAACAGTGATCGGCTGCATCCCCAAAGGTCACAGAAGCAGAGCTGTCACAACACACCAAGTGCACAATAATGAAGGAGGTGCGCGTAAAAACTTGACGTTATTTTGTGACTTAAGTGTCTGAGCTTGACTAGTGCATTAACGCCTTAACAGCTACCTGGTAGACAAATCTGTTCCCCTTTTATTTGGAGATCTTCTGTACAGGAAAACCACTGAACTGTCAAAATAATGCTCTGTATTTTACTGATATTATATGAGGAAAAAAGCCATAAACTCACTATTGAGGCACTATAACATAATTTTTACTGTATGACATGATACAAATATCAAAAATAAGGTAAAGCTGGAGAAACTCATGACTGTAGGTATTAGTACAAATGTGAGAGAACTGTTATGAGTTACTACAAGAAACCTTCAGGATATGATGGGGGGGGGGGGTTATAATTCAGATAAAAGGATTTAAAATATATTAACATTGTTGTTAAGTCACTAAACAAAATTTGTACTACTGGAATTCCAATTTTAGGGGTATGATTAAGATTTATTTCCTTTTTGAAAATATACCCATAAATTTGTCATATGAAAACAATTATACAACCTTGAACATTTTATCACAACAGGATCACACAACTTAACACCCACATCCCTGCATTACAAAGAATTGCCCTTAATTGTTTTACAGATGTTTTTCTTTTTTTTGTCGCTAAACATTTAAAACATTTTCAACAAAAAAAACCTAAACAATACAAGATTCCACTACAACTTTCAAATCGCCATCTATTAAATACCCAGAACCCCTTGGTGCCCCAGCTTGAAGTGGTGCGATCAAAGAAAAATGAGATAGGGGGGAAATTCAACCCATAAATCTGTGAAGCTCAACTTTGTCTCTTCCCAAAGAGGACACCGGCCAGTAAATCTTTGCCATTGTGTCTGGCCACTGACTCTTTTATATCATATCAAGGGATTTGTCTGGCAGGAAAATCTGCCGATGATTTATTATGTTATAAAATGGGTTTAACATGCCATTTCTATAGCTGGCAGCTTTTTCAGAGTAATAACACCACTGACCACTGTTATTTCTCAGGAAAAGTATTTTGTGTTGCAGGAAATTGAGCTCTATGGCAAAGACAAAGCTCAGACTTCACACTGTAACTACTGTGTGTGTGTGTGTGTGTGTGTGTGTGTGTGTGTGTGTGTGTGTGTGTGTGTGTGTGTGTGTGTGTGTGTGTGTGTGTGTGTGTGTGTGTGTGTGTGTGTGTGTGTGTAAAACTTTTCCTTGAGTTTAGAAAAATCCCCATCTAACATTGGAGTCATTCCAAGGGGGACAACGACCTATTTCAAAATGTATGCAGCATTTCTCTTGAATATAATAACTTTCATTTTGCATACAAACATAGATAGTCCTCTGCTTTTCTCAACAGTGACAATACTGTTGTTACAATGACCAGAACAAGAACAGAGGCCTGGAAAAATGCTTTGGACCCTATCATTCATTTTAATAGTTCCGTCCAATAAGAAAGGCAATGCGTGCACATGCACAAAGAAACTCACAAATGCGACATGCGCACACCGATGCACGCACACATACACGCACGCGCGCACACATGAACACAACACACACCTTTCATACTGCAGCTAAAATGGGTATTAGACAATTTAGTCCTGACATGTGGCAGCGATGATAGTTCTACCGCCACCCGAAGATGTCCCCCGTCACTCCAAGTGGCTCCCTCCTTCACCTTGATGTCACGGTGAGTCGACAACATCATTACTCATCACATCACCACTGAAACACATGCCTAGTGCAGCACTATATCACTCCCATATTGATATGTTGGTTATAGTATTATATTCAATGTACTGTATGAGAACATTATTTCATATAAACACATCCACAGTTTCAAATATCACTTTTATATTCACATGTCCACTTTATCACTAGATCACCTTCATATTGACACCCACTATATTAGTACATCACTTTCGTTTGTCACAAATCCACTGTGTCATAAAAAACATTTTTTTTCAGTTGATATGTGTGCACTGTGTTGTTGACGTCGCTATCGTACGCGTCAGTCTGCATCATTTTCAAATCATTTTCATATTGACCCGTCTGGGGCCACTTGTTTCTGACGCTTCAGCTGCTGCCCCGTTGGATTTGCGTGGGACATACTCAATATCAAAGTTGCTCTTATGGCGTCCTTTCCCTCGACTCCAGGCAAACAGAAGCAGGAAGCAGAAGATGACCACACCTAGGAAGGACAGGCAGCCCATGGCTGTAGATATAATGATAGTCTTTAAGTCTATGGGGACTGTCATGTTGTACAATACTGTCCCATTCCCCAAAGTGCTGTTAGAATCTGAGAGATAGTTTGAGCTCCTGTTGATATAGTGAGATCTGTCCCCTATGCCCAGGCTCTTCACTGCTAAAGAGGCTGACAGGCTAGCATTGCCAGCAGGGTTACTGGCAATACATAAGTACACCCCACTGTCATGTAGCTCTGCTGCCTTGATTTCCAGGGAACCATCTGGTTGGACTTCCACCCTACCACTGCTCTTGGCTGTGATGTAGCGTCTGTGCGGTGTAATCCAGACCACCGTGGGTCGAGGTGCTCCATCTGCCATACAGCTCAGGCGGGCAGGCTGACCCTCATCAGCCATCAGCAGCTGTGTTGTGTTGGGTCCAATCCGTGGCTTGGTGCAGGTCATGTACCTGGAGACCAGAGGTTCCTTGAGGTCACGGATAGTTTTTCCCATGAGGTGCTCAGGGGCGCTGCACTCAGGCTGGACATCCAGAATCTGCAGGGATGGGGGCTTGTGGCTATTCAGCAACCAAAGCAATCTGCAGTCGCACACTAATGGATTTCCACCCAGACAAAGCCTCTGGAGGCTGTCTGGTGAGGCGAACACTCCCCTCTCCAGAGAGTCCAGTCGGTTCTGTGACACATCTAGTAGTTGCAAAGATTTGAGGCCCACAAATGCAAAGGGTTCAATAGAAATCAGATGAGCCCCTTGGAGACGGAGCTCCATCAGATATGGGAGTTGGCCTAGCTCTCCTTGATGGATGTGCTGGATGTGGCAGTAGGACAAGTTGAGATGTGTGAGGTAGGGCAGATTGCGCAATGCTGTGCCGGGGAAGGCAGACAGGTTAGTGTTGGTTATGAACAACGTTGTGAGGTTGAGGCCATGCAGTGAGAGGGGAGGCAGTGTGTCCAGCCAGGGCCAGTAATCAATCTCTAGTCGGCGGAGACGTGACAGCCTCTTAAAGGAAAAAGGCTTAAGAAAACTAATGCTCAAATAGCGCATGTGCAGTTCAACCAGGCTGTGCAGATGTGCCAGAGCATCAGTAGGGACAATGGTCAGATTAGAACGTTCCAGCGTCAGACTCTGGAGCCCAAGTAATCCTGTGAAGGCCCGCTGGGAGACGAAAACCAATTCGTTGTCACCCACTTCTAGAGATGTCAACCTGCGCAGATCTTGGAAGGCATGATCCAGAAGAACAACCAGTCGGTTGTGGCTGAGGTCAAGGCGGGTGAGGTTGGTCAGGCCTGACAGGACACCTGCAGGAACCAGCTGGAGCAAGTTACTGCGGAAGTTTAACGAACGGAGAGCAAGCTGAGAACGAAATGAGCCAGGCTCGACCACACTGATGAGGTTGTCGCTGAGATCCAGGTCTTCTAGCTGCTGGAATGAAGAGAAGTTGTCTGGTGTGATGATGCGTAGCTTGTTCTTGCTGAGATCCAGGACGCGTGTCTCAATGGGGATGCCTTCAGGGATGGTGGGCAGGCGCTTGCGGTGGCAACTCACCGACTTGCTCTGGGCAGAGCACTCACATCGGGCGGGGCAGCTCAGAGCTGAGCTGGCCAGGAGAAGCAGCAAGGCCCCGCCCAGGAAGAGGTGGTTGTAGTGCAGGGCTGGGTGTTGCATGTCTCTTTTACCCACGTTGCCCTCTGTCATGGCACAGCTTTTTATCCATACAGAGCACCATCACGATCAGGCCCTGCAAGACACAATGCACATAAAAGAGATATGTTAGAATAGGATACCCCATGTACAACTCAGGCTGTCTTCACCCATTTGCCCCCCGCCTTTCTGCATTTTCAACCTTTTACACTTTATGTCTCCTTAAACTGCCAAGCCTTTTCTCTCTTAATGAACTGTCCCTATTCCTGGCAAGGTAGGAATAATGGAATTAAACTCGCAGCAGGGCAAGACACACCAAGAGAAATATCAGTTGTAGAAAAATGTGAGCGTTCATGACTGTGTTAACACAAAGGTTGTAGGCTAACTGGAGATGTTTTATGAGGATGGAAGATGTTTCAGTCCGATGGCAAGAAATAATCCTCATTAGAAAGCAGCGAGGCAAATGCCCATGCGGGTTTGTTGTGCCTACATGTGCATGAGTGTGTATTTACATCACGGGTGATATACTGTATGTGTGTATAGGGGGAATGGACCATGTGCCAAGTGTTCAAACATACACACAATACAAACAGAATCCTAAATGAAATGTGCGTGTCTATAAGTAAATCCAAAGGGTTTAGATAGCAGTATGCATGACTCCCTACTAAGTAATCAACATCGTGAGTCATACTGGCCTCTCTAGTCTGTAACTGGCTCATTGTTTCATTTTACAATGAATGCTCTGACTTTCTATATGTGTCCCTAAAAACGCTGAGTCTAAACATATGGCTTTTTTCCATCAAGGCTGCATATATTTCATGTTTAGTAATCAATAAAAAAACCAAGTACTGAAGACAGGGACTGTGAAAAATAACAGATGCATACATTTACATAATCCCCCCTACCACTGTCTGTATTTGCTTCATTGCTTTATTGCTCTGTTCGTTTCTGTTTAGGATACAGTGTGTTGTTGCAGATCACCACCGTGTTTGTGCTACATATATTCTGCGTTGGATTCTGTTGCACTTGTTCAGTTTCACAGCAATCCATTAACTTTCATCTCAAGCCAAATACATGTGATTACTTGTAGGATTATTACCGATCTAAATGCGTTATTACTGCAGTCACTGTGGATGCAAACATACTGACAGCTCAAGATAAGAAAAGGCAAGATTGTTACAGCACAACTTAATGTTTTGACATGACAGGATATCTGCACTTCCTATGTGAAAAACCATAGATGACTGCAATTAAAAATAACATTGAACAAAATATTTCTCTTGTTGGCTGCACATTACTGTAGAATATAAAGAAAAGAATCAGTGAAAGTAAGAGTGACTTTTAGAAATATTTGAATCCTTACGTTACATTTAATTAATTTGTTTTCTAAGTGTTGATTTTGCTAATCTCTTTCACAATTTTACATTGATGTAGTTAAACCTGCCTGCATTTGCAACTCCCAGCCACCACACTTGGAGGGTTTTTTTACAGGAAGGGAAGATAACGTCAGGTTAATGAAGGGAGGAACGTAGAGTTTAACTGGAAAACATTATGTTCTCTGTGAGCTATAACTCTCCAAAGCTTGGAAAGACATAGACCTTGACAGTAAAAAACACCTTCCAGCAGCCACAGGTTGTTGAATTGACAGATGGCTATGTAGACGGAGAGGCTGACCATAGTTGCCTCGTTACCAGCGGTATCTGCATTCTGCTCCTGGCTATCTTTGCCAATTAGGTGTGCAAAATGTGAGACACGTCTGCAAGCGGTGGAAATTTTAATGCACTGTCATTAAGAGCACAGAAAAATACTAGAAATCTGAAAGGCGCCCTTTAAAAAAGACTTTTGACTGCTTGCAGAGCTCTGTCAATCACCGCCAAGCAAAATCCTGCCAAGGTAAGCAGATGATGAGCACGCGGACAGACACAAACCATACTTTGATAGTGAAGTGAGTGACAGTCAGAAAATAGCCAAGATGAGGCAGGAGCCTTAAAGCACACACACTCTCTCTTTCTCTTTCCCACAGCACTCACCCCTCCGACCGGCTCAGCAGCGGCACTGCTCGCATCTCCATATCTCCCTCCTTCTTTCTATTGCTGTTTTATCTCTCCGTCCTCCTATTCACACATCTTCTACCTATCTCCCTTTTTCGTCTCACCGGTCCTGCCTGGCCTGGCAAAAAGACCCAGTTCGTTCATCAGTCCCTGCAGGCTGGGTTTTTATCGATCACAGCGCAGACACATCAGATGCCAGGAATGTAGCCTTTAACAAAGAGCAGGCCGTTGCCACAGCAACTACAAACCCTTACTCCCATCCGCTCTATGTAGTCTGCCAATCAAATTAATGAAAAAAAAGGAAGAAACTGAGTAAGGAAGGTGACATTTTTTTCATATTCCTTTAGTCCTCGTGTTGAGAGAACACACAAATTGAATATATTCCTGGAAATTCAGTTTCATTGGTATAGCGGAGCCTACTTTAAGGTGTTTCCAAGCTGTCATTCTGACCGCCTTGCTATTTGTCGACCTGTCTTGTTGCCCATCCATCTGCTGCTCCGGTAACTATCTCTGTCTGTCTACCTTATTATCCGTGCACAAGCCTGCCTCTGTCTTTGTGTATTTATCAGTCTGCCTTTGCCAGTCAGCTTCTGTTCCTCTCTGGCTCTCTGTTTAATAATTACAGTCCAGTTGTCTGTTGCTGCAG
This sequence comes from Scomber scombrus, assembly GCF_963691925.1. NCBI lineage: Eukaryota > Metazoa > Chordata > Actinopteri > Scombriformes > Scombridae > Scomber > Scomber scombrus. The sequence goes on from NC_084988.1 coordinate 20,233,090, forward strand.
TGGGGAACTGGTGTGGTGATCTGTCTGAGAGTTGTGCGTCATGCACAGCTCTGCTCGGAGAGTTGGTGCGCACACGAAACACTACAGCCTTGTAAGTTATTTAAGCTCATCAGGAGCAAAAAAGCACTTGATAAAATGGCTATTGTCATATCACTCTTTTGGCTTTCGTCAGTTGAATCTTAAAAGGGGAAAAAGGAGTCCGGCGTCTCTGACAGGCAACTGAAAAAATGTGTTTCTAAATTATTAATATATGAGTTATTCAAGGTAATTGTTTGCATTTAAAACATTTTTTTGCTGTAAGCTTAATAGTTACAGTAGATGTCATAAATCGAAATCTGTCCTGATTCAGGTTTCACAGTGAGACACTGATAAAATAAAGATGATTCTCCAAAGATTGTAAATCATGTCCTTGGATTAAAATAGTATTTCAGCACTTACCTACAAGTGCATAACCTTGAAAAAGAATGTAGCTTTGATTCCCAAAGACCAGCAGTCTTTTTTATGTCCCAGTGTTATGGAACCCACTGGCTTCCAACTGCTTTTTTTTTTTTTTACCTGATTTGACTGTTATCACTATACATAATCAGCGTTATCATCACGCATCTGTCCAAAATGTATGGGCTAGAGAGGGCAAACTAAGCCTACAAAGAGTTTCCAGAAAGTGCCCCTCTTATCTCAAAAATACGATAAAAATATCGTTTTTTGTCAGTGTTTGATTGCAAAAGTGGCTGCATTACCCATGAGCTTCATTTACCATTACTATGGAGACAAGAGTCTGTTTTGCATTATGCTATAAAACATTTATTTACGATCATGTCTGCTATTTACTTCTAATTACTGAATTTGCTCTAAACTAATAAAGATTTTGTGTGCAACAGTTCATTGAGTTCTTCCCCCATTCATTCAACACACACACACACACACACACACACACACACACACACACACACACACACACACACACACACACACACACACACAAACACACACACACTTTCGCAAGACCTTCAAGTCTTGTGAAAGGTTCTTGTGACTGAAATGTTGACACTTGGTAATAAATCAATGCAGAGGTGATAAGTGTGTGCAGGAATTGACTTCTTTCCCATTTGGAATAGAAAATGAATTTTAACCATATTTGACCCATCTTAGTCATCGCCCCCAGTTGTTGCGAAATCACGATAGCTGAGGTAAAAAAACTCTCTATAATAGTTGGTCCCATGTCTGCAGCCCCTTTCGTTGCTGAATTATAAGCCTACAAACATGCACCAGGTTCAAAGGTCAATATTTCAAAGCAGGGGTCATGTAGACTCTTCATACTGACATACAGTATGTTACTCTCCGTGAGTTGAGAACTTTCCAACGATGTTTGGTTTAACTCTGTGACAAAGTTCTAATTTTCTCAGATCAGCCAATCGCAAAGCTTCAAATTCTGGATTCCCCAGGATGCTCTAAAATCTACATTTTTTATTTGAAAGAACATCAAAAATATAAATGTCACAAATAACATAACAGCTCGGTTAACTACACACCACAAAGACAATGATTCAAACATGAAAGCCACCTGGTTTCAGTGATAGCAGTGTACATAGCAACCACCATAGCAACGATAGAAAGTCTGAATGAATCTTTGTAATAACCAACAAACTAAACATCATATACATTCACTGAATCTAGATTATGAAAATAAAATGCAAATTTCTCTGTATGAATGTCACATTTTCTACTGAATACATGTCTGATAACAGACCACCAAACACGGGCTCACTGAAATAAATGGGTGATAAAAACTTCCTTAACTTTTTAAGTTTAGTTGGCCATTACTGTTTGGGACAGATGTGTGATGATGATGATGTCTATTCAATAAGCTGATAACAGTCAAATCAGGTGTTGGTCTACAGATTTTCTGTTATTCAACTTAAAGACATGTCAACATAGAATGACTGAATGTAGTTCTATAAATAGTAGATAAGGACTCACTAAATGTAATACAAGCTGTATTGCAGTTTTAGAGAAAATAACATTTTGGTGGAAATAGTAAGAAAAAGCAATTGTAATCACATATAGTAAATCTATAAGTCAAACTGTGGTATAATTACAAGGATTAAAAGTGGTTGCTGTTAAATGATAGTGACCTCTGCTGCTTCCATTTTGTTTTATATTGAGTTACACCTGGTCAGAATTAGTTGGAAGATTTACCAGCTTTCGGTGACAACTGCTCTGTTTTTTCAAACAAAACAAAGCTCAAGCTTTTCAGACTTTCTAAGGATGGTGGACAGATGGTGAAGGAGAGAAAAGACAGATGGAAAAAAATCACTTCCCAACATGTTAAACATGGAGCCACTGGCTTTATAGGAAATGTGGTCCCAAATGTAAGAAACAATACTTTTAGATTTTTTTTAAAGCTGCACCAAGAGTGTTTTAGTGTCTTTCAGCACATTGTTTTGGCAAGTTAAGTATTTTGGTTCACTGTCACAACTCATCAACACTGTTTCCAACCCCCACAGGTAGTTGTTCTCAGCACAAAAGTATTAATAGACACATTGTGTGCTACTTGCCCAGCAGTTTGTAACTATCGGGTGAACACAGGACCATTTAGCTGCTATAGAGCCAGATATTTCCCACAGGGTTTGATGGAGATCAAAACAGCGCTAAAATGAGAGAGAATATTGGACTCCCATTGGTCACATAGCCAAAAATAGACTCCAACTAAAAGCTAATGTTTCTCTGTGTCTGATGAATAAATAAGGAACCGTTTGTTAACGTTTTTTTTTTTACCATATCAGGGTCTGAAAGCATTATTATTATCATTATCATTATCATTATTATTATTATTATGATTATGATTATGATCATTATTATCATTATTCATATTATTATTATTGTTATTATACATTATAATAACTATAGGGTGGCTAAAAACGCAGTGAATGCAAGTTTAAAGTAATCTCTGGCACATTACTGGCATGTGTCTCTTCTAGCTGAGGGGCCTATTTGTATACAGTGATGGCTCTGATAGCCTGACCCAGGCTGACCTGGGTGGCACACATACACACAGATATTGTAGTGTCCCTTTCTTAACTCCCTCCGAGACCAGTCATATCTTTAGAAACACTTTGAGTCAGCTATGTCATGGGCAAGACGGAAAAACCTAAAAGATCCCACAGAACTCTGGGTAAATGGTAATGGTGAGGGGGGTCATTGCGAAGGGCAGCCTACAGGGCTGAGCGTTTTGGGATTTGGTTCTGAATTGGATTAGAGTCACAGTGAAACTGTAGAAAATCTGACAGCCGAATAGGAGCTGTAGGGTGATGCATGAGTCACTGTGAGAGCGAGAGAGAAGAAGAGGGAGAAAAATAACAGAGCCGAGCTTGAGATAAAGCAGAAATACATGAAGAAATGAGGAATGCCACGTTTACGAGATTAGATAAAAACCTTGTTTGCTTGACTTGAGCGTGATTTTCTAATGTGCTTTTAAGCGAGTAAAGCTTGAGAAACTGATTGCAGCCTTTTCCAAGAGATCTCCGCAATACTTGGACAACGCTCGGTGCACATGTTGATTTTAATCTACGGGCCTATCTGTCAAGATGAGCACCATTAAATCCCTGTTCATTATCACACCACTTTCCAAATCTCTGGCCTTTGACTAGAGTAGAGTAAATGTATTTCAGACTGAGGAGGACTTAATTGGATTGTACCAATTAATTTTTTAAAACTACCACCACTGCTAAATTACAGTATTGATCCCCACAAAATTATTTATGAATTAATAATGAGTTCTATTGACAGAATGTGTGCCCGGCACCTTTATTTTTTGCCTTTAGGCTTCCATTTAATCTATGCTTGTGTTGTATCTTTGTGAGAGGCACTATCTGCACAACTTTAAACTGTTATTAGCCCTATCATGTGTAGTTAGATGTATATTGCATTAAAGGCTTGATCATTTTCTGCGGTTGCTGTGCATAATAATAATCTCGACCATAAATCCTCTCTCGTCTTCCCGCAGCCTTGCAAACATGAGGCTTTGAATACATTTACATGGCTGCAATTATTTTGCACCCAGGCTCCTTGGAGAGAAGCCATTATTATTTTACTCAACATAAATCTTATTCGACCTGCTTCTACTACAACCTCAGCAAAGACATTTAAAGCACATTTTCTAGTTGTTTGCTCCTTTTTAAAAAAAAAAAACATGTATTTCCTTTAAGTTTTCATTTGTCACTTTGGATCACTGGAGTCATAAAAATGGTACAGTGTTCATTCGTTCTATTGTTTTCCCTTGAAATATTAAACCACGTCCCGGCCGCTCTGCTTTGCTCATTTCTAGATATAATACTGGCATGAATAATGGAATTATTTCACATGAGAGAATTCACATGAAGGCAATTATTGCCGCAGTGTGAGCATATAACATAACGTTCTCCACATGATAATTGACCTGAAAGGGTACGTCATTAAACTGATCATCTTTGTGTAGCTACGTGTTAATGCACAAACAAATATGAGTACAAGTTGCGTTTACGACACGCTAGCAGTGTTTTACATGGAAGTTGATCATAAATTCAAAGAAGGACACTGTTGTGATCTGATACACTGAATAAACAAAGCACAAAGGATATGTATTCAATTCAAGTTGTCAGATGAAGAAAAAAAATCCCCTGTTGATTTTCATTTTTATGTCCATACCATTAAAAAATAAGATGTAGAAAAAGTGAAGCAGAGGGGCTGCACGACTTTTAAGCAGAGACCAGGAAGACATCCCTAATTTGTTTGTACATTCAGCAAGGACCCCGCTCAATTTAATGATAATGGGCTGTGTATTCACAGCAAATACTAACAAGCCAAATGCATTTTCTATTCTGGGATTTGTGGCACTCTGCACACCCGATGACCACCCTGCAGAGTGCAAAATGTCAGCAGAGTTTTCAGGATGCTGTTGGGATTCGGAAGTTGAACTGTGTTCTCCTTGGCTAATTAGCGCTTGTGCATTCAAACTCTGCCAATTAAACAGCTCCTTTCTGCACCACTGGCCATGTTTCCTCTGAAGCGGTGCCTTGTTGAGCCATCAACGGCATTTCCTGTCTTCCACCATGTGGCTTGTTGTACGTCTGCTGTGCTGCAGGCTCACAAGGGATGTTGCTTTTACCCTGCAGTCTCTGGATTTAGAAAAGTCCAGTTAATACTAGTCAGTGTTTGCTCATACTGATGGAGGGAGGGGCGGTGCAGTGCTTCTCCACTACAGCCTCTAGAACTGAAACAAAGAGCACAGTGACATGCTCTGTAACACAGCCTCCATGCTGTGGACATGAATAATGGGAACATTACAGTATGTTCCTCTGCCAACTGAATGTCACAATGTGCCACTTTTCACAGCCTTTCATATCAAAACATTTAAGTTTAAGACATGCACCTGTTTACATGAATGTGATGGCAATTTAACATGGATTAAATTTAACACTTTCATAAAATCAGTGGATCAAATATCTGTGTCATGTGAAAAAGCCTCAGAGAATTATCACACGACACCTACGGAGTGTTTTAGCCTCTTTTGACTGTGCGTTTTGGTTTTCCCGCACACAAATTTACTGTTAAGTTCAGTCTCACGGCTCTCATCAACAAAACTAATGGTGCGTTCCAGTTGTACTCAAAAGTCATATTTCTGAGTTGGCATTCAGTTGGAAATTTCAACTGATTGGAAAGTCGGACGAACCTCACTGATGGTACCCCCCGTGCACCAACGTGTGAAAGTTGTAGTAATATCCTGTTTATTAGCAGTTTTATCTTATTTGGGTCTCATTAAATCAGTCATACACACAGCAATGTGCAACTTCTATCTGTGGACGTGTTGCTATGGTGTCTGTATGCGCAAAATACAAACAAAATGTGTTTTAATCAACTGGTATTGCTATCAATGGCTAACATGGCTAGAACCCTCCAAATGAATGCTAATGCAGCTCCATGTGTGCCAAATGTGCAAATAAGCTACTGTAGGCCTGATGCCAGGATAAAGTGACTGAGGGGACTGTAAAACTTGCAATGGGACAATTTTTTTATGTAAAATAAAATTAATTGTTTTAACCGTGCAATAGCCGCAGAACGCCATAAATCTACTACTCATAATCCAAGACATTTTTTGAATTTTCAGTGGGAGGAAGTGTATATAAACAGCTGTTTGCAGCTTGCAGCTTTCCCTCTTTAACTGTACCTTCACTGTCATTTCTCTTCAGTAACATGTTTTGCTACAATGGTAATGAAGGAAATGGAATTAAGTCAAATTCCTAAAAAAGTCTTTTTTAGAACCATGAACAGGAAGCAGGCTAAGAAACCAAACTGAAGTGATGTGGTCTGTCTTTCTATCGATCTCTTTCATCCCATTTCAGAACAATGTGGACAGTGTGGCCCAAGCATTCACCTTAGCAAATAGCCTAAAGCTATACTGGCAAATTAATTCTCCAACAAATCAAACCAGCAGAATTCTTACAGAATAAAGCAGGAAAAATCTTTCTTACCTTACCTACTTCAGCTTAAACAGAGGGGGCGAAAATACAACTAAGCTCCCTTAAGGCCCCTTGTGTTGCCGGGCCCCGAGCTACTGTATGCTAACATGTTTAAGTTCAATTTGGCTAAGTGATAATATGTTTAAAGCTATTGGGATTATAGCTTATTGTGCTGATTCTAACTGTGTCTAACTGCAGGTTTAACATCATGTCACTTTAATCTTCTTCGGCACTGTCAGCATTACAAAGTAGAAAAAAATAATTTGTTAAATACACTAATAATTGATATTCATAAGCAAAAAGAGGGGGGCACTTTCCAACAAACCACTGAGCAGTCCCTGTGCTCCCTCTTGACAAATATGACTCAAGCATTATTGTTCCGTAGCAGGACTGTCATGTCCGAATAAAGCCAATACAAAAATGTACATAACGGACAGCTGTGTCTGAATGACAAAAGCTTTAATTGATAAATTAAACAAGCCACTAAGCCAGCACTTTCAATGTAAGTCATTACGTTTTTTTGCTGATGCTCTGCAGCCTTCTTCCACAAGCTAAAGGACCAAAGTCCATTAAGGTCATTCCTATTTAATTAATGAAGTAATTAAGCAGCTAATCTATTTGCCAAATGTTTCCACTTGAAAGCTGTTTTTACAAGCATTAACACACACAAACGCAACTGTGCAGCTAACAACTGTGTATCAATATTCACACTACATTGCACATTATCCTTTATGCCACTTTATATTCTACCTCAGCAGTGTAGTCATTGAAGGACAGTCACACAGAAATCATATTGTGTGAAATGATTGCTTGAAAAGACGCCATTGCCACATTTCAATGGCTGCTTAGCTTTCTTGCAAAGGGAATAATCAGATTGTCCACGGTGTGTCGACTGGCATTACGTTCCTGTACCTATCTTGGCAAAGTGTTTTGTAGAACAGCAGAATTTTCTCGCCCCCTCTCTCTGGTTGTTGCTTATAAATCAGTGTTACTTGAAGGACACTCACCATATTAGGTTTCTGTCTAATTTTAGTCTCAGGAGGTAGAACTCATCCATTTTTCATGGTATATGTATACCCCCACTGATTCATAGCCCCCTTCCCCATTCGTCGAAATGAGATTTGTTTTAGCATATTAAACCAGTTTTTCTTGCACACCCTCTAATAATGTTATCCCCTGCAAACAAGTTCCACATAATGTGTTTCAAAAACTGCATGTTTAATTTAGTTTACATCCAAGTTTCTGCAGTTTATAGGAGCGCCATCCGAGGCTTACTGCAACTGGAGTAGGGGTGAGGATTATCTTCTGTTAAGCTTGTGTGAAATCCTAACAACCATATTAAAAACACCAAAATAGCCCACATACAAGGTTTTATGATACCATAGAAAATCTACACACAATGTGTCATTCATGTATGATTTTTTTCTTCTTTTTTTCAGTCAGCAGAGGAACCCTTGCCTTCTAAACTCTGTCTATTTCAATTTAGGGTGACACCAAACCAAGACAGTGAAGAGGCGTCGCCACTTTTAAAAGGTCAGGTGTTAACTTACATCTATTCTTTACCTCTAAAAATAAAAAGGGGGAAAACGAGCCCACTGATGTTAGATGGTCTCCATTGTCAACATTTTAATGTTTGCCACAAAACTCAGGGGAGGCATTTGTACTGTCCTAGTAGGGGCCTGTTGCAATTATATGGTGCCACTATCGATCCGGAGTATTGATTCAAGTCCGCGCTTGATTTTTTAAGATTCAACAGACGTTTCTTGGGATTTCAGAGCAAATGAGAACAATGGAAATGACTCTCATTTTAAAACAGCAAAAGAAGCTCATAAATAAGGCATTTTTATTTACTTTAAGAAGTGAAACATAAATGACTTAACTACATCCTGTCTCTGTGTTTGGGGTTCAGAGAAGCTGACGCATTGATAAGACTGAGTAAGAGCAGATTCAATTATAGGGAAAGATAACAGACATGTCTAATGCAATAGCCATTTTGTTATTAACTTTTATAGTACAGGCTGTATATTGAAAAGAATCAGGTTTCTGCTGTCAAAGCACTAATGCATGAATACAGTATTGATGCAATGTCAGTTTCCAGTGATGATAATTATTTTTCACAAACCACAGTTCTCCTTTTTCCCCATTTTCCTTCCCTTTGATATGAATTGTTTCTGTTTTCTTGTATGCTCTATCCACTACCTTTCAGGCTCATTCACTCTAGTTTCAGGCTTCTCATTCAGTCCAAGTTGATGATTCATCTCTGTGAATGAGAATTCCACAGTTAACATTAATACAGTATACTACCATTAATACCATAGTGTTAATAATGAGGTGATTAACTTAAGCATTTTGAAAAGAAGTTTCCAAAAATGGTTGCTTATTAAAGTGCAGATTTTAAAAACAGTGCTTGGGGACATCTTACACCATTTTTTGCTTGTACTGTTTAGCGCTGGTCCCTCTGCGTCATCGCATACACACTTTCACATGTCTCTTAAGAATATATTATCTGTAGTCACGTTAGTTATTGGAAACTAAAGCTGTGAGCTGTTGGTAAAAGTTTTGAAGTCATGTGCTATTGGCTGCCAAAGCATTTTTGATGATAATATGCTCTCATGCCCAATATTTTGTCTTGGAACTTACACTGCTCTCATCCCCTGAAAAGCCTCCTCCACTTACAAACCATGTCAGCTTGGGAACCGATATTTTCTCTGTATTCAGCTCAACATCGCTAGGAAGTAATTTTGCCTGTTAGCAATTATTAATAACAAGAATCTGATGAAAGCCTGCGTGCTGTGCGGATCTCTGAAGCAGCTAGCTTTTCAGACAGATGTTTGAACTTGTATAGACATTTAGAAGCAAAGCTCACCGTCTTCAAATCAGTTAGTATTTAAGCAGTGAACGAGTGAAATAAGCTGCAGCGGCTTCACTTTTATTCAAGGATTCTTTCAGGAACTAGAAAATATAAATAACACAACACAAACGGAACAGTTTGAGAGTGAAAAACCTATTTTGACAAGTCTATTAGACTTCATTTTTTAGAATAAAACTTGAGGTAATCGCATATTCATGATCTTTGAGTGTTATACCTACTCAGACTTGATATCATATTTCAAACACGTGACTGTTACTTTTGAGACATTTCCTTCAAAGGTTCTGAAATCCCACAGAAGCTCATGTTTCCTCAATAGAGGCATGATCTCAGTATGCCTGAGGAACAAACTGTCTCTTCACTCTGCTGTCAATCAGTACACAAATAACTTTTTGGCTCAAAACGGAAAAATATTTACGGCGACTGCAAAATACACCGAGCAGCTGTAAATTGGTGGTGCAAATATCAGTGGGAGTGTGAACTTGCTCCATCACTCTCCTGTCATTTTCCTAGAGAGCCGTTTAAGTTAGCATCATCTCTTTTTACATCAGACCCTCAACGAGGGATTAGGCGGTCCTCACTGGCACTGAATAACACAAGGGGGATTAGCACTTTCGCCTGTCACCAAATCATTCTGACGGATTAGCAATCTCCACTGTCGCGCCGGAGAATTCACTCCGGCTCCAAACCAATTCAAGTCAGTGTGACAGCCAAGGTGACATTGAAGTGAGAGGGAACAAGTCATTTTTGCTAACCTCCTCTGACAGCCTCTGGCACCACGCTTAGCATGGACAATGTTAGCACGACGGACATTTAGTGGGGGTTGTTAATCGACAGCAGTCAGGTGGGCTTTTGTATTGTCAGGTGCTGTTAAATAAGTAACTCAGCTGCAGATCAAAGGTCACTTTTGGCAGCTGCACAGAGGGAAATTACAGTAAAATGTTCACAGAAACTTACATTTAAAGAAAAATACTGTATATCAGTGTCATTCCTTTGCAAATTCGTGCTCTGAATCCATTAATTCCCAAAGCTCTCATCTTATATAATGTGATTTAATTTCATGAACGAGAAGTGAAAGAGATTACAATTTGGAATTCCATTTCAATTAATAATCCCCATAACGATTTGTTACTTTGACAGATAAAGGGTCTGACTTGTTTGCTCTTTTTACAGTAGTTTGGAGGCTTGATATCAGGTTTCTGACACTGTTAGCTGTTACCAAGAGAGAAGAAATACATCTTATATATCTTATTTGCATGTTGTCTTCTTAGCTCCTAACATCACTCAATGTAAGGTTACACTCAGGAATCACAGATTTAGTTCAGAGTTGAAGGGCGTGAGAACAATGCAGCTTCACTGGGTCTAATATTAGGCTAGCTGCTGCTTGTTAAACCAGCATGTCTCCTTTTCATTTTTTACACATGTAACACATTGAACACAGTAGATGTAATGTGTGGGTGTGGAGGCTGTGGAGGTGTCTACATCTTAGACGGAGCTAGGCTGAGGAAGAAACTAATGACAAATTACTCAACAGCAAAAGTAATACCTCAAGTGTAACAGAATACATTTTTAAGTGACTTGCTCGACACTGGTCAAGAGTCCTCCAACACCTCTACTTAGCATTTTCAGCTATTCGATAGCCTTGTTCTTAAGCTAACAATTTTTTTTTTTTTTGTGTTACATGACCACTATATGTTCCTGTTCAACACTTTCATGCAGATGTTTTTGTGCTATCCAAAAGAAAACACATTTTTATATCACACCTTAATGAAAGTGACTGCTCTAACTTTGTACCATTACTACAAAAAATGTTCCCATGTTTGCTCCAAAATTGCCATAACAGATACATATTCTCCTCATCAGATTCGGTTTTATTCATCACTGTGGAATCTGGCACATTCCAACAAGACACCTGACACCTGTTTGCATATCAATACCTCTGCCATAGTGGATGGTATCACATCAGCGAGGCTTTCCAGTAATGTCAGAGCAGCTGTCACTATGCACGAACCATTACACATGCCGGAGGCTATTTATAGCTACAACTGCATATTATAAGTAATTCATCATGTGTATGTACCTGTTAACCATCATTGGCAGAGATATCTTAAACATTATTATTAAAACATCAGAAAGGTGATCATGAATTTACCTTGTAGTGTCAATATAGAAATAGACTTTACTAAGTGCTTAACAATAAATGATGAAATGAAATGCCTCAGATGTGAATAAAAAAATCTTATAAAACTGATGGCACAAGTTTAATAAATGTACCGTATATAAACATTTTATAGACTACTGTGTTAATGACCAACAACAACAAATTATGTTTTATTATTAGATTCTTTTTCATCATATCACTTTTACATTACAATAGATGGTTTACTTATTTTCACCAAGGCTGCATTAGTACACCCAGGGGGCCCCTGGGCACTGAAGCTCATGTCCCCTAAACAACTTTTATTTTATTCTGATTGGATAACACTGCTGTTGGGTGGAAACCTTGTAATATATTTTGTTTTGGACGTACTAGGTTTCTGACAGTCATAAATATCAACATTAAGAGAATGGGTCAAGCCCTTAAGAGAAAGGCCCCTGGGAACTTGCCCAGATTGCCTGTATGGTAGGTGCAGCCATGATTCTCACCACAGATTCGATTTGCATCAATACCAGTTTTATTTATGTGTGTATGTGTGTGTGCATGTTTTTGCTTTTTGAATTAAAGTTAGGCAAAAACTGATTTGCTTAAACGTACTCTTATGGTCTTTGGTCCGCACAATCGAAAAATCGACATAATCGATGTCATGTAATCCTATTAATTACATCCTTTGGTTTATAAAATGTTAGAAAACCTTCAAATTGCTTATTTTGTTCAAAATCTTAAAGTATATCATTTACAAAGCATAAGCATAAAACAAAGGAAAGCAATAATTCCTTGTAGGTAAGAAACCAGTCAACGTTTCGAACTTTTGCTTCATAAAACACTTAAATTCTCAAAGGATCAGGCTCCTCAGTCTTCCCAAAATATAATTTCTACCTTTGTTGTAACAGTTTGGCCACAAGTAAAGATCAATAATGACTTAAATCCCCCCCTGATGCAACTCCTTTTTAGGTGGAACTATCCCTGCAATAAAAGCACTGCAGTACACTGTTTGTGGCTTTCTAACTGCAACTGTGACAGAAGCCTTCTCCTGTGATTTGTTTACACAGGAATGCGGATCCACAGACTTAATGTAACAGCATCAAATTAGTGTGTGTTTGTGTGTGTGTAAGAGAGAGAGAGAGAAACAGAGAGTTTACTGGATGCTTTCAGAGGATATTACCTGCCTTTTACACCTGCCGCATAATTGGCTGCCTCCAAACATAGTCAGAGAATGGCAAATAAATGTGAACTCCTTCGGGAATGGAGCGAGTTTGGACCGGTTAAATGTTCACTGAATGCACTGAAATCCCAGGCAAACTCTCATTCACATTGCACACATGCATAAATATTCCAAAACATTATGCACAGTCTGATATCCACGTGAAAGCCTGAAAGATTTCCACAGCTGCAGAAAGGTGAGGAAGACATTCTGTGATTTCGAAATAACTTCTATTATGATGCGTTTAAACAATGTTTCCTTTTATGTCATCACCTAAATGGCTGCTCTCCTAAAAGGCAAATCTCCAAGGGAAGATAGTTTCAAAAGCGTCCACAGAAAATCATTCAGCTCAACTCCCTTTTTGGCAAAGTGAAGCAATAGATTTTTATCCCTTTGCAGACTGCTCCATCCCAACATTATGAATCTTACAAATTGTGCCGTTCAGGAAAACCCAAGCATATGCCACAAAATCAATATAGAGAGGCTGAGGACAAAGGGGCCTCCGCAGGAAAGCTTGTGTCTTACACAGGATGGAGAACTGCTGGTGGCACGCATCCATTAGCACCTCATCTATTTTCTATCAATGAAACACGGAGGAGCAGATTAAGTAGTGGCAGCTGCTCTGACTATACACAGACATTTTTATAGCTAAGGATACTCCCATTTTCTCCATTTTTTCTCCATATCTGTACCTTTTTTTTTTTTTTACTTTGCAATCTTTCTTTTTTAATATTCCAAGGGCTCTTTTCTCATTGCTGTAAAAGTGATCTTAGACAATGATCTGAACAGTGCAGAGGATTTTTGAGTGTGCCTTTTCATGCAAAACCTTGGATTTCTTCCACCATCCCTTCAATACTTTTGTAAAATTGGGCCACGGACTTGATCTCCTTTATAGAATACACTATGCCTAATAGTGACCCAGTATCTGAAGAATTATGCTCACATTGGATGGCTCCACGTGAAAATGTATGTTCAGTGCAGTGCAGTGAAGTGAAGTACTGTGTCTTTTATGAACACATGCTGTCAGTAATGCTCATATATAATAATAATAGTGGTGAATGTGTTCTGTTTTTACTGACTTTTAAGTATATTGTCATTGCCTTGCACACATATTGTAGAAAAAACGATATTGTGGTCTTTGTAATCTGGGGAATTGTTTAACATCAGCAATCTGTCTGATGATAGGGCTGCTAATACCTATTTAGTTCATCATTATTCTGTTGCTTATCACTATGTTATTTTTTACCTACTGAAAAATCAATTTTTTGCTTCTATGAATTTTACCTGGCAAAGGTCTGAGGGCCAAAATCTTGTTAATAAAGAAAAGTGAGAAGGTTTATTTGGGTCTTTAACAACCATTTTATGATCTGATTCAGCTGTCCATTAGACTTCCTGGAGTGCAACAACTCATTTCACCAAAACACACGGCAACACTTTGGGAAGGAAGGACTGCACATAACACATGAAGAGATTATGATTTCGGAGAGATAAGTGGCATTGCAAATTATCCTCTGAATACGGCAAAGCTGTGCGATGGAGGTCGCGTCCGTGCGGGAACGATGAGTGCGCTTAGCACACGTCTTGTCAACCTGAGTGCACGCTGCTTCTTGTTCCCTCTCCTTTAACGATCCATTAAAACTGATCAATGGCAGGAAACATTACAACCACTTAGTCGTTCAGCGTAATAGTATTCTTACTTTTCAGAGACCAATCAGCGACAAATTGCCAAAGTAATTCCCTTCAGGCTCTTGTAACTCAACAAGCCATATCCTATTTGGTGTGTTTGGAATAGGGTAGTAGTGCAGGTATGTTGTTTTGCATTAGAGAATTTCTCAGGAGGAAACGTTTAATGGATCTAACACAATAACATCATCAGCAGCCTCCACAGAACACAATGCAACACATTTCTGTGTGAAGGCATCACGCTGACTTATTTTCTATTCAGGGAAATTTAGCCCTCTTTGTTTTTCTGTCACTCTTTACATCAGTCTATAAAACCCAGCTGAACACAATCACAATCATATTCTTTCTCTAGGAGGCATCAAAAGGCATTCTGGGAAATTAATGCAGAATTTACTTAACTCTATAAAGACGAGGCTAAGGAGGCAAGTTGCAACAGTGCATCACTAATGAAATTCCTTCATGAATGTAACAACAGGTTAATGACACACTGCGCCGCATTAAAATGTCTGAGGTCGGAATTAGAAGCAATTCCCTCGCGAGAACTCTCGACTTCAGGCAAACTTAAGCGAAGGAGCAGAAATTCTACTTAAGAAAAAAACTCTAACAGTCATTCTTCCACTAATGAATCCCATGGTGAGCTACAGAGCAAACTATGTCTCCAAATAGAGAGCAGGCTGACACCCAGAAACTCCCAAAATAATCTTTTCAGTTTAAGAAGTTGGCGGCGTCAGCATTTAGCCGCTGAACTTTTCTAAACAAACTCTTAATGTCTTTTCGCAGAAAACGATCTCCCTCTTCCCCTCTCAGCGTGATTTTTACACCTTTATGCCTCACATTGAACTGTCAACACAGGGTCTCACTTTTTCTTCCTACAGCAATATATCGCCGCATTGACATTTACCTGTTTGACACCTTGCTTACAGTAACACACAGTTCATAGTCTCTATCTGTATTTTCCTCAAGTAAGAGCTGTGTATCGGTGTGAGAGAATGAAACTGGCCCACTAACAGTGTGTGCAGAAAAAAAAGGGACAGTCTTCTTCTGCAGTGGGCTCCATTTCCAACTCTGCTATGCTAATTAATCCCCAAAGCAGCTGACAAATACTGTGGGGAGTAATGCTTCCACATTTTGCAAGATTAGGGAAATGCAACACAGTCAGGATGTTCTTTCGTCTAATTGTCACTGTCCCAGCAACGGCGATCACACCCACTCCAAAGTGTGACACTCACATGGCTCCGGAATATTTGCTCTAGAAAGAAAAAAAACAAAACAACCAAAACTGTCTCTCGCCAAGTACTTTGTGCTCTTTGTGCACGTTTCACACAGTTAAACACGTTCATCTGTTCCAGTGTGTTTGCCAGCTGGATAACACAAGTCTTACAGCATTACAGCAAGTGCACTTGCTTTGGCAAACGGGCATAAACATCAAATTACTCAAAATTCATAGAGCTTGGAGTAATGCTGCAGTCAGGAAGATGTTCATCAGTGGAAATCCTGAGGTGGAGTTGAATCAGCCCATTTGCAAAGCTCAGATTCTTCCTGTTTGCCCTCAAATGATGTGGTGTACAGACTCTGAAATGAAATATTCTACTTTATATATGTTCTTTAATTCTCATTTTTTTATTTCAGTTTTTGATTAGTTTTACTTCAGGTGTAATAAAACCTTCATTTCAATTCATAGCAGATAACAGAACTTTGCAGTCCAAGTCATCAATGGTCTTTCCTATTATAACATCCATACAGCCATGGATAAAGTTTCAATTTTATTTGCTGAAGTTTTCAGATTTCTGCCGCTGAGATTTAAGCCGCCACAATAATACATTGGAGATGAACAGAATCTGAATGAAATTACTTGTGCTGCTCCCTTGTCATCCTCCTCTCTTGCCTGTCTTAGACAGTAAATACATTTTCTGCACAGTCAGATAAAGTGAAAATGATTGATGAAAAGTCATCGGCGGCTGTCTCCAGCATCTTTTGATGTATTCAGGCAAACAAGCCCACATCAGTACAAACGTTCCTGCAACAAAAGTCCCACAGACAGAACAGTTGAAAACACTTTAGAAAATATTATAGGTCAGACACTACACGGTAACTGAGAGGCACGCTGGGAAAAACACTTCTCTCAAGTGACTGTGTGGATCTACCTACATACTGTGATTATATAAACCTTCCAGAGTTTAATTAACTCTTAAGTCACATACTCAGTGCCAGATGCTTTGGACAATTTGTTGCAGGTTCTCGCCTGGAGTTCTTTGCACATCTGGAACATGAACAACAGTTTCAACAGTGAACATACAGTCAAGTCAGTCACTCAGTAAGGGAGATTTAGTCTGTCTGATCATCCCATTTGACCCATATTACCATATTAACCCTTAACATAAATATCTTAGAGAAGAACTTCTATTTATGCACATGGCCCGTGTTATGCCCCTAATGTACAATACACTTTCAAACCTATCAAAAAACTGAGATACAATCCACAAGTGTAGTCACAGAGAGGCAGCTGTGGTTGGATGCTCAGTGTGGCAGCACACAGCAGGACACAGCTTTCTGCAGGGCACATGGTGCTGATGCTGTCATCCTAAAAAGCCACCAACGCTGTGGCTTTGGCGGCCGTCAACTAGCCGCACTAGGCCCCTGTGGCAAGGAGTGTGCTCTCAAACAGCGGATCAGCCGGAGCTCTGGCGTCCACACAACAGAACAGCTGAGCGCCCGCGGGCACCACAACTGGAAACACACAGGCCTGGCAATACACTGTGGATTTAATGGCCTTTGTGTTCTTTGAAGTGCTTTATAATGATGGGCGGATGAGTGCATTAAGACTACAGATCGCCGGGCCAATCGTATTGACAGGATGGTTACTACAGTATTGCAGGTTTTTCCCTGGGAGCGCTGCCTTGTTCCCCACCCGAACAAACAACCTGTTCTCACAGGTTTTTTTATTTGTGTGTTTTATATTTGTTACTGCATCCTGTCACAGAGGGGAATAAAGTCATATTGACCATCTTGGATTGAAACAATATTTGTACTGAAATGTGCAACAACGGGCCGACCCCTTCCTTCTATCATACATGACAGGCAATCAGGAGCTGTTTTTATTACCACGCATACGTTGTCAGGAAATCAGTATGATTTGTGTTTGTCTATCACCCGGTGTCATTTATGACGCTACGCTTTGTGCCAGGAAGCCTAACATGAACATTATCTATTTATACAGCATTTTTATCTTGCTGGAAATAAAATTTTTATAGTGCGTGATAATCAGCGTGGTGTAGACGTTGCCTTATCCCCGCTTCAAAAAGCAATGAAAAGCTTAAGTATATGGCTTGTGATGTTGACTTTGTTGTGGCAGCAGACACATCAGAATCCACCTAATAAAGCAGTGCGTGATGGAGGAAAACATGAAAGCCAAACAATCAGTATCTGCCTTGTACTTAGGCAGTTATTGCACACTTCTATTCATTTTCCAAGTCCATAAAGGGAGAAATTCAGTATTCAAGGCGGCAGTTGATCTCATTTTACTTTTAAGTCAACACATCTCATTTAGGGCAAGCTCCCACTCACCTACCACTGTTCTCGCTTTCATTTGCTCTAAATGACATACCAAAATGCCTCGCTGTTGACTTTTGGCATCATTTGTGCTCTGTTAAGATCTTTTAAAACCTTTCCTTGCTTATTTATGTCTTCTTTAGTTTTAGTTCTATAAAACCCTCAGGGCTTTCATTTCTATCACCTGTACAATGTGTAATCTATTTTCATCTTATGGGTTTCTGTCACATTTTACTGTATGTGTGACTACAGAGCATTCGTAGAAGCAGAGGCGGAGGGAGGCGGCAGGAGTGAGGTCGGGGGAAGCTAATGATAGAATGTGGGCCAGATGAAGGCAGAACTCCTGGAGATGCAGGGTTGCGGGCCTCACTGTTGAAATAAATACCAAAATGGAAAGATCCGAGGGTGAGGGCAGGAGGGTCGGCAGGTACTCTGACATTCTGATAGAAAATCTGACTCTTGGCTTATGTCACATTTAATTCTTCTATTCACCGGTCTATTTTAGTCAAAACAATGCATACAAAATCACATAGAATATAATACATTTTAACTGGCAATATTAAAAAGGTTGACTTTCTTGCATAAAATATATTCATTAGTATGTTAGCAACTCTTTACCAGGGTCCAATTAAAGAATGTTAGTTTCTTGATAATCTGGTGGGGGTTTAAACAACTAAAACTAAGAACTGTTTTCAGGGAGGTCTGTGGATTATCCTGAGTAACCATGACATTGTTTCTGAAAAAAATACATAATTGTTCAATGCTGTCAATTCCACAAACAAAATGTCATTCACATTTATTGCATTGAGATCAAGGCAGAGACAGATGGATCTCTCAAAAAGAGAGTATTAAAGTATTTTTTCATGTAGTTTGGTTGAACTGACTATTGAACAAGTGGGTAGCCAATGCTAATGTGGAAGCATCTTAAACACGCATTCTTTGTAATGACCAGCAGGGGCTACTCCACTGGCTCCAAAAAGAAGTCCATTTGTATAGAAGTCTAGGGGGAAATTACCTTAATCCTCACTTGATTTATTACCTTAGTACAGTTTCCTCGTGACTTTATGGTCTCAATCGCTAGGTTCAAGTCTTCATCATTTTGTAAATTATTGTCTATTTTACTTTACTAATAGGGCCATAAAGTAGGGTATGCTTTAGGGCGTGACTACCTTGTGACTTCTGGCTCCAAAAATCCAAGATGGCAACGATCAAAATGCCCAACTTGAGGCTTCAAAACAGGAGTCCACAAACCAATGGTTGAAATCCCAGTGGCTATGTCTATTACAGTGTGTTCTCTTAAAGTTACTGATGTTATATTGCTTTTATAAGTACAAATGTATATTATTTTGCTATGAGTGACTAGCAAGTTTCATGAATTAGCTACACAACCACCAGGTAATCACAAAAGTACCTCTAATTCAGCTTTTCAGCTAACGTTAAATAAACTATTATAATGGGCAAATTTGAGTTATTGGATAAACTCAACACATTTTTGTGGTCAAGCTAAAACAAGTCTGTTTTGTTAGGCTGTAAAGAGATGAATTTAAAAATATCTTCCTTTAAATACACTAGCATTTTAATGAATGTACTGCCTTAAAAAAGACTGTTCTTTTAAATAATCTAGAAATCAGCTTCTGAGGAACAACTCATGTAAACCCTCCTTTGGGTATGTGAGAACGCCAGAGGAAAGGGAAGGCCACACTAACCTGAGAACTTCATTGTGCTGAAAGCCCTTTTCCCATTTTACTGGCATCTCTTACAGGAGTGTGTCCTCCGGAGACCTGCCTGTTGCTTCGTTTTCTCATTTCTCAATGGGAAGGACGTGTGCTATTATGTGCTCTTGACATTGCTGAGAGCTGAGCATGTTTATATATAGCAGCAAGAGTGACAAGCACTTATAAACATTTTGACTTTTAGCACCTCAAAGGTGTTTCAGCCCGCTGGCAGAGTTTCCTCTATCTGCTGGATGCCGCAAGACAAAAAACCAAAATGCAAAAGGTCTATGCTGATTTTCATTGAGGCAACACATAACCTTATTAGTTATTAATGCCATGTGTAACTGCAGCGGGTCAAGAATGATGTACCAGTATGGACATTGTGCTTCTTAAAGACACCCCATGTGGCATTCTAATCTCAAAAGAAAAGATGAAAATGCATTTGCAATGCTATTTAAAATGCATGTTATATAAAAAAAGAAGCAATGTAGGTCTTGCTCTATTAGCAACATTACAGTCTATCTGTAAATCAAGCAGCTCCAACCCTGATCTGGGTTCATGTTCAGCTGCTTTCTCTGCATGTTTGTGTGTGTATAAGTTGACATATAGGTTGACCAATATAGTCTATTGATTTTCTGATAAATGGGACATGCACTGTAGGCTTTCATGAAGAATCAGCTTCTTATTGTTGTCCACAGTAATGGACATGGCCCAGTTTGATTTATCTTATTTGTGGAAAAATAGATTTGTGATGTAAGTGGGAGGGTCTTATTGATTTTAATAAAATTAACTTGGATTACATAACCATGAGTATGATGTTATTGTTATGATTATCACTATGATCTTTCTGATTATAATTACAGCAGTGAGTGTGCTCATTATTGCAGTTATTGCCGTGTTTATTATGATAACGGTGTCTGTGCTCATCCTTGCAGTTATGGTTATGAATATTTTAAAGGTTTCACCAGACTTTCTGTTATAAAGTTGTTTCCACGCTGCAAACACTATTTGCCTTGTCCTTTCTTTCTCTAGGAAAGTCACATGACTCATTTCCAGCAGTGTCCTCCTTCATATTCACACATTACATTTTTGATATTGAATTTCAGCAGAAAATAATGGCTGTTGGCAGCTTTGAGCCAGTTTTGGCATTCGGTGCTGAAATATCCCCATGTGGGTCGAGCCCTTGTGTGTATTTATATGTGGGAGAAAGAGCAAGGGAGCGTGTGCAGGAGGAGGTGCAACATACCTGAGCAAAAAATAGGCTCTTTTAAGTGCTGGAGCATAATTCTGCTCTTGTGAATTTCCCACGCAGCACTGTTACATTTTAATCATGCACTGGAGACAGGGGAACCTTGAGTTTGTTGAAACTGACGCCTACAGAAACCTGCATCTGCAATGCTAATCACACTTCAGCAAAGGGCCCCACAGACTAGCCTTGTCTTTCCTGTCAAACTAAAAATTCGTCTCCAATAACAACCGAGCACTCCATATCTCGCTGCATCGCTAATGTGTTGCGGGGTTACATCTGGAGAAAGCTTTCACTGTCGCGTTACTTTGACCAAATCTGTATTCAGAATAAGATCACGGAGATAAAGAGTCGGTGCAGTGACTGTGGCGCTATACTGGCCGTATGGTTTCATTTTTCTCCCATGATGATACATGTTTCTATTTTACTGCTCTGTGATGTTACTTGTGTGTATTTACAGCACGTCCTTGGTGCTGCTTTATCTTTCATCTTAATTTAGGCATCTGTGTATCCCATTATCTGACACCTCCTTTACAAAACAGCTAAGTTAATGTATTCACATATATTCAGATTTTTGCTAAATTATTTTTTACTTTATTTAGCCTTTTAGTAGAGCACAGATCAGAGACCTGAGACGCACCCTGTTTTTGTGACTATTTTGAGAATACTCAGAGAGCTCTTAACATCATCTAAAAAGCAATGCCAGTTTTGGAGGGCTTTCATCATATCTTTGTAATGGAGGGTTGTGAGAACTTTTCACTTGTCTCCACTTGTTGCAGCCTTTGGTAAGAGACCCCTGAGCCACATTAAAGTCCTCCCTTAAACTGCACCTTATAGGTGAAGTCATAAGGGCTGACATCTATGCATCCTGGATAGCTTTTCTTAGAAGACGTCATAATTCAAAGGGTTTTCTTTCAGATTTTACCACAGGGACCAAATCTTAGGTCTTGACAGCTTTGTAAATATGACTCTCGGGGTGTGATCACACAAGGTTTTGCAGAGAACAACCTTTTAAATGAAAGTGACAGTTTTTGTCTTTTGCTTTTGTGCTGATGTGTATAAGGCATTGTTCTGCTTTAAATAACTGCTTTATTGCAAGTTAGAAAAAAAAGACCCCATTCATCTCACAGCTCTGTCATATTAAATGAGAGGTGGGCTTTACTGTAGTCCACACAAATAGCTATAGGACAGAACTCAAATGAATAATATATACACAATGCACAGCAAATCACAAAAATGCATACATGTATATGTTTATTGAAGTATATGAGAAAGCTATAGAATTTCCAGTTCTATATTTTTATTCTCCACTAGAGTAGCTGTGCATGATTCATTCAGTTAAAAAAAATCCTTATTTATCTTATACTGGCCATTGATGCTTATTATCCTTTATATAGGGGTGGTTTGGCTCAGGAGGCAGAGCGGGTCATCCACTAATCAAAAGGTTGGTGGTCTATATCCAGCTCCTCCAGTCCACATTCAGAAGTGTCCTTGGGTAAGATACGGAACCCCAAATTGTTCCCGATGGCTGTGTCATCAGTGTGTGAGTGTGTGAGTGAATGAGCATTTGAAGCATTGTAAAGTGCCTTGGATAAGAATCATAGAATTGCTCCTGATAAGCAGTTTGGCACCTTGCACGGCAGTCCCTGCCATCAGTGTGTGGATGTGTGTGTGTGTATGTGTGAATGTTGGCAGGTATTGTAAAGCATTTTGAGTGGTAGGTAGACTAGAAAAGGCAACTAAATGTCAATTTACCATTTATGCAGCACCTCAGTTCACCTTCTCTCAGAAACAAGCTGCTTTAGCTCCTTTCTCTTTAAGCCCCCCTTCCTGATGAGCCCACTCTGTTCAGATTGGCCAGCTTTCTGGAAGTTTCTGGAGTTGTGTTAAGTTACCGCTGATGAAAACCCAACATTTATCACTTTACTGCTTTATATTAAATGATTTTAAACTTTAGACTATTCTATTGTGAAGAATTTATAGAAATTAAATGTGTTCCTCGCTAAAATGGCAGAGCTTTGATAGTAGTGCTAAAAAAGAAGGTGACACAACAAGACATTGAGATATTTGGAGCTCTTTGTTAAGCGGATCAGTTAGAAATAATACAAGGAGGAATAGTACAAGCAGAAACAGCCATAGTGATGATGATGTTTGATGAAGATCTGCAGATGACCAGCACACCTCCTTAACCATGCTGTTTAATGGAAAAAACAGTCACAGTGTGCCAGCCTGACTCAAGTCATGGGTCAGCGTGCCTACCCCCAAAACAATGGAAAAAATGCCATAAAAGGTCCACTTTAAAGACTAAACTTTTTGGCAGCTGCATTATTCCCTTTTGAAACAATGAATCTCAATTCTCACAATTTTGTAGACAAAACATAATGTAAATAAGAAGATAAATGACTCAAGTAATGAAAATTAATTATGCTAAACTGTTATTTTTACATGTTTCAGCCATATAAATGATATTATAGCAGGACTGTTACTATCCTCCAAGTTAGCCACTAGTTTCACTTAATTTCCATACATTGTTAAAATCCAAGTGCAGACCCTTGAAAAATGCTCAGCCTCTGTAATCTATGACTCATGTTTGCCATCTTATTATATCACACAGTAAAACACATGTCACATAATGTTATCTTAAAATACAGTATGATGGTGGGACGCTGCAATATCTGTCATATGGGAGGTGGCTACTGAAAAGCATTTTAGGAATTAGTTACATTGCAGGAAAATTAAACTCAGAAGATAATTATATAGCAATTAAAATTGTGAGTGTGTGAGTTTGCCAGTTCCCTGCATTAATAATGGTGCTGTTTGCCAGCTGTTACTGTTCTTACAATAACAGTCCCGAATACAAAAAAGCACTCTCAATAAACAGCCATGGTTGACTAACAGACGGCTTATAATCATCTATAACTGCAGTTACAGGTTGTTGCAGCAGCAGTTGCAGCACTTAAAGGCAGCAGATGATTTTGCTTTGTTGGCTTCAGCAATACGTCACTCCTGCACATCTTGCATTTTTCAGCATTTCAAAGCTCCCTTTGTTTAATTTCCCTCATCCTGCTTCCACACCATATGAAGAAAGACAGAAAAATACAAGCTCTCTGCCAGTGAAATGACAGGCGTATATGGATTTATGTTGGTAATGGATCTTAATTATTTCTGCAGTGTAGTGAAGCGAGTAACATATTCATGTCAAATACTTCAAGTGATCACACTTGTTGCTGACACGTGTGACTTCTGCTAAGTTTCACTTCATTTCACGAAAGACACACAAAATATATTTCACATCATCAGTTTGTGAGCTTGCGTGTTCGAGCTTCGATTGATTCCTTCGCCTGAAATTGGATTTCTTTGATGTTTCAGACATTTTAGGGTGTTTACAGTTTGCTGTGGGTGTGTCATATGAATGTAGCCAGATGGTGGTGAGCTGCAGCCTGTGGAATGCAAGTCCAAAGAATACCAATTAGGCAAATAAGTAGAGGTAAAACAGGGTTAAACTGTCAGCAGATAAAACCCAAACACTGGCGTTGCTTTTTTAGATTGGCACCAACTGATCAAGGGAAAAGAAGAGTGCCAAGAAGATGCCAGCTGGTTTGTGTGCAGTATCATGGATGGTATGTGAACTCATTAGTTTACTAGTTGAGGATATGGTGGGGGAAGATTCCGGTTATCGTTAGTGCGAGTGACTAAAGGTGCATGACGTGTGGAGAGAAAAAAAAAGCAACTGAAGTCATTAGAAAACGATCACAATGTCCTCAAACTAGTTCAAATGCACCAACACTTTCATGCTCTTGATCTTAAACGTAAAAATCCTCCTGTATGACGCACACACAGCCGTGACAAGCTCTGCGAGTTACTTCCAAATGAACAGAGGAGGTGGCGTGAGGTAGGACTGGAGAGGATGTCAGCGAGAAGAGTGCAACACAGGAAGGAGAAAACAAACAATAGGTGGAGGGTGGAATGGTGGTGGTGGATGGGGGGCATTCCCACCTTCCCCTCTTCTCTCCATTATCTCCTTCCCATCCCCCTCTCACCCTTAACGAGGGATAGTTTTCTCCTCGCCTCTCATCTCTCTCCTCCCCTCCGTTCCTCACCGTCTCCAGGGACCAAACACACCCCTGACAGGTTGCCATGGAAACGCCTCACACACACTCTCTCTCTTGCAGAGTCTCTCCCTCTCTGTCTCTCACGGACCCTCTCTCTCTCTCTCTCTTTCTCACAGACTCTCTCTCTCTTGCAGCGGTTAACGCCTGTATCCTCTCTCTCCTACATTAGCATCCCTCTTGCTTGGAGACAGCAGTGGCGGCAGTTGTCGAAAACCTTGAGGTACGCCAAAGTCCCCACACCTGAATTCATTCGTCACAAGAAAACTTTGGGAAAAAACTACTTTTATATTGCAGATTTATGAACACAAGATGTTAGAATTCAGTTCAAGTGATAAATTATTGCACGCAGCTCACAAAACTATCTCATCTGAGATGAAGTATTGTTCCTGAACGCCCCTTTTATTTTTAGATACCTATGGCTTACAGATGCATTTCTGCCAATATCCCTGGAGCTTTGCCTTCCATTATAATGATAAGAACAACTAGATTAAATTTGCACACAATTACCGTGGCCATGCCATACTCAATTAATGCCCGCACAAGTCAGACAAGAGACAGTAGCTGAGTCCCTCAGCTGGAGCATAACTCATTTATAATTCAGTCCTATTTCTCATACTTAAGGTCAGGACAGAAGGTTTTTTGCAAGGCACTCATCCGCATGAAAGGATATATAGACACTATATCACACCCCCGCAGGCTTTTAGAGATCCCGGTCCACTCTGGGGGGTACCAAAAAAAAAGGGACTGTGTTCCTCTGCTGCAGGGCCACTTTGACTCACAGCAGAGCACCAACCACCAACATCATACAGTGAATGTGTCATCCCCGCTGTGCAGCTCAGGGAGGGTTTTATCCACCTTGTGAAGTGTGTTGGTGTCATTATGTCACCCAGTGTACATATACTACCTCTGTGCTGCAACAACCTTCACTGGAAACTACAGTACAGTCACATCCACAGGCGTCACCTCATCCATTCACCCAAGCTGGATATTACACCTTTTTACAAAGAATCTCATTTAACATCACTTAATTGGTTCCCTTTTCATGCCAGAATGCTTGGGGAGAAAAGTGTCGTCATCTACCCAAACTCACACAGTGAATTGCACCGCATTTTCCTCCCTCAAACACCTACATCACTTTTTTTTTTTTTGAATCTCCATTCATCACCACAGACCCCA
The DNA here is from genome assembly GCF_963691925.1 of Scomber scombrus. Lineage (NCBI taxonomy): Eukaryota > Metazoa > Chordata > Actinopteri > Scombriformes > Scombridae > Scomber > Scomber scombrus. The sequence continues at coordinate 20,259,296 of NC_084988.1, forward strand.
TGGGGACCTCATCGTGTCTCTTGTTTATTTATTTATTCATTGAATTACTTGCCTCCTCCCCAAAAATTCCTCACACCCTGTGCCCAGAGAGGGACTACGCCTATTAGTCTGCTGATGAAACCAAGTGTCAATATCTTTTTTTTTTCTTCCTGTGAGTTAACAGCCAGTTCACAGTGAGTCGTGCAGGGAAAGGTTTTCATTCATCTTGGCAACAGATTGAAACCACAGGAGCACCTAATATAAAAAAAAAAGAAGAAATCTGCAAGACTGTTAAAGAGATTCAGTTCTCAGTTTAAAGTGTCACGAGTCTTACCTTTTACCTGCTCCTCCACATGCCAAAATCCACCTTCACGTTTTACATCACTGAGTGGGAGTCCAAGTCTGACTAACACACACTCACACACTTGCACAGACTGTCAATGCAATCCTCTTTCTGGAGTTGGTCTCCTTTCACTCTGTCTTCCATGGAAAAATTACCAACATAAAGATATCCGTTTTTTCCTGTTTATTTAATGATTTTTTGTTAATCTGGTTTTCTCTCTGGTTACCCGGCAGCGCATCCTTCCTCACGGCGGCTCCAGGTTTAAGGAGGCATCGGCGCCGCGCTGGATGACGGCGGGTAGAGAGAGGCAGGGAGATACAGTGGAGAGAGAGAGAGAGAGAGAGAGAGAGAGAGAGAGAGAGAGGCAGCGAGATAAAGAGAGAGGCAGGGGGAGAGAGAGGGAGATAGAAGAGGAGAGAGAAAGAGAAATGTATCAAGCCAACTGCAGCTGCAGAGACACTGAGGTGATTTTTTCTTCAGAGTAAAAGCCTGAAACAAAATCTTATACTGTGGTTGCATCTGAGGCTACTGTCCAGTTGCTGTTGTATGGAGGATCAAACCAGACAAAAAAATAATGACTGACCAAAACAAGTGAATTGATTTATTAAGAGTCAGATACATTAATATATCAGTAAAAATGATAAATAAAATCATCTCCACTGTTACTTTGTATTTATTTTCCTTCAGCAGGGCTCATATTTTGGATCCTTTAAAAAAAAAAAAAAAATTTAAAAGCTAATTTTTGCAAATGTTTAGCCTTGATTTAATTATGAATGCATGAAATTTAAATCATTATTAATTGTCCCAGTTACACAGCAGAGCACACCACTGCTTCATAGGACAGGTGAGTAGCACAAGACAAGGATTAGCATACAAAATCAATGTTATGTCTGATATGCAGCGTATTTATTTATTTAGTTAAACTTTAGTCAGCCACGCAGTCTAATTGATATTAGCCCCTTTTTGTACAGGCTGTTCAAGTCAGGAATGCTGTTCCTTTATTCAGCTTTGCTGGTCTGTATAAAAAGTATGGATGCTGTTGTGTTACACATCACACATCTAAATCCAGAAATCACACACAGGGGCAGCATTATGCTGGCTTTGTTTGGTTCATTGTACAAAAGCAAAGGCAGCTTATTGGCACATGTTTTGTACGGCTTTAATGCGAGATCTGTTTATGAAAAAGCCTAATGAGATCTCTTTTTTAAGAGAGGCATGAGAACAAGAAACATTTCTAATCAGACAAGCACACAGTTCATATACAGAAACAACAAAACTAAGGCCAGACAGCCAGAAACTAGTTTCTAGGCAAATTGTGGTTCATTCCATTTAGAGGTGCATATCTTTATATCAAACTGCTGAAATGAATTCAAACAAACACAATCGACCTTTTTCTGTCATGATCAAAAGCACCCCAATTAAACTGAAAACTGCCCAGTCTGGGGATGTTGGAATAAACAAAGTGATAAATCCAGGACAACCTATGAGGAGTTATTTAAGCCGCCCCCCCTTTTGTGCATACTAAAGATAGAATATATTAAGCAATCCCATTTTTAGATGTTCACGTTAAATTTTATGAATCCACCATTGTGAGGAAAGTACTGTTCAAAATGTTTTCTGTCGGAAAATATATTCAACAAGACCAAATGTGTAATTCCTTCACACATTTATGGCAAGATATTCAGGAACAGACCCAAATGAAGAGGATAAATTTAACAGGCAGGGGAAGTGACCGCACTGAGTGCTGAAGGTGCTGACAGACTGTTGGGGGAAACTCTGATCTCTGATGAGCTCTGATCAGATGTGTCAATTTATTTCGCATTTGAGCATTTTGAAGATAATTCTCCTGATTTCTTTGTCTATTTTATTCTTTTATTAAATAATTGTAAATTGATTTATATTTGCTAAATCTATTTGTATATGACTTCTCATCAACTAATCAAAAAGTCAGGATTGATCCTCCATAAAATTGGACATTTGAAGTATTTGATCTAATCTAAATTGTGAACCTACTGTATGGGAATTTGATGATCATCAGGTCTACTTAATTAGTATCATTAGTATTTTCTGATGAATTTCTTATGACTCCAAGATCATTTTCATGCCAAAAATTCCTCTTTGTAATATAAACAAAACATCTTCAATCAACCCCAGATTTATGAAAATTAGATTATGAACACTCATTATTGCGTGTGTGCAATCAGATCAAAATGTCACATTAGCATGTGCTCAAAGGCTTCCAGCAGACAGCCAGCATTGGTCAACTGATCGATTCTCCAATCATAATATTAAAGGTGGGCAACACTGACACCCAGATAAGCTTATCTGGTTTCTAAAGAGAAGGTCGATATCAGGCTCACATATCAGCTACAAATACTGATCCAATCTTTCATGCTAGAAGCAGCATTTGATTTTAATTATCTATTCAGAGAGCAGAAATCATTTCACCTTAGATTATCTGAGGTGTGAAGATGAAGATTTAACATGTCATTTTATAGCGTTTTCCCCCACACAAATCTGAAAAGATATTTAAATTTAAAAAGCTCTTGATGTGCTTAATATGTTTTTATTTTGAATGTTTCCACAGGAAGTCCTACCTTATATTATTTCTGGCTTGCCGTGGGGATGGTGGGAATCCAGTTTTCCAAGTAAATCAGTCATCTATTACCAGTGAACAGCAGCTCATAGCACAGGGCAAAAAAGAGAAAGATACATGGGAGATCTATTAAGTTTCTACCTCCATTTCTCCTTTTTTGTCTTTTTGTCACTCTGCTCACTGTGACTTAATCCAAGATCAGTTTTTATCCAGGTTTACCCTTTATTCTTGTTTCTCATACACACCACACTTTCCCTTATCTTTCCCTTATTTGAATCGTCTGTGACATACTCTTCCCCTGTAACTAAGTCACCAGGGACCCTCGACGACATGTGGCATAATTAAGATACGGAGTGTGTGAGTGTCTTCTCACACATCTATTCTTATTAGGACCACATGTCGCCACAAAGACAGCATATTGTGAGAAAAAGCCCAGGCTTGACATATATTCAGGAATATAATGAAGTGAATGCAGCTTTTATTGAATAATACATTTAAGATTAGTTTAAGATGAATGAGTTAAGGTAACGAATCAATTATTTGTTGTGGTGGGTCCATAACAAAATGCTTGGTATGCTCAGACAGAATGAGTGGTTTGAAATTAAGTGAAAATGCATTTGAAAATTTAAACTTTAATTAAATTTTGCCGAAATGTAACACAGCCAACACAAATGTTCCAGCAGTCAAAATCGCACAACTAGTGCAAACCAAAATTATTGTAATCTATTATAAAATTATTATAATGTGGTGCTATTAGGATTTTTTTTTTTATCTCTACAATTTTGTGATTAATGGTGTCTTTTTCTTATTTCCCCTGAGACCTAAATTGTAATACTATAACTATCTTCACCAGCTAATTGGGTTTATACTCAAAATTTGTACCAATTTTCATCAATCATTTGTACAAGGATCAATAATACCAGAGGCAGAGATACCAGTTTATGCACAGACAGTATCTTTGACAGACCTGAATACAGTGCAGCCACAGGCTATGTTGGGTTATAGATAAGTCTAAAATCTCTCTAATTGTTCATATAGACGTAACTGACATTTTGGCAATAAGCTATTTTTTTTGTTTTATTGCCAAGACTTAGATGAGAATATGAACACCACTCTCATGTTTGTGTATTAAATAAGACGCCAGGACATTGTTAGCTTCGATGAGCTAAAAACCATGATGAAACAGCTAAGCCTTATTCTTAACCAAGATAACTGAATCCACCTACAAAACACAAGTTGTGGTTTTACAAGATGTGAGGTCTTAAGTGAGTTTAAGAGGTGCTGGTTAGCAGATTTTCAACATTTGGACGTAGGCAGGATAGCTGTCTCTCACCACCTAAAACCCTTACAGTAAAATAAGCTAACGGTCACATTAACGGTAGACTAAGCTAACAGTCTCCTGGCTTTATCTAATAGATTGTGAGTGTTACCAATCTTTTCATCTAACTGTGAGCAAAAAATCTATTCCTTAACATTACATACATGTATGTAAAATGCAAGTATGTAAATGCTTTGATGGTTCACAAAAAGCAAGTAGAACAGGAACAATAAAGCAAAGTGAATATATTGAATTAAAGGTATTTGACATCATAAGCGACATTGTTCTTTGCCTTTCAGGTGTGGGATTAGGGATTAAATGTAGTCAATGGGAGGTCCTCACAAAGATGGAAATATAAATGTGTGTGTGTGTGTGTGTGTGTGTGTGTGTGTGTGTGTGTGTGTGTGTGTGTGTGTGTGTGTGTGTGTGTGTGTGTGTGTGTGTGTGTGTGTGTGTGTGTCTCACTGTGGGGAGGATGGCAGGAATATTGATTCCACTGTCTTCATTAGCATGTACCTGTGGGGCTAACGTCTCTATGGGGTTCTGGCTAGACAACCTAACACTCCGTTTCTCTCCCTGTGGTGAAAGACGGGCATACCTCTCCCCTCCTGCGCCGCCTGACACTTTGGACTGAGAGTGAGACCAAAATAGAAGCAGTAAAGACAGAACCGGAGACCAAAGAGGAGCAGTTCTGGCATCTATGGCAACCGTGCTGAGGAAGAAATGAACTATAACCTAAAATATCTGTGGCTCTTTACACTTTTTATTGCTCCATAATTCATTACACTTCTAGTCCTCATGATACTAACATCAAATAACTCTTCTCTCAGTTTGATGCATTGTCCTTGTCTCAGCATTTTCTGTTGTAAAGCAACTTTAATTATATTAAGCTGTAAGGGTGGTATAACAAACTTTTAATTTGATGGATTGAACATCACTGTAACACCTCAATTAAAAAGGAATGAAAAACATAATTATCACATTAAATGAGAGGAATTAATCCTCCCATTAGCTTCTTTTTCTTTTCAAGGCAGTCCTTTGTATCAACATGCAGAGCTTAAATAAGGGTTAAATAAATAAATCACAGAAAACTGTTTATTCACAAAAGCTTTGACAGCATTGTAACAAACATGTTGCTCTTCTTAGAAACAATTCTGCAATCCAAAATTTTCAATTAAAACAGCATTTGTGTGTAGGCTAATGGGATGCATAAGAGGCTGATGATAAATACTTTTTGTATTTTTTTGGACATTATATCTATGTTTGGATTTATGATAAAAATGTGTCCATCTATTGAAGCCTGTAGTATATTCATTTAATCTGTGTTGAACTGCCTGTATGTCTGGAATATCTGTCATGGTAACATACTGGATAGATTTTTTTAACCTACAATTTTAAGTGTTTTTTTTTAAGTGCTTTTTTCTATTCAGATATTTTTTGGTTTATGAATTGGTTCTTTATTTGGATTGTATTGGACCCAGAAACTGATAAACCAGGCATACAACATTAAAAAAGCTCAATGATCAAGGTAGTACAAGGCAGGAGTCATGAACACACAGGCAGGTATAAGTGGAACAGAGGGGTGGAACGTCAAAGCTACAGAGCACAATGGGCGATCTTGCAAATTCCGAGAGAAAGGAGCTGGTGTACTGTATATACTGAGTGGCTAATGAGGGAATGAGGGGCACTTGAGCAGGTTGGTGTGGGATTCTGGAGACAGAAGATGGCGGGAGCATGCTGAGGGAAACTACTGGAGAGTTGGAGAATGACAGGAGAGGTTATTGACTGAGTGTTTTGCCCATCCCACTTAGGATTATAATATCTCAAACACCAGAAATACAACAAGGCATCTTTAGGTAAAACACAAGAAAAACACCACTCATAACCGTGTCAATCCATGAGCCAAACCAACAATAAACGCATCCTACTTACAAGTAGGCTATTGTGTGTATCCAAAGCCTGATATTTTGTATCCCTCTATGTGGTAGGCCTAGGTTGCAACAAAAAAACCACACTGTTGCACTGGGTGACATGTTCCTTCACCCCACAATGTGGTTATGGTAGTTTATTTAGAAATGGCTCCAAAGACTAATAACTGTGATCACATTTTCAATCTTAGGAGAGTTGTTCCTCGTATGGCAGAAACAATGCGAGAATATGGTTCTGTTAATTTGCTCTGCATATTTTTAATAGTACGTACTTTTTTTGAGCCATTGCTACCAAGTTTCGTCTGGATGTGCACTGCATAGTGTATATCTGAATGACAAATATAAATCTATCTATCTATAAGTAGATCAATTAATTGTTGGCTTAGCTCTGCACATGGAATTTGTTAACAATAATGAAAACATAGAAAATCACTAGCCTTAACTTTTAAATTTAACATCTCCCAGGCTTTCTCCAAGAAGCCAACCCCCTCTTTGTAAATCATTCACATTTTAAAAATCTATTTCTGTTATTATCTAACTATACAAAATATCACATGGGTCAATGTGAAAAGGACAATGAAAATACAACAGTCCATGTTAACAGCATTAACAACAAATTCACCTTGTGCACCAGCCAGGTGTTAATCAGCCCCTAATTAAAACTACAAAGAAAACCAGCAAGGCTAAGTCATAAGAAGTATCGAGGTAGTAGATGAATCAACAGAGCATAATTAAGCAAATAAATATTGCTTTCATTTTTCTTTTACAACCCATTTTGCTAATGATGTGGCAGTTATTAGTAAAAATATTCTCCTCATGCCTGCACCTTTTCAGACTGTAGGATGTTCTCCTGACTGCACATAACAGCGTTGGCGAGGTTGTAAAAATAAGCGGCTTGCATCTTGACATTTTGAATTGATAAATAATGAAATATTATTATTATCCAGAGTGATTAAAACATAGGGTACATGCCATTTCAATCTTCTGTTTTTGATATAACTCAAAAGGTCAGATGAGGAGACTGTAAACTTAATTTGAGAGCGACAGCCGTTTCATAAACGAGGAGCACACACTGCCAGACCTGGATGGCAGTAATTATGCCTTATGAAGTAAAAGTCACTTTTGCAATCATCTAATATGTCCTGAATTAATACCAATCTGTTTGCTTCACCCACTCTACTCAGCAAGCTCATTATTTAGAGGATGAGCCAGGGAAAAAATATTTATAACCATGGCAAGAGCTTCCAAAAATGGGTGAATTGAAAATGAAACACAAAGAAAAACCCAATATGCATTTGTCAGATTCCAAATCAAATTTGGCTAACTAATAGCATGCAATGTTGATGTTCATTGTGGACGTTGTGAGGAGAATATTCGATCATTAAATTTAGACTATTTATTCACCCTAATACACTAAATGCAATGAAAGTGTTCTGGTGCAACTTAAAAGTAAAGTAAGAAATACATCTAATTTGAAACATCTAAAGAAGCTGAGTGACAGGCTGCAGATCTGTCCCTCCTCTCAACACGACTTCACCGTCCCAGAGCCCGGCGGCAGTGGAGCCTCGGGTCACAAGCATCTGGCCTAGATCATAAATGTCGCCTGTACTCACGGAGAGGTTGTGCAGAAAGGCAGAAACAACAGGGACAGAAGGCACACCATTTGGTCTCAACTTCAAGGCTTTGAAGAAAACAATGCTGCCATCTTGACTTTATTATGACGAAGGTACTCTGCGTCGAGTGAGCCCGAGCTGGCACGACGCTCGGTATACATTGTTGAAATCGCACTCCTTTGATATTAACTGTTAGCTATGCTTAAGCACACCAGTGTTGTGGAAAGATGGGTATTGCTTGAGGCAATTTACGTTTTTATGTTCATTTAGGATTGTTATATAAACCCCTACGCCTTACACAGGCCTGTCTTGTGCTGGCTTATCTCTGGCTGATGCTTGACCAGCCTCCTGGTGATCTTGTGTACTACAGTCGGGTTGCATAAGGCTGGAGATGTTAGGTCATGTGACAGCTCAGCTTTAAACAAACAGAAGCATCTTCAGCTGATGTCTGCAGTCTGCCATGTTTGTTGTTGCTGTCCAGGGGTTGAGTCAGGTTGTGTATCGCCACTCTGGGCAGTCAGAAAGGTGCTTATAGGTCATGATCCAAACTAAATACACAACACAGAGATGGCTGGTTCAGTCTGGTTTATTATATATTCTCGGTAAAAAGTGAATGTTGTAGATTGTAGAAATTATTTTCATGGACTGGACCAGTCTTTTTAAAGGAATAGGTTTTTGGAAAGCTTATTTGCTTTCTTGCTGAGAGTTAGATGATCATATATGTACATTAATTATAGAGCTAGAGTCAGCAGGTGGTTAGCTAAGCTAATGTTAGCTGTACAGCTTTGCATAAAGCCTGGAAACAGCGAGGAACAACTAGCTTGGCTCAAAAAATATAATAGTCTGGCTATCAGCACATCTAAAAACTAGTTGACACATTATACATCACATCTTTAATACATAGAAACACCATAGACTGCACTCAGACAATAAGTCTTGCCAGGACGTAATTCTTCATAAAAACATGCTTGTACTATATGTTTCAGGTTTGGTTTTTGAATTAAAAAATATAACATGTTAATTAATGTAATTTAAAGGCGCCGATAGGCACTGATTTTTTTCCCCTCCTTGCAGGCAGCTTCCCTCTGCCTGCATTCTTTTTTTTTCTTTTAAAGATTAATTTTTGGGCTTTTGTAAGTAAAGTAGTTGGCAGAGAGGCAACAGGAAACAGGGAGAGAGAGGGGTATGATCTGCCTTTATGTGGCATACCCATGTGCTCCTGCTTGCATTCTTTAGGCAATGCTAAGCTAACTGTTTCCTGGCACTAGCTTCATTTAACTACTTTATATGTGTTTTTGTGTTTTCCAACGTGTTAAACTATTTGTGAGACACCATACATTTTGATTTTTTAATAAGATATAAGTGAGCTTTAGAGGGGCCGATAGTATTTTTTTTAACCATTAGATATGCTATGCCATGCTAACCTCTGCCTCTATTCTTCTTAAGCTAATATTGTCTCCAGGCTCTAGCACTTTATTTACAGTACAGATATGAGAGTGGCATCTATTTTGTCATTTACTTTTTTTGCAAGAAAGTCAGTATTTCTCAAAATGTCAAACTGTTCCTGTAAGGGAGACACTGAAACAATTCAGGTGTATGAAATGGTATAGACAATATATATTGTATTGTATTTCCTGCCATTGTATATAAATACAATATATAAATATACAATGGCAGGAAAAAAGAAGCAAAGCTGCATTCTTTTAACTGCACATTGAACAAAGATCTTTTTTTAAAAAGAAGCCCACATCTCTGTAAACATCTATACCACAACAACAACAACAACAACACACACACACACACACACACACACACACACACACACACACACACACACACACACACACACACACACACACACACACACACACACACACACACACAAAACTATATAATAGTGCACTGTAATGCTGAATTTACAATAACCCTTAGAGCTTAAAGTATGACTGTCTAGCTCACTGTGGTATAGGATTTTCCACTAACTGCACATTTTTAAGAATGAGCCCTGAGAAACAGATGCAGGGTCCTGGAAGGTAGATGATCTAGTGTCTGGTTAGTATAGGGTGCAGGAACATTTACCACTCAGTCACTGGTCAAGCATCGACAAGGAACAATGCAGCCTTCCATCCTTTTATCTGTGTACAAATTGGTCAGGAGAGAGCAGCAAAACCTGGTGACCTCCTGTTATAACAAGTGGATGTTCAACATGTGTAATGAAATGATTTTACCACCAATGCCTGGTTAATGAGGACATGGAGACAGTGATCAGAGGATGAGGAGTCAGACCACAGAGTAATAAACAAATCATTAATTGAATGACATCAGAGCAGCAACACTGAGCTCATAAAATATTCAAATTTAAAGTAGTAAGTAAGCCGGGATCAAATCTTTATAAATGTTTCGTTTACAAGTGAAATGTATTTACAAGGCAATAAGACGTGCATATGAGCATAATAAATAAAATAACTTATTTAGCCATCTTTCCCTATTGCAATACTGTACTACCGTGTTTATAATTACTTTAACTGTTCATTATCTTGAGTTACGCTCTCAATATTGTATAATTTCAGTGGTGGTGGTGTAACTCAAGCTAAATCCTGCACCAAATATGCCTGAGGAGCAATTAAACAAAAAAACAAAGCCAATTTATTGTGCACATTAAATCGAGACAAACTCAATCCTTTATACAGTCTTGCACAAATGTACTTGTTTGGGAATTACTGAGAGATAACAACCATGAAAATGTGACAAGTGGCTCCGAGGTGGGCGTTTGAATGGTTGGAAGCTGCGCCAGTTGATGAAAGCAAGCCAAGTGCACAAAAGCAGCAGAGTACTGGAGGCATTAAAAACAAGCAGCGCTAAAATGTCATTGTTGTCAATGAAATGGAGCTGCGTAAACTTATTGTATACATTCACTCAGGCATTATCAAAATCTAAGTATCTCAATACATTTGAAAGAAAACATTTCTTTCAAATCAGACTGTTATTTGTATTATGGATCAAACTTAAATTATTTTCCCCCTTCTATCCCAGTAAAGGGAAAAAGAACTCAGTGTAACATTACTATTGGGTTAAGGTTATGGCTTCCCTCTTTGTACCTCCATGTACTGGCAAAAGCACTCAATCACATATTGGTACTTGATAGAAAACAAGTACTGTCTCTTCAAAAAGGGAGGCTGTGTCTTGAAGGGTATCTGTGCTTTTACCGTTAAGGCTGCAATAATGCTGTTGATGCCTTTATAAGAGCATTTGTTGCCTAGAGGCTAGATAATCTGTGGAGAACATATATTTTCTGTGCTGTGTTTCTGCCTGCAGATATCACATTATTTCATGATTTATTACCAACTAATTTTAATATTTTTCTCTTTAGTTCAATAGTTTTGTCACAACTTTCTGTTTATTGTATCTTTGAATTGCTTTTCCCAAGGCTCTTTATATCTTTTAAGCCTACTGAGACATTAGCTTTGTCCTAATTCCATACTATATCCAAACCAAGCACAGTATTCACTATATGCTAATTATCATAGTATACGTTTTTGTTTTTTGCTGTTAGGAAAAATAATACATATGAGACTGCAAGTAGCATATTTTTATCTTTTGTGTACTTGATTGTACACATGTAAAAATCAACATTTTTTTTAATACTGACTCTTTGTCAATTCCCAGTGTTAACACTCAAAACTTTAATAAATGGTAAAGGAGCTGCATTTATTTAAGCACCTTTCAAGTCTTCCAATCACTTGCACTACAAAGTGCTTTGTACTGTATGCCAACATTCACAGTTCAATTTGCAGATGTAGATTAGTGGATGACATGCTATACCTCTGAGCCACAGCCACCCAATAGCCACTCATAGAGTTAGTACTGTATGTAGTGTAACTGGGATACAGCTATTGTATGTGAAAGGGAGCTGTGATAATAAACTTGATTTGAAATATATATTGTATGTAAAGGAACAGGCAACCTACTGTGAAGGACCTGAACTTTGACACCCAAGTGATGTCACTGATTGGTCAATTGTTCTACTCAGCTACATTAACTGTTTAAAGCTGCATTAATCAATATTGTTATCAATACTGTGTATAATCAAAATGTTAACAATGGATTAGATTACTTTGAAAGCAGTCGCTTATATTGACAAACTCAAAAAGACTTTTCACCAGACTGTAGTCTGGATCGATCGATCTAATTGTAATCATTAACCCTCTTTTCAGCTAAAAAAAACTCTGCTAAAGCCACTGTATACCACAGTCAGCAGAAAAGACAACACAGACCAAGTTAGAGACTAGCTGGTGAACGTAGTGGAGAATTTAGCGGCAAAATGAGCAGATATTTCAAAAAAATAGCAGAGCGGATAACAATCAGGACACCAGAATTAATTAGCGTTGCTCCGTGCCTGCATGATGCATACTGTTTAGGAAATTGATTACTACAATATTTATCATTACAACTGTATAAAGTGATAATATGTCAATGTTTGTCCAATGTGTTCAACTTGATTTGCTGCCCCCAAGTGGCAAGAAAAAATGACTTAATGCAGCTTTAAGTCTTTGGTTAGACAAAAAATCTGAGGATATCTGATGGTACTCCTTGGTACATATTCTTGGTTTATGTATTTGTGTAATGTGAAAGAATCATTACATCTACTGTAACTATCACTACAGTTACAACAAAGCAAAGTTTATTTAGTCACATTCACAATGAAGGCTTGTGCTTTGAAGCTGCAGCCATTTAACCAACAGCAGGGAGAACAGCCATGCTTATGATTGTTACATTTGCGGTAGATTTTGGGTGTGGCATAACCAAATGTGATGAAATTAAATAGTAGGAAAACATTCACCTCAATGAATCGAGACAACAAATTAAATGACTACTGAATCTCTCGAGCTTATTTGTCACAGATGAATGACGCAGGGAGTGCATAGGGGGCTATTATTAACAGGCAATTTAATACATAACTGCCAGTGAAAACACAATGAAACTTCACAAAAGGCTATGCTAATTATCGCCAGTTTGTGTGAGCCCTGCCAGTTGTGACCTCACCATCCTTTGAAAGTTAGATGAATGCACAGCTCAAATTAACGAGAAAATCGATTGATTGAATATCTTTAGGTTGTTTCAAAAGTGCCCGAACTCATTGACTGACTGACTTGTACTAGGAGGAATAACCTTTTAAGTTTTTTTTTGTCCTCACTTTTCCTGTGGTCCTGTGGATTCTCAGCCCAGCTGGTTTTAACTCCAGCCATCTAATGAAGGTTGCTGGGTGAATGTAATTAACAGCAATTGACCACCTAGTAAGATAGATAACCAGCAGCACTCTGGGTCCTGAGGACAGGATTGAGAACCACTGTTTTAAGGAAACAAATCACTGTGCTAATTAACACAATACACACTAAATGTCAATTTGGCAATTAGTAAAGTAAAGAAGAAAAGGGCAAAGTGGTTTGTATCAATGAAAAGTCAAATTCTTAACGTTACAAAATGATCAAGGAAAACAGATAGTGGGGAAAATAACAATGGGGGAATAGTTTAATATACTTTGGGACATCTTACTGAGAGTTAATGAGAAGATTGATAGCACTGTCATTTTTTGTGGTTTATAAGACATCGCTGGGGACTTTCTCTATTTTCAGTTTTCTCCAAAGGTTATTAAAACCACATGTTCCTTTTCCCAAAAAGAGTATGGGTACAGTAGTTTGTTCAGAAATGGCTCCACAGGCTAATAAAAGCTATCACGTTTTCAGTCTCTGGAGAGTAGTTCAGTGTGAGGCAGAAACAACTGCACACATGCAGGAACAAGTTTGTGCTACACAACCGCTTGACTTTATATTGAAGTTTTTTGAAATATACAATATAGCACAAAGTCAAGAGGTTGTTATATATAGCACAACAAGCTGGCCAAGCACAGTAAACCGAACAAAATTCTTGCGCAATCATGTCTGGCAAAACAACTCTCTGGTTACTGAAAACGGGCTGTCATTAGTCTTTGGAGCCAAGAAATTGTCAGGCACCTAAAAATAATAAGAATAATAGTTTTTGAATAGATTAAACAAATGAAATACGTGTTAATTAGAGATCTTAAGAAACTGTGGTTTTTTCCAACCTTTTGAACAGAGACTAGCTATTTCCCCCAGCCTGCAGTCTTTGTGCAAATTTACCTCCGTAGCTTCATATGTAACATAAATTGTGAGAGTTTGTATCAATTTTTTGATCTGACTTTTAGTAAAAAAGCGAATAAGTGTTCTCAAAAATGTGAAATTGCCCTTAATGAATATGGGGCCAGGTACTAAAATTTCAGGCTTTCAGAACTCACTTTTCATCCCCTTTCAACTGTTCAGAGTCAGTATTAAAGCAGGACACAAAGTTGGAAAGTTGCTTCTGGGACCAGAAATTCTTATGCAGCCCCTTGGATCTCACAGGCAGTTGAAAGTCAAGAGAAATAACTAGGTGGTAGTCCAAAGTAATCAATAAAATGTTAAAATCAATCCTACACTGCTCTGGGAGGCAGCTATGTGAAACAGTGGGATAATATGCTGTTTCTTCTTAGTTGGCTGTCGGGAGTTTACCGGCTCAGACAGGTGTACAGGGAGTTTGGATCAATACCAAAAAACCCCACGATGTGTGCAATGGACTGCTTTGCACTGCATGATTGTGCTCTGTGTTTATGTCCTGATGGCGTCTCGAGGGTCCTTCTATATATATGTTAAGTGTATATGTCCAGGCTTTAGATGTAATCCAATTATTTACGCTTAAGATCAAAGAGCAGGCTATCGCCTGTCTGATTACCCTTCATTCATTTAATCTGGGTTAACAAATCCTGCCATTGATCCTTACACCTTAGGAGAGAAATGATCATCAAGATGGACCCTGGGGAAATTGATCAGCTATCTACATAATGGTAAGCTGATAAAGCATTAAGCTCCACAAATGGCTGTGGCTTAGATCCCTTACTTGTAAGGGTATCACACAATATAATGTCCTAATTATAGCTGCAGGCAACATATACCATATATAACACACACATCTTTGATATTAAACTCCTGGTGTGCACCATTTCTATGAGTACTGTTCACCCACCGCTGAGAGTCAGTGCGTGAACCTTTACAGTCAAATCCACACATACTAAAGTTTTTGATGTTTTATACTGTTATTGTCTGAGATTCCCCCCTCACCTCTGTGCAAACATAATACATTTTTCACCTTATGTTGCTGGCTAAGTTAATTTCTTTCCCTCTGAATTGTGAGCTGCCATCATCAAAGCCCAAGATAGGAAATATCCTGGGAAGACAGACATGACCGCAGTGCAGTCCAGACAACAGTGAATTCTAAATCACTGCCTTTTAAGATGAAAGCCTGCAGGGTGTAGACTTAGGCCTGTAAACAAATCCATTCCTGTACTGCCTACTGGCCATGGGGTTGCAGCTCCTTCCGAGTGTTAAGTGATGGACAGCTGTGAAATGATTACCTGTTAAAAACCTGCCTGCCACACAATCAACGAGAATAGTCAGCGCAGTCCTGGATAAATACACCACAGTAATAATATTTTATGCTTGGCTATTTGCTGTTGTGTGTCATTTCACATTTCTAATAAAAGATCAGTGTTAAGGCTGTGAAACAGATTGCTTTAGCAGTATTTTTCTTTTTGAAGTGTATTCTGATTTGAGCCTCCATTATGTATTTCCCATGCTGGATTATGTTCCTCTGTTGGATTGCTTCGACCTGTTGTGCGGTATAGGAGGGTTTGGGATTTTGATAAGCGCCTCTGACTGGAAAACAAGGAAGCCCTGCGGCTACCGAGGCCGACTGGAGACTGAGAAACTGTGCTCAATTCAATTCACCACATTGATTGCATTCATTACTGCCAAGGTTAGTCTGTAACCCCATTTAATTAAGTGACCATGTCAGTGGCCTTGTGTTTACCTGTCTACACAGACTGGGACGTTTACTTTAACAACACACTAATTGGAAATATGATGTTGATGGGCAGTTTTCAATGAATGCAGGATGCAGACACATTTGCATTATTTATAATGTAGTAAAATAGTTACATTGCATGATAATAATTTTACAAATAATATAATGAAGAATATACTGTATTTTTTGCATTTCATTAGTAGTGTAAATGTAAAATTAAAAGATGAATCTATTGTTATTCATTCCCCATTCATACAAATCACAAGAAGGGGATGTAGTTGAGTTACGGACTTGTACAGACAGACCTGAGACATTTTAGCTGTGGACTGGGCATAAGGCTTTAATAACATTTATAGATGTTGACAGTCCTGCCAACATTACAAGAACTGAGCATCCAGATTACCCAACTGTATGTCTTGAATTCCAACTTTTAATTTGATCTAACAAATCTGAGCCGTGGGACTGTTGTGAAGAAGTGTTATTGATGAGCTTGATACTTCAGTCTTGACTATGAAAAAAAAAAAAAAAATCTCAAGGTCCATTTATTTGGTAGTTCTGGAGCAGATTATTATGAAATTGAAAATGTTCAGTTTATTTTATCATGGTGAACACCTTTAGGACCAGAAACTTTTCCAGCTGGCTTAAATAGTTCATGCTTGACCTTGGAAACAGATGAAGACTACTGCCTAAAATAAGCGAATAAGTGGACCTTAAGTAGTTTTGTTCTTTCATGAAGCATTTAGCTTTTTTTTTATGTCACATGTAACATTTATTCTTTTAACTCTTGATATATTCAGTTTTTGTAACACTGGTGCTGCTTTTTTGAATGTGTACTGTGGTTATTTGATTTTAAAGACACCTTTTTTCCTTTGACCACTATATTGTGTAAGTAGTATTTTTTTATACAGGTATTAATACAGTAGGTTAAATGTTTGAATTGTTGAGTTAATTTGCAATATTAAAATCGGTGCATTGTCGCTTGTAATTACAGATATTAAGCAACTGTTAAACCAGTTAAATGATCTGTATGGTTTCATGAGCTGAGTGATGATTTTCTGATTATTTGAAGGCACCTCCGCTGATGTTTGGCTAATTTGTGTTCATAGTTTACCGAGGTGTGTTCTTGAGAAGGATCCTACATGAGAGATCATCTGGCCTTTGAAGCTTGCTACCACAACTGTGTTGCATCTTGAGCAGAACCTAATGAAACTTCTACAGTCACTTCATGCTTCATCAGGTCAAGAAGGATCTCGTTGTAGATGCTTCGCCAGCTGGCTTAAAGAACGCTGATCCTTGAGACTGTGATGACATTTGTCATGTTGAAGTGACATTTTTAAAGCTGCCCTGGTGGCAATGAACTGAGAAGGAAAGCCATGTTGCCCAAAGTAACCTTTTCTTTCAAAGTTCTTTCTGTTCTGACATTTTAAGGGATCTCAGGATGGGGTTTGGGGTGGTGGATGGGTTTTGAATTTGGCACTTTCACACCAGCTAGGGCTAATAGTAAATCCTAAACTGCTTGGAAGCTGAGAGGTGGACTTTTCCTGAGATTAATCATGTCTCCTTTAGTATTTTATTTTACACGGTTGGAATGTCGACCACTGGCAGAAAATTATTAGATGGTGTACTATAAATATTTTTAAATGAGGTGAGTAACAGCCTGGATTTACGGTCATCCTCCGCTTTTTTGCCTTCCAATTCATGGCAGATTAAAGTCAAGTCACTATTAAATTGATATCCTACAATACAGCACTACTGCAAGTCAGTAGTAACCACTTAAATCAAGGAATGTACTAAATACAAGTTGCAAAACAAGAAAAATCCACAATTTAACAGCTAATAATTGCAAAACCAATGTTTTAATTATATTAACACTCAAATTAATATGAGTCATGAAATACTTTAAAAAGGCTGATTACGTGCAACAGTTCAAGGCAAAAAAAAAAGAAAGAAGCAGCATAAAATAAAGGCCTAGCAATCTAATATATATGCAGGCTAATTAATATAATAAATTAAAAGGGGTTTACTTTCATTAAGGATTACAGCAAACAAACGATGCTGTAGAAAATGGGAAATATACATTGTTTTTGCATTTCAGGATTGCTTGCCATTAAAAAAGAAAAAAAAAGAAAAGAAATTAACACAAATTTCTTTAGTAGAGTATGAACACTCTAAATATCAACCACTATTAATACCTCTCATTGTTAGTGTTTTTCGTGGGGTTTTCCCTGTAGTTCAAGTCCTGGGTAGGTTATGGAAACATTTGGCATGTAGTCTTGGATTAGGTTTGTCTTCCCGAATGCGTTCCGCAGTGTCTTTGCAGCAAAGTAAACATACGCACCAACAACAAATAAGACAAGAGGATGAAAGAGGCACATAGGGGTATTTCTCAAACGACAAATTTGTTCTTGGTGGTTGAACCGCTTTTGGTAGCTGTGTCTGCGTGAGATTGGTAGCCGATGGTCATCTTCAAGGGAAGGCCCAAACGCTCCTTGTAAACTTTCCTATTGACAGGGGAAAATGACACCGTAAGAGGATGCAGGGACATCATTAAAAACACATATACTCAAGCCAACACTGAAGGACTGCCTCACCCTATGTGTGTTACAGCTTCCCGGTTCTCGTAGTCTGACGTCCAGACAGCTATTTTGTCTCCTTTTGTGCGGATGTTGACCACGGCGCCACAGACTTGGTCGCTGTAGTCGTCAAAGGCCTCTCCAACTAAGCACAGGAGCTGGAGTGGTGATGAAGAGGAACAAAAACTATTAAACTATTGATTATTTTTCATTTTTGCTCAATTTGTCAATCATTTACTTGATTAATCAATTAGTTGTTTGCTCAATAAAATGTCAAAAAACTGTGAAAAAATGTCCATCATTGATCCCAAAGCCCAAGATGACGTCCTCAGATGTCTTTTTTTGTCCTGACCAATTCTCCAAAACTAAAAAAAAATCTGTTTACCATCAGAATACTGAATGAACCAGAAAATATTTTTATTTGAGAAGCAGGAATCTGAGAATCTTCACAAAAAAAATTGACTCCAAACAATGAATCAATAATCAGAATAGTTGGTGATTAATCTAACAGTTGGCGGCTAATTGATTAATCAACTAATCATTACAGCTCTTGATGCGATTATTTACTTGACATCTTGAATCCTGCACATTTTCATGAAGGACGAAGACCTTAGACATGAACATTTTCAGTGTGTGCTGCTATGGCGTAAAATTAATGTATTAAGTTTAAGATAAATGGAAGTAAAATATTAACTTTCTGTAGTTACAAAGAACATTGACTAATAATCCAAATCCCTAATAATCCAAAATCAGATTTGTCACGTCTGACATTCCCACCAGAACTTTTTAGTGTTTACATGATGACCAAAATGTTATTTTAACAAACAGTAGATTAGATAGAAATTATCAAATCAATTACATGAGACAAGAAATTAAAAGCTATATGCAGGATTTGGTCTGACAGAACAAATACAAAGATTTGGTTGATCAGGACCAAGGACTATACTACATAGCATGGTCCTGTGTGGACCTCACAATGAAATTATACTGTTAACTTTTTATGGGAATAATGTTGGAAACACTAACTCATTGGATGATAGGAAATGTTCTTTGCAAACTAAAAGCTGTAAAATCAACATCACGCTGCTGTAAAATAATTGACTCTGATAAGAATCTGGACTCTTTTCTGTCAGCATATACTGTAAAAACCATGAAAAAAATCAAAGATGTTGCAGGGGTTCTTTTGAGCGCTCGATGTGGCCACTGATGGCCTGAAGGAGTATAAATGAGATTACGTTTTATTCACTGGTATTGCTGGAAGGAAGGATAGGTGGTTCAAGACTCTGGAGACACTTCTCTGTCAGAATAAATCATGTTTTTCTTACTTTAAAGCTTTCTGACCTATAGGGTGCTAAGAGGATTCACCACCATGTGATGAGTTTGTGTTTTCAAAACTCTCCTGGTGAGACGTTTTATGAGCGGATCTTTGACTGTAATATCCAAGTTCTCAGCCAGTACCTATGCAGGACTGTAATTTGTTGGTCCTTGTTCAGGTCTGAGCATCACCTTTCATCCTTCATGACAACCTGGTATCGGAGCTGAAGAACTGTTCATTCAAAACTGTCCGTGGCCATTAAAAAAAATGTGAATGTCACTCCATTCCCGAGAGGTCAATGGCTACAGTATTGACAGCACAGTAAGTGCTGTTTGCTCACTGGCAAGTCATAGCTTGCTAAATGTCTGTGTATCACTGTCAGTGACCTTTAGAGCAGCAGGAGAGTACACCACAACTCTGCGTGATCTGCAGACTTAGCTGCAAGCAATCTCATTTTTAATTTTGCCCATTTGACTGTGTTTTGAACCCTCATCATCCGCTCTGTATACAGTCAGTAACATAGCAGATTTTCTCATGATAAAACCTCTGTGTCTTAAAAAGAACATTAAAGACCGTCTGATCACTCTGCATTTCAGTTGAGTTTTCAAAAAGATATGATAGGATGTAATCACCCCTTTCTACAGCGTGACTAATGTAATGATAGAGTGGTAGAACTAATTATGGATGCCAGCAGGTAATAAGTGTACTCCTTTGGGAAGGGGCTCGAGATATGATTAATGGTGTCACTTTGTTTGAGTAGGATACAAAGCACCGCAGGCCGCAGCCAAACCTACAGTTTCCAGCCAGAAGCGGTCCAGGTCTGATCTCCTCTGCTGCTTGTTGAGTGTGATCAGCCAGCGTCCGCCACGCTTGTTCCTCTCATCCTCCCACATGGGTTCGATGCCGTCCTGCAGCCGTGGTTCAAAATTGTCAATACACACATCCTAAACCATCGCAGCAAAACTTTAAAACAGCTTCTTAAAATAAATCAGGTTTCAGCATGATTTTAATATTTGCCTGTAAGAAATGCATCTTTTCTGGCTCTTCAATAATCCCGGCAAAAAAAAGTCTTGAAATCTGATTAGGAGTTGCAGCTGGAATGCTAAACAGGTACCAAAAACTCAACAGCATCAAGGGATGATTAAATATTTGGTAAACATATTTTTTTCCTCTCTGTTTATGCCTCAGAATTCAGATTTTTATTGCAGTGTTTGTTAAAATATTGCATTTTCCAAGATTTCTGATGAGTAAAATGCGAAAAATGTTAACTTTCTACAGGCGCTGATGAAGTAATTCCACAGATATAATTAAAAATAGGGCTGGTTAGCCTTTGACAGAGATGATCCAGCTAATGATTTCAATAAAAGTGCAATAATCAGAGGCTTCAGTCACATTTGATTACTGCCTCATTTCAAACGCAGTGTAATTAGTGGCTGCTAGCTGCCCCCTGCTATTCAACTTACTAAACTTCCACCCACGCTACCTATTTTCTATCATCACGTCTGGTGAAATGAGCTGAATCAAGTGCAGTTGGAAGTAGGCAGAGAAAAATCCTTGCATATATCTGTCCTTGTTTGCTGATCCTTTTGTTTTGACTTTTGCGTCAATGATTCAATCCAGTATTGTTCTTGCCGACACTTGTAGTGCTATATGACGTGGTGAAGCGGCAACCAATTATATGTTTTTGTTACATCATTTCAACTTGCTGTTCCGTTCTGTCTAAAAATTTTAATTTAAACTCATCTTTACCGTTTGGGTTCAGCAGCAACTCGGTGACAATGTAGCTTTGTCGCTCATAGTGTGGATTTGTGTTTTTCTTTTTTGATAAGCTGCTGATAAAAAGCTTACATTCAAATTTTAATTTGATGCCCTTTTCCTCAGTTGTAAATAAAATTTTGGATTCTATTTTGAGACCAAATGACTTTTTTTCCCTGTATTCACAGTGTAAATGACATTGGTTGCCACATGAGGCTCAGGCATTCATTTAGTTTGAATTATCTGATGTTTGGGTTTTTCTATACGGGTGCAACTAATGATCATTTTTATTATTGTTTAATCTGCAGACCTTCTCTTTGACTAATCAATTAATTGTGGGGAAAGGTGGAAAGCCCTTGTTCAGGTTATTTTGTCCAACCAACAGTGTAAAACTCAAAAGATATTCTGTTGACAATGACATAAAACAGAGAAAGCATGCCAATCCTCACACTTGATATGTATAATGTTACATATTTTTGTCAGATCTCATGTCAAACAGTGTTAATGAGACCTTTCACTTTTAAGGAATAATGTTCATAGTATTTTACATGGTTCCTTTATGAGTTATAGTGTGAGAGAGAAAACACTGTTCTTCTACATAGTGTTAAAATAACAATACAGTAATATGGCGTGTAAAATATTTAAAAAATGAACTCAGCACCAAATAGGATACTGACATGAATCAGTATCAAAACTACCTCTCTCTGTACATTTACATAAATGGTAAATAAATCAAACGTACCTTGAAAAGAGAGTAATCGCAGCCTGACATGAGGTTGCTTGACAACTGGATATGGTTGTAGAGGCTATAATAAAAGAGAGTACAGCATTAACAAAACAGGTTGATCTCATAGTATTCCAGTATACACTTGTATGATTTTACTGCTACAGTTCCTCCACGGAGGTTAAGGAAAAAAAAAAAGAGGATTTATTTCTTCTTACGCCCAGAAATCTTCAACCGTGTCAAATTTGGAGATGAGTCGCAGGTTGGCCTGCCATGTTTTGCTCTTGTCATTCTTGAAGAACCAGAGAGACCATCTGTCGGGGTGAAAAGCAGAAAAAGGAAGAATTTGCATAAATGTAACAAAAACCCCTAATTAAACACGAGGTAAACAAAAGCAACCGAAAGCCACTGAGCTTTCTGAGCAAAAGGGGGGGGGGGGGGGGGCACATATGGATGCACCTGGATGCTGCAGACGCAAACTGTTGTGTAAATCACGCCGTTGCTCTGGTGGTCCAATTAATTGTGAAGCTATGACATGCTTGTTCGTTGCTGAATCCTCTTATGGCTCAGCCACTGCCTTAAGCTCTTAAGGTTGAGGAATAATATAGGAAAATGTGACTGTTTAACTAATTATGAAGCAGCCAGTCTGTCAGTGGGTGTAGGTGCTGTTTTTAAAAGAGAGCACAGTCAAATAAATGCGAGAAAAAGGCACATTTGTGTAATCGTTGTTCGCTTGTCTAGTAAAACATTTAAATGTTTGATGATCTGCCTTTGATGGACCTCTTTAGGGTGCTTCTTTGCCTTCCAATGAATGCTGGGATACTCATGTACCCCGTGTCACTGCAAAGAAATATATGGGTCAAAAACAAAACAAAAAAAAAAGTGTAAAAAATCATGTCTGACATACTAATTTATCCAAACAAATGATAAATAATGAAGGCGTTCCACTAATTTTGTGGGAATATTTTTAACTTATGTTACACCTCACTGTCAGGCTGACCTATAAAGAAACTAAAAAAAGTGTTTAAGTTACAACTTTTCTTTTATCCGACTGGCTTTCTGTTGAGTTTGCCTTTTCTATTTGACCCTTTTGGATATAAACATCTTTGTGGAATTTAAATATATATTAAATATGCATTCAACGCCTATCTGTATTCAGCACCATCATGGAGCTGGAAGCTATGTGAGTATGGACGGAGCAGGATGCAGTGACACACTCCGGACAGGTCAGCAGACCATCACAAACAATCACAGTGTTTCTGTGGGGAAATAAAAAATCTCCAATCCAGCCGACTGCAAGTGTTTGAACTGTGAGACGCAATCCACTTTAATACTAAAGACATAAAACACACAGACAGACCAGAGCCACAGATCACACTGCTAACCTACAACTATTGGCACAATGTAATCAACGTTATTAACAGTATTTATATCATTACATTTATTGCTTTTGTACGAGCCTAGAATTAGAGAAATTAACAAAATGTAATCACAATTATTTTCTCACATTTTTACGAGTGTTGATATTTTGACAAATGAAGCTGAAAATAGATAAAATAACCAATCAATCTATCTAGTAAGTGAACATTTTTCCCCATCTACTTAGTTTTTTTGACATTTAGTTTTTATCTTGTGGAGTGCCCAGCCAGTTTTGTGAATTGCTCCTCTTTCTCCTTGAACACTGCAGTCATTGTATTTTTTTTGGTGAATGGTCAATTCATGTCTCGCTTTCCCTTCTGTAAGAGTGTGTTCAGTTGTATGGAGGAAGGGTCGTGTTCTCAGGCGATGCTGAGAGATCAAACAATAGTGAGATATAAAAGTCACCAATCTCCTCTTTGAAGCTGCTGATGCATATATTTCACCTCACTTCACATTGATATAGCTCCACATACTTCCATGTGGGAGCTGCCCAGCACAGCCAGTGGCTGATTATATACTGGTGTATGTGAATGTCATGTGTAGACACGACCAGTGTGTGCCAATTTTCTCTTCTGCCTTCTATGAGTAAAACTTTTAGAAAATAACTAGGATTTATTTTAATTACATTCTGATCCAACTTTTATTAATTAAAACCCAAACGATTCAACAGGCAAGCCGAAGCAATTCGTGCATTACTACTGACCAAAGTCCATTACATTAAAATGCTTACATAACTGTGACTTAAATTAAAAACAGAACATTAGACTAAGCTTGGAACATAATGATTATTTTCATTATTGATTAATTTGTTGAAATGTCGAAGGACGTGTTCACAATTTTTCAAGTCTATCTTAAAGCAACACCCAGGAGTCCAAATAAACCTTGAAACAGTTTTTTTTTCTTCCACACAATCATTCCTCCTGTTCATACTGACCATTATCAGACACCCTTTATGATGTACGTACAATGTAAGTGATAGAGGACAAAATCCACAGTCCTGCTTCTGTGCAAAAACTTGACCTGAAGCTAATATGAAGCTTCAGCTGTCCAAATGAGTCAAATCAAGTAGATATCTTTCAATTTTAGTTCATTGCCAAGTCCCTCTTTTTGTTACTATACTTCCACCACAGCTCAAAAAGGAAACACAAACATGGAATTTGATTCTAAAAAAACTGTAAATGTATCAGGTATCCTCTTGATATGTCTAACTCAGACTGCTGAATCCTAATATAAGCTTCACATCTACTTTTATATGCATTTTTGCACTAAATAACTGTTTTTTGGGCCTAATCACTTCCACTGAAAGCACATTTGAAGGAGATCTTCTATAGTCAGTATGAACAAGAGGAATGATTACAGCGAGGAAAACCTCTTTCACTGTTCATATCTGTACCTGACTGCTGTTTTTTAAGACAGACTTTTTTTTTGTAACCTATCCTTTAAGTAATAGTGAAAAGAGCAAAAGCTGACATCTTCAAATGTCAAGTTTTATCTGATCGTCAGTCCAGAACCTAAAGTTATAGAATTTACAATGATATAAAACAGAGATGATAGAAATAACAGTATAAACTCTATTCATCTGTGATTACTTTCTCCTCCCTCTCTGCCTGTTACCTGCTGTCTCTGTGGGTTCTGGAGGTGGGCGTGACGGAGTGTCATCAGCAACATTGGCTGCACCGGGGCCCTGTGTGCCAGTTCTCCTTCAAAACCACTTTCTGAGCTCAGTTGCTGTGTGCTCTCATTCCGTGACACACCAATTGATTTTTTGGTTGGCGTTTGGTTTGTGTTGCTGCATCTACACACTTCCCCACTGATGCACTCACCTTCACTGCTGATCTTACTGATTACACACACACCATTGTTACTTTAGGTTCCTCTCTTCTTTCTCTTTTTCAATAAACAGTTTGTTAATTGGCTTGGTTGTGTGCGTCTCCCTCTTTCGTCATGGCTGTGCGTCCCAGTATGTGACACCATCCATCACAGTTATGTAAAGGCAACAATATTGTTTTTTTTTTATAAAAGTGAAAGATGAAAACTTTCTATTTTACCTTTTGGTGTAAAAAAAAAAGTTGCTGATACAGCAGGTGTTAACATGCAGTAAACCTTCAATTTTGGCATGTTTTTCCGCTTGCTCACAAAACTAGTATGCAGTGCAGCAATTTCTATGATTCAAATGATTCATTGATGCCAGGTGAATGTCACTGTGCTGCTTCACATGGTGACCTTCTTGACACTGTAACTGCTAATGCCATTCTGATTAATTCAAATGTCAGATCAAATATGTGCGCTCAGAAGCTCGCCTTTATCAGATAGACACTCGCTGCGTTATATACATTTTTAATTGTGAGCGTGAAGAGAAGAGCAGTCTCTCACTTGTTCTGGAGGGGGTGTTTGATGTAGGCCTCTGGGCTCACAATCTCCTGTCCAGTCTCCTCAGCTCCATCTTCATCAGGCTGAGGTGGACTTGGGTTGGTTTCCTAAAAAAAGCAAACAAACAGTGGGGTAGAGATGTGATCGTATTTTCAAGTGTAGGTTTAATGGACATATTGTTGTCTAACCTGGGCTGGATTAACCATTTATTGCTTCATTCATGGTCAGAAATAACAGATACAACATGTATAAATCACTTGATTTTGCTTTTATTTATCATTATTCTTATTAATAAGAATCTGAATAATAAGTATAAGAAAACAGTTGAAATATAGCCACAGCTGTGCGTCTTTCAGCACCATGGAGGTGTGGAGAGCAGCTGAAAGAGAGAGGGAGACGCTGTTTATTTCAGTAATAACAGCATTACACCATTTTACTAACCCAGCCTCCTGTGTGGAATAAGTAAATCTTCGTATTTTTTGAGTTTAGTTAACTATTTTATTGTCTGTTTGACAAAGACCAAAAGGAAAATCAAGCCTTTGGAAATGTTCGATCTGCCGCTTCTGAGCATTTTCATCTGTGGATTGTGAAATGAAAATTAAATATATATTCTGTTTTCATCACTTTGGTTTTGTTTCTGTTACCATGACAGCCTACTCATTTCAATACATTATCTCAGTGTGCTATTCCTTATACCATGACATCACCTCACCTGGTGCCCTGTGATCTTTCAGCTGTTGAAGTGGTTGCTTGCAACTGTCATTACTAGGCTTGCCATATTTGGTATATGTGTGTAATGATCTTTTATAGACATAGTCTAATGGTTTTGCATATATTCCTCACACAGACCATTTATGATGCAGATAATATTTAGCATGACGTGTAGTATTGGATGTGAGATCAGTGTACGGGCTACATGGCATTTGTCGGCCCATGTCTATACATGGTGTCAGGCCCTTTCATTATGTCTAACATGTTTTCTGTATACGTGTTTTGAGCCTGTACTTCAGCATTACATTCATGTAAATCTACAGTCTGTACACACTCATGGTAAACTTCATTTTTCACGTCTACAGTGGGAGGAGGGGCCCTTCAAATATGGTCACCCTACACCACACTGTGTTAATCTGGGCCTGCCTGTAACGGTTACATGACATTAGCCTATATGTACAGTTGTTGATTAAGTTACATAAGCAACCTAACAGCTAGTTGGTGGTAACGTTACAATTAAATATTATCCAAAACTTAGACAGAACCCGGCTGACAAAAAACAACAACAATCTCACATGAATTTAGAAATGGATTCAATACAATTAAATGATCATTAAACATTTCACTAACGAAACCCGATATGAACATCTGGTACACATTTCACTGGGATGTAGCTCGCTCCGCTGCTAACATTAACGTGACTCGCTAGTGTTGTAACATTAAAGTTAACTTCTTAGTTAGCCTGGGCCGCATTTATTCTCAAAATGATTGCAACACCGCGCAAAATTTCTTTCTCACATTTGCTCTTTTAATAAAAAAGTTGGCGATAACATGACCTTAAAACCTTTCAACAGAAATATGGAGTCATATCATACAGTAAACAGTACGTAATGACACAACTATAAACTTTTAAAAACGCCCCTCTGGCTGTTTTAACACCAACTAACGCTAATTAGCTGAATTACGTTAAACTTATTGACTAAAATAGTTAACGTTGCATCGTAACTTAGAGGTCGACAGAGAGTAGCGTCAACTCATTTTTGACAGCTGCTAAAATAATGTTTGTATTTGGTGGGTTATTCTACATGCCGAATTTACTAATAGTCTATAACAAGTATACGTATGTTAAATTATCGTTTGTTAAATATAGTTTTTTTTACGGAGAAGCCGAGCTACGTAAAAATTGGTTAATTTCGGAGTGGAGCTTGGTTTGGTAACGGAACGTCGGTTAGCCATAACGTCAGCTTTAAACTTAGGAAGTCTCCACTCACAAGCTCTTTTCACGCTTAAAGACAAACTTTACACAACTCATAACAACCCGTGTTAATGTAACTACACTCAATTTCAATTTGAGGACTAATAATGAAACACGTCAATACAACTTTAAGGTGTGACCTCGCGCTGTAATTAAAACGACAAGCCCTCCCGAAATGTTTTTTATATATTTTTGGGTTTCTTTTCAGAGAAAGTGCTCACCGGTTCGGCGGTCGCCATCTTACAAATCTGTGTTAGGGCAGCTCTGTGTTGATTGGTCAGCGCTGTGCAACGTGACCGCCCCGCTGCGCACATGCGCTGTGAGCCGCCGCTGGCTGGCTGATCCGACGCCGACTCCACCCCTCCTGCAGACGGAGGCATGGCGAGCACCGAGGCGAGAAGGGAGTGTGAGACAGACGGCTGCAGCAAGGACGCCAAACTTCAGTGTCCCACATGTATAAAGCTTGATATTCAAGGCTCCTATTTCTGTTCACAGGTACTGCTCTTTATCTCCACTCGTCCGGTTTAAATGTCGGCTGTAGCCGCGCAGCAAGGCCCCCCGTGTCTCCTCACGAGGCTGCTAACTGTCAAGCTAGGCAGACATGTGTAGGTGCTTGGTAAACCGCTAATAACGTGTTTATTTAAAAAGGTGGCGTTTAAAGATCAGCTTGTATAGTGTGTTATACAGGTGGCTGAGGATGAATAACGCAGTCATTAATTGTAACTGATGCTAACTGTGTAGCAGTTAGGCCAAGTGAAAACATTTAGCTAGCTAACGGTTGGCTGATTAGCTGTAAAGTCACTGATATTACATCCTTGACCCAATTAAAAAGCACATAGAGCAACAACCGTGTATGAAATAATGTAAATCAACTGCTTTTTAATGTATCCTCATACAAAATTAACCTGCACATAACGTCTATGTAGTTATATAGTGCTGCTAAAGTTGTCGTTAGTCACTTGCTATCCTCTCTGACCAAGCACCATTCACAAATCATTCTGGTAAAGATGAATCAATAAGTCTGTTCAGTTAACCAGTGTTATAACTATTAGCATTGACAGACCGGTTGCCACTACATCTGCCTTCCATTAAAATATGCGGGTGGCTTGCAACAAGTAGTGTGAGGCACATCTGATAGCTGATATTGTCTTTGGATGCTGCCCTGGGGCTTAATTGTCTTGCAGCAGACACTGAAGTCTTTGCCACTAAAGTCCAACATTAAACTACACTAATAAACTCGTATGGTGTGATACTCTCTCTGCAGAAGAGCTGTTTTAAGTAGATCTGCCATACGTCCTTTTGAGTCAAAAGTTTTATAAATAGATTGGTCGGGTGGCAGATGAAGTGCTCTTGTGGTGCCATGGTATTTGACCCTAGAGGCCTTTGATGTGATTGCAATTTTGGCTGTGCTACTGGACCTCGTTCTATATATTTCTAGTCTCTTACTGCTGTTAATCATTCCATTGAGGAAAGTATACCAATAAAAATAACAGCAAAGTGCAGTGAACATACCGCCAGAAACGTATCAATGAATAGTTTGCTTTTTGAATTTTAACATGCATTTTTACACAATTTTCTGACATTTTATAGATAATCTCATTCATTAAGATATCACACTTGATCCATTGATAATGACAATGATGGTTAGTTGCATCCTGAAATAAGTTTGAATGGCTTGTGTATCAGAACAGTGTCCATGATGATTAATGACATTGTTACACATTAAGTCAAGTGTACTTTGGAGCGCAATTTGCACTGCATCAGTAACGGTTAGGTATGTGCGTCTCTCGCTAGACCTCCCCTTTAAAACTTTTTATGTGTTTTTTTTTCATCTCCAGGAATGTTTCAAAGGGAGCTGGGCATCTCACAAGCTGCTTCACAAAAAAGCAAGTAGGTATCACCCATCACTGTTAGTTATATATTTAGATACATAGATGTCATGTTGTGTGGTAGAATTGCTCACAGTGTATAGTATAGATGGACAAGTTGAAATTTTAGAATCCGATAACTGTACTAGAAATGTGGTTAAGTTAGAGCTTATTTTATGCAAGTGAGGTGTAGCTGATACCCTCCATTACTGTGAAGTGTCACAGTGGTGCCAGATGCTTGACACTATTGGGTTGTGTTTCATTAGAGGACGACAAGAACCAGAATGAGACTAAGAACTGTGTGGAGAACGACATCAACACAGACCCATGGCCAGGCTACCGCTACACAGGAAAACTACGCCCTTACTACCCACTGGTAATACAAAATAATATATTTCACATATTATTTCATGTTATTATCAATATGAATAATTGATGCTACTCTTTGTTTCCAATTAGTTGTATTGTTCAAATTTTCCCAGTTTGCTTATATTTACCACTAACAGCTGTAATTGTGTGGAAATGAATCTTTTTGCACAGATGAGCTTTTGGTGAGGTCACACGTTGGTAATGAAGAGTTACAGCACATCATAAATACTAGATGCCACTACATACATTTCAAACTTTGTAAAAAAAAAAACAAAACATGGTATATACTGCTACCTGTTGCTTCATATTATGAATGTGTCAGAGGAATTTTGAAACACTGAACTGCCTCCAAAAAGAAGGCAGAACACCACACAATAAGAAATAATGTCCACATATCGATATGCTGTACATGCTTATCTCTCTTCTTGGTCCCTGATGTAGACTCCCATGAGGCCCGTGTCTGGGGACATCCAAAGACCTGACTATGCTGATCATCCCAGAGGTAACCAAGCTTCATTCACAAGGAAGCACATTAACAGTTGATCATATTGGCTCATCGTCCATTTGGAAATCATATTGATCCTTTTTAAGACCTGCTACACTATTGTAGTCTTGTGTAGGAACATCATACATTTAACTATTTGAAGGCTGTGTTCATGGAAGCACAGCCTGGGTTGTGATGTTCAGTTTGTCTCTTCAACACTTTCCCCCTGCTGGACAGATTTTAATGAAAGTTGTGTATATTAATAAATCAATTTACTATCAAACCGTACTGTGCTCATAACCATAAAATGCACTGAGCAGATTCATGCTCTCATTACGATCAGTCTTTTTAGATTTGAACGCTCCCATGAGCTTTTCCAGCGCCAACCTCAGATCAAATTACAGTTTTATCACCGGTTCTGTCGAGGCTCTAATTATAGCAGAAACCTGCAATATTTAGTTTATTTTGTCCAGTTGGTTCATATGGTGGGATGTAACAGCGAGGGGCCGCATGCAGAGCTTTAAGCTGCCGGTCTAATCATTAAGTATGAATTATGTCGTGTGGCAATGATTGATGAGCATTATAAACAATTTCCACCACCCAGCTCCAAAGTGGTGACGGCCGAGAGACTTAATGCCTAAAATCTAGCAGAAAAAACTGAAGAGGGACGTGCACATTGGAGCAGTATGTGTCTTAACAGTGGAATATGAGGAGATGAGGGTTATGATACAATTGTAAATGAGAACCAATGAAATGTTTCTCCTGTTAGTTGACAGGAAAGGTTACAAGGTTAAGCAGTGTCACATGGGCTGCTTTTGTTTTTTAAGTTTTAGGTTCTCTTGAGGGAAAGAAATGCAACAACTCATTCGCAACATGGTAATTGGTAAAGCAGTACTTGGGTTTAGATGAGCTTGCAGAGGAAGTGTTAATTAACAGGCAATCTTCAGAAATACACACAAGGAATGACTGTATACAGGGGAAGAGTACACAACGTGTAAGATAAATATTAAATGTTTAAAAAAAGACATGTTACTTTATATAAATGCAGTAGGTAATGTTCAAGTTCCTCAGGTATTTTCAAAACCACGTAAACAGTCATGAGCAGTTTTTTCCACTAAGTAGCAGGGCAGTGCACCCAAAAGCTGCGTCACAGTTTTTCGCTAGAAGGAAATAAGAACTCTGTAATGATGGCATTGCACAGTTTGTTTCCCCCTGATTTCCTCACTGCTGGTGCATCTGGCGGGGCAGCAGAACCGTCCCAGGGGAAGCACCCGGCGCTGGAGGGCCAGTCACTGAGTAGAAGCTGGGTTTCTGCCAGTCTCATTCCATCTTGTTGGTGACCTCTTTCCATTCTTTTAATGACGGGGAAGTTTAAAAGTCATAATGTAGAAATGTGAAAGAAAATCAATGCTTGTACCAAAACTACACTCGCCTACCAAACGGGATAATAAAGACAAGATTTATCTTGGTTTCCAAAGCAGTGCTGTCTTTTTAGTGACATATATTCAAAGTGTTCTGGTTTGTAAAACAAAGCAGAAACTACAACCAAGACCTTACAGTTTCTTAAAAGTTCGGGTTATAAGAAGCTCCAGGTTAGGAATAGTTAAGGTCCTCTAGTGGAACCTCTGAGATCCTTGGATTGTGAAATTACTGCAACATACCAGTTATCCACTGATGGCAGAGATTTGATAACGCACAAGTGGTCATCGAGAGCCGCCTCCTGTTGAAGGCCAGTCTCAGTGTGTTGCATTAGTCTGGACAATGCGCTCATCCATGCATGCAGCTCAGAGATAAACTGATATGTGTGCGTACGTGGCTGAAAGCTGCACAGTGCTGCAGGCTGAGGTGTCTGCTCTCAGTCGGATCAGCAGCACCAGTCTCCCTCACTCGATGTAAATTCCTCATTTTCCCTTCTCATATTTCAACGTGTAAGAAGTGTTTAATTTTCTGTAGGCACCTCGCTCCTGATGACATTTCCATCAGCAGCTGCTTTGGCCTGTTTAAACAGCCAAGCAGTATGTCACTGTGCTGACAGCTCTGCTGACATACTCTGGTTTTTATGCTTTATTTATGTCACTTATCAGACCCCCGTAATTGTAACCTGGTCTATTTACATCTATTTCTACGGGCAAGTCATTCATAGTGCAACCATGGCAACCTCTACATCCTTGTCATCTGACTGCATAGATCCATACTCAGGTAGTCATGGTTACAGTCTCCTTTCATTCTAATGTGATGCCTTTTCAGTAACCAAAGCACTATTGTTACAGGCGGATTTCTTTTTCCTTGACATAGCACTGCTACGTGAAATCCAGCATTGTTTTAAAAAAATGATCAAATATTGATTATTCCACATAAACCGACCGTGACGTTATGAAGACATCATGTTGTTCACACTGTTTGATTTTTCTCATCCTTTGTTTCTTTTTTTGAGCAGCGGCCTCAGAGCGTAAGTAAGTGTAATTGATTGTTGCACTCACGCTGTAGACTCTTTGGGTCAGAAGGAGGGCTTTATTTGACTTGTGCACAAACCTGTCTAAAGTCCGTGTTGCCTGGCAACCATTCGTGATCATCCAGCAATCATCTTGAGTTAATAAATTATAGATCAACGAATTGTTGATGACTCCAGTGCTTTGACCACATTTAAATACCGGTCTAATGCGCTTCTCAGTTAGTAACAATTTTATCTTATTGAATCTACAGTTGAATTACACCTAGTTATTTATACAACAACACACAGCCCTGCTCTGCTCTCCTGAGTCATCATTGTGAGTGTCAGCGTCATTTGCCTCTGCTCAGGTGTTCAAGCTGTAGTTTAGTCTTAGATCTTCATACTAATGAGAGATGCCTTTAGGAATAATGTAAATAAAACATGAAACAATAAAACACTACAAATAAGTAGTTATATTAATAAAAAGATGGTTTAAAAAAATTTAAAGTATGAAATGTGAAATATGATAGAGTTAAAGGGCCAGACATGAGTTTTAATGAGGGATTTACATTACACTATATGACAGTGCTGACATTTTATGCTTCAAAAAATTCCACAGATGCAACATGAAAGCAATCCTTTACTTTTTCAGGTCATTTTGAGATAGGTTTGGTTTATTCAGATTCTAAAAAAAGTCTTTCTTTTGTCACTGGTTAGAAATAAATAATTGATCTTGTATACATTTAACGTTGATGTAACCTGTGTTGATTTGGTCTCTTCTGTGTGTTTTTTGTTGTGTTTATTAGACAGATGTGATGCAAAATGCTCATATTGCACCAGATACTCTGTAGCCAAATCTCATGAGAAATCAGTGAACAGCTTCAGTAGTGTAAAATTTGACACAATGAAGATTAAACTGTACAAGTAGCAATACTAACAAAACCAGTGACTGTGTATTATCATTTAGATTTTGTTAATTAGTCGGCTCATCTCAGTCTTAGACTTTAGACATGGTTTACGCTGAGTATAGACTCTGCTATAGATAGATGGATAGAGATAGTTGATTCATTAGCGCAAAAATACTGAAGTTCCTCACATCACCTGTGCTTATGGTATAAAGCTTATTCTAAAATATCTGTTTGACCCTTTGAAGCTCCCAGGATTCGGACACCTCAGAAGGTAAAAGTCAACACGTATGCTCGACATAAAATCAATCATTTTATAGCAAAATTGTGGTAGAGACACGATTATTGTACTTTATTCCTTCTCACAGCCAGATAACTTGTTGAACAGCTGCTTTTGATGGAAAACTGGAATCGATTAGGAGAAAGTAAATCCAGCTCTGACGCTGCACAGCTCACGCTGGGTCTGAAAAAATTGATAGACTGACAGCAGCAGTTGTTTTTTTTTTCACAGAGTCCCACTTTGATTCGGCTCATCAGCAGCAGCAGCGTGTATTATTGTTAATAACTCCAGTCGTCTGTCATTATCTCCTTCCCACAGGAATGTCCGAGTCCGAGCAGTTCCTGAAGGGGACGTCACAGATCAAGATCCTTTGTCCCGAAGACATCGAAAGCATGAGAGTAGTGAGCAAGGTAAAATCCAGCTCGTCTTTTTTTTTTTTTTTTGTCAGATGTCACGACTGTTTTTATCAAAGCGTTGCCATGTTGGCGTTTTAATTTTCCATTGATCGCATTCTGGGTTTTTTGTGTCACTTTTGCAGCTGGCACGAGAAGTCCTAGACATCGCAGCCGAGATGGTGAAAACGGGGATTACTACAGAAGAAATCGACCACGCAGTGCATCTGGTACACACACACACACACACACACACACACACACAGAGGTTTTATAGCTTCTGTGCTTTCTAATAACACAAATATGCAGCTTCAATTCAATTTAATTAGAGATTTTGTGAAAATACTCATAAATGGAAAATTGTGTCTTCTCCCAAAATCATTATTTAAAAAACTCTATTTTATAGCTGTTGTGGAGCCGCTGCTAATAAATAATGAAAGAGTGCGTTGCTGCATGTAAACGGAGCCCCCTGCTGTGGAGTTTCAGTCTTAACTTCAGTTCATTATTTTCATATCCTGACATGGAAGCAGGTGATGTGCACATACACACCATAATAACAACAATAATAATAATAATATTTTCTTTATTTCTACAGCACTTATCAAAACTAAGTTAGAAAGCGCTTCACGTAGAAACACATAAAACCACGGCTATAAAAGTATATAAAAAAGTACATAAAACAGAATAAAAAGTAGAGCCAGGTGAAATCAGGGAAGGCGGTGTCATAAAAAGTACATTTTGTGCCTAGATTTAACAGAAGCCACTGACTCAACCTGCCTCATTACCTCGGGCAGGCTGTTCCTGAGCCTCAGGGCTCTTATTTCAAAAGCTCTGCCCCCCTCTCCTCCCTCCTCCTTAGTCTTTAGCTGAGAGTCAGCACGACAAACCAAACTGACCTGTTGAGCAGCTGCATGAGGGGTCACTCATCTTCGTTCCACGTCAGCCACTCTGCTAACCATTTATCACTACATGCTTTTGTCTGTTCAGGCTTGTATAGAAAGGAACTGCTACCCCTCTCCTCTAAACTACTACAACTTCCCCAAATCCTGCTGCACGTCTGTCAACGAGGTCATCTGCCACGGCATCCCGGACAGAAGACTACTACAAGACGGAGATATACTCAACGGTACGCTCACTGTGTGCGCCACACATGATTCACAGCCCACAATTTCTGCTTAAAACTGTTTATGTAAATCATATCTTGGTACTTTTTTAATGTTTTTGATTAACAGAATCCACTTAAACAAACCCAACATTGACCTTTACTTAAGACAGATTCTTAAAGACCCAATTCGTCTCCATTTGTGTCACCATTTCAAAGTCAAACCAAGTCTTTTAAGATATATCTCGGCTAAGTTTGGATGTAGGCAAATGTTTTATTACAGAGAGTAGAGGGGGCGGGGGGCGATTTCTCTTCCGTGACAAATGGTTTGTACTAGCATCCTGAAATGGTGTCAGCAGGAGTTTGGCCAATTTTAGCCTCTTTATGAATATTTCTGCTAAGGAGGACGTCTTCCATCCACCACTCCCCCTCGGAGCGTCTGATGGAGTACTTGCCAGCAACTCATCTCTCGCTGCGTGGCCCGACAAGACAAATTGTTTCATTAACCTTTACCAGTGGGGCTTTGCTAGTCAAATCCTCCGCTCTCCATCTTTCTGCTTAAGTGGGTGAAAAGTCCCAGTTTGGCCCCACTAGCAATTCCAATTTCATCAGCAGTTTTTTGGGTTGTTTTGCTCATTGCAAAACGGCTCCAATTTTTATTAAAACTGATGCTCACTCACTGCGCACGTCAATAAATGTTTATTCATAACAGAAGCCTCTTTTTCAGAAACAGAAGCCTGTTTTCGAAACATAACACAATCCATTTTGCCGTGTAGCACAATAGCGCTAACACACTCCTCCCTTTTCTCGCTCACGCAGTGGACATCACCGTCTACCACAACGGTTTCCACGGCGACCTTAACGAAACTTTCTACGTCGGAGATGTTGAGGAAGGAGCGAAGAAGCTGGTTGAGACCACATACGAATGCCTTATGCAAGCCATCGACTCTGGTAGGAGCTCAACCTTCATGATGCTGCACACACACAGAATGCTACACTAGTGTGGAGACCGGAATAACCAGACCTTTACTTTAGACTGAATAACTGATATAAGCTTATTTCATATGTGTTGGTATCTGCATTTGTATTTCTGACCTGGTTCCAAGGAGGTTTTAATATCAACTTTAAAGGTAACATGGATAAAAAGTGCTCAGATAATTGACATTTAAACATTTT
The DNA here is from genome assembly GCF_963691925.1 of Scomber scombrus. Taxonomy (NCBI): domain Eukaryota; kingdom Metazoa; phylum Chordata; class Actinopteri; order Scombriformes; family Scombridae; genus Scomber; species Scomber scombrus. The sequence continues at coordinate 20,296,116 of NC_084988.1, forward strand.
GAAAGAAACAATGTCTCCTTCAGTATACATCTGGTTACTTTTCTTTATTCAATGAGAGCCTTTTTAAAAATTGTTTTTTTATGTGTTTTTTATGCTTTCTTCTCTCTTCTTGGCTTCCCCTTCTTTTTTCCTACAGTGAAGCCTGGCGTCCGCTACAGAGAACTAGGTAACATCATCCAGAAGCACGCGCAGGCCAACGGTTTCTCGGTGGTGAGGAGCTACTGCGGACACGGCATCCACAGACTGTTCCACACCGCTCCCAACGTGCCACATTATGCCAGTGAGTAGCCACGCACCTGCCAGGAAAGATACAGCTCCATTTGTAAAGCGCTGTGTGTAACAGGGTGATTTATGTTTTCATTCATTTCCAGAAAACAAAGCAGTTGGAGTTATGAAGCCTGGCCATGTGTTCACCATTGAGCCCATGATATGTGAAGGTGAGTGTTATCAGTGTCTATAAGAAGAATGAGTATAAATCACCAAAGGAGTGAAATGATGAAGATAAATAGAACTTATTTAAACAATTATCTACAATTAAAAGACAAAAGGTTACTGTCACTTTAAGACAAAGAAAAGCAGCAAATCTTCACAGTTTAGGAGCTGAAAATAAGGGAATGTTTGATATTTTGCTTGGAAAAGAAGGTAATGCATTATTAAAAGATTAGCAGGTTATTTTTCTGTTCATTGACTGATAAATTGACTTATCACTTCAGCTCTAGAGTCAGAGCTGAAACCTTAAACTCATCTTTGCACTCAAGCCTTGACTTAAGGAATTCGAACTGGTTGTAAAACTGGCACACGGGAGGTGAAATGATCTCTCGTACTTCAGACTCATTCATGCATTAAAATCGTTCCAGGTATCCGGTGAGCCGGTGCCAGACTTTCTACAACACAGTTTAATTGATAGCGTGTAAGTCAAAGCCGCGCGTGTGTGTGTTTAATATGTCAGGTGGCTGGCAGGACGAGACGTGGCCCGACGGCTGGACGGCGGTGACCAGAGACGGGAAACGCTCGGCTCAGTTCGAACACACCCTGCTGGTGACGGAGACCGGATGCGAGATCCTCACCCGCCGCCTCGAGGACAACGGTCGCGCTCATTTCCTGAGTCAAGTGTAGGCTGGAACCGGAACGAACCAAGGGACTGGACTTTTCCAGACACACTGACGCTCAGCACGGCTGGGTCTCACACACACACACACACACACACACACACACACACACACACACACACACACACACACACACACACACACACACACACACACACACACACACACACACACACATACACACGTCTCAAAACAAGAGGCACCACTCCTTTAGAGCTCAGTTTAACTGTGGCTCTCATTGTTCTTTGAATTAAATATCGGTCCCATTAAATGGAAGTACTTGAATGTGTCTTATATCAAATGTGGATTGCTTTATTGGTGAAGTGATAGGAAGTATTAAAATATTTATAAAATTGGGTTTTTCTTAGTCATCAGGCCCTGGTCTGACCTCTGGGGTCATCGTGTCACCCAGAGCTTTTACTGGCTGGCTAGTAGTTGTCTGTGGTGTGTGGAGCTCAGGGTAAATTCAACTAGCTTCTTTTCTCTCAGCCTCTGCTAACTAAATCAGACGTTATGAATTTACCAGAGATGTACTTGAAAAGAAGAAGCAGTACTAGAGACAAAAGAGGCTTCCAGGAAACGGGGTCGACAGGTCGCCCAATCTCACCAAGTAGCAACTCAGAACTTGTGTTACAGGTTCAGAAAATAACACCAGGCTGGGGGAAAAAACAAGAAGTTCAGATTTCAGGCAACAAAAAAGCATCCTTTCGCAGCCATGTTGGTTATCTTCAGTTCTTATTGCAGCAGAAGCAATTAGGGAAGTTTCTCAACGGTTATTCTGATTAATACCAAATATAAAGCTGCAGCCTAGCCTGGAGACGATTTTAGTTTAGCATAAAGACTGGAAACAGCTAGACTGGCTCTGAACCCTACTGAACTGACTGGCACACCAGAACCTCTAAAGCTCCCAAATGAATATGTAACATCAAGTACGAAAATGACATTGTGGTTTTTAGGGTGGTTGCGTGAGCTCAACCAAGAAATGAACACCCTGACCCATAAAAATTCATTAAAAACAACACATTAATTAGTTGGAAGCTGTTTCTCCTTATTTCCAGTCTTATGCTAAACTAATTTAACATCTTTTTGGCTGTAGCTTCATACTTAATGTTGAGCTCTACATGTATTTTCTGTTCTGGTTTTGATTACTTGAAAGGCAAATAATCATTTTGCCACAAGTCAATGCTTCAGGTCATGCTAAGCTGTTGCCTACCTAATAATCATAGCACCAGGTCAACTATCATGTTTCCAGTAGAAGCATTCTATCCCAATTGTTATACCCTGAAGCTATTAATAGTGCTCAGCCAGATTTCCAGTTGAGGACGTCAGCCCCCGTTGGTTGCTAGGAGACTTGTGATGCAACAGCAGAGCATCCACGTACTGAAACTCTAAATGAGAAAATAACAACATTGAGCACAAAGCCGTTCAAGCACTTGAACTTTTAAAAATCTGCTCTCTTTCGGTGTCTCATGTTTCAAATAGCTCCCGGTGTAGCAAATTGAGCCTTAAACACGTCAATGTAGGAGTTAAAACTTGCCAGATGTATCAAGTTAAACTGATGTTTCCCCCTTTATCTCGACGGTCACCATTTACCTTGATGTGGGGATTCTCCTGGTGTGAGCAGCATTCATTATTTCTACATTTTTCAGAGGACTAATGTGATCACAGTTTCTCTGCCATCTTTGTATTTCTTGGAGTAATAAATGACTCTTCTGTAGATGTGTGTGTGTGTGTGCGTGAGTTTGTCCTTGAATTGACTGCTGATGAAAATCCTGAATATTGCTTAATTCATCAGCCTTTTATTTCTAGAAATGGGCACCTGTCACCCTTTAATTCCTTTTTTAAACTCACTGGAATGACAGTAATAGTGTAATGTTAACAGTATCTGAAATGTGATTTTTGACACCATTTGTTTACTCCTGAAGTACACTAGTTAAATTCAGAAGCTAAATAGAGATACTCTACGCTTCTATTAACAGAATAAATGGTTTTTAGGTACACAAACATTCAATTTCAAGTTTTGTTTTTAAACTAGTGCCACTAAATGCCAGTGAAGCATTTAGTCTGCAGTGACTAACATAAGCTAATTGATGGCAAATATCTGAAAAAGTAACCTGAAGCAGTGAAGTGCAATCACAATCATCATTTTGCCTTGTATGAATGTACGTAGGACTTACTGTAGGTTTCTTCAAATAGTAAAAATCATAGTCTAGACTTCATGATCTGTATATTTACAGAAATACAGCATTAAATACAATACAAAGAGTCAAAGTTTTTACAGCATTTCTAATACTTTTCCTATTTTTTTGTTATTGCTATTCCAAAAATCTTGAAGAAATGACCACTGACCTTGTTTTTGATGAAAATACCTCTACCTTTGAAAGAATTTATTGTAAAATGTACTATTTTTTATCACATCAACAGAATTCATAACAAACAGCAAGACTCAGCAACATAACAAAAAGCACAACACAAAATTGCCCAAGAAAGTCCAACCCCATCCCATATATCCTTGTCTGAGAAAACTTTTAGCTTTTAGTCCCATCATCAGTCTACCATTAGTCACAGTTCAGTGTCCCTTCTCAAAGGCTTTCATTCCAGAGGACAATGTCTGATCCGGAGAGGCTATTCCAGTAAAAGCCTCCACAAGTTTATGAATTCCTGAACATTTCCTTTGAGTACAGAGTTAGTTATTTCATGCAGAAACACGTGAAAAACTTCTCTACACCACACAGTGGCAGTAGGAGCAGTGTCCTTAATCCATTTCAACACAACACATTTTACCAAAAGTAGCAATTTATCAAGTAGTTTATGTTTCAGAAAAGAAAGTGAGACACTTTCAGCAGGTAGACTAAACAAAAAGAGGTCTGGTTCTTTCTTAATTGTGATTTTAAAAACATTACTATCTTCTTTAGCTGTAAAATCCCAAAAAAGATGAAAATAATTCCCCTTTTCTGACATTTAATACACAGAGATGATAGATTATGATCCATTTTACTTCCAATAATAAGAATTTTATATTGACAATACTGTAAATTGTTGATTGTTGAAAATTGTTCTCATACAGTCTTCATCTTCAGTTCTGTTATTGTGAATGGAACCGAGACATAAATAATGTTATGTGTTATGCTACTGAAATGTGTAGAAACAGAAATAGTTTGAAGTGAATTAACCCCATTAAAATGAAAGAACCACAGTCTATACATACAGTGGGGGAAATAAGTATTCAACACATTACCTTATTTTTCAATTACATGAAAAATCATAATTCCAATCACTAAATCAACCAATTAAGAAAAACAATAAATCCATAAAAGTTATGTGCATTCAATTGGAATGACGGGAAAAGGGCATTGAACATGCAGTAAAAAAAACAACAACCAAATAAACAAAGCACTACACAGTGATTCCACTAATTAGTCCTCTTAACTGCTAATTAGAATCAGCTGGGTTAGTGCATGTGGCTATTAGTACTTCCATGTTTAAAAAGGGTTAGCCATCTGTGAATGCATTATCTGTTACCAAGCCGTCACACAGGAACTATCTCATGACGGGTAGAGGCAAAGAGCTCTCCCAAAACCTGACTGTTGAGCATCAGAATCTAAATTGTTGAAGGGAAAATGAATGAAGTCATGTGTAGCCAGGCAGCAAAATGTGACTGTCGTTATTACTGCCACCAGATGGCACTGTTTCAATTAGGATAACCCCGCTGTGAGGGCGAAAGATTTTGGTGGGAAGCAATCTTGTTTTCCGTAACATTGCCACGCAATGTTTTTCAGGCATTGTGGACTGTTTTTGAAGGTAAACACTTGTAAAATGTGACTGTTAGTATGGAATATCAAGTGATAACATTAAAAGTAATGGATACCTATAGTTCGTAAGATAGTGTACACTAACATGTCTATATTTGTTTGGTGTTGGCCGATATGCAGATATTGGCAAGAGCATGGTCTTGAGAGGAACCTGATGTAGCCTACTTGGTGTAATGTCTCACCACCACTCTTGGTTGTGCTTCTAGACAGATGCACAAGTTAGTATGTATTAAAGTTTACACATTCATTGTAAAATTACAAGACCTGTGAATGTATGATTGTGAATTTGTGTGCTCTTTGTGTTTATAGGGATGAGCCACAGTTATTTTTGCACTCTTTTGTATTAACATACTTATCTCTGCAGTCTTTGGTAGTGGGTGTTTTAGCACCAGTAGTTTATGATTATTAAGACTATTACCATACAGAATACAGTGAAGAGCCCAGGTGTTACTCCTGAAGCAGGAGCGAGTCCTCTGATGATACTGATTGTGTTTATCTACAAGAACTGCATATACAGCAGAGAACCTTCTGTGTGTTTTGTTTGAAAGCTTTATTTTATTTTTTTCTACCTCGTCTGAACACCAAACTCTCCTGTTCAGAATAAAGACCCCAAAAAGTTATTTCTGGCCTGTGCCGGTTTCATTTTGCCGGGCTACACAAGTATCAGGATATACTTGAAAAGGATCTGCTGCCATCCATCAGGACAATGACAATGAGACGCAGGTGGACCATCCAACAGGACAATGATCCAAAACATACTGCAAAGGAGACTCTCAACTGGTTCCAGAGAAAGAAAATAATGGCCCAGTCACCCAACTTGAACCCAACAGACCATTTGTGGAAAGAGCTGATGATGAGGATTCACCAGCAGGCCCCCCCGGACTCTTGAACATTTGAAGACTCTCGGCTTAGAAGAATGGGCCAAAATCCCCCCTAGACACTGATAGATTAGTTTCTTTGTACAGGAGGTGTCTTGAAGTTGTCATTGCAAACAAAGGCTAATCCACAAAATATTAAATACATTTCAGTAAGTGTGTTCAGTACTTTTTTCCTATGTCATCCCAACTCAATGCACATAACTCTTTTATTGATTTGAATGTTGTGATTTCTTTAGCTGTGTTGCCTTATTGAGTTAATACCTATGTCTGGTCTTAATTGCATAAGAATAGCTATATTGCCCTTTTTATTGTGTCTTGCACCAGAATCCTTCATTGGCTTGCCTCAAAGACTTCAGGCTGGTCTGTATCACCACGGAAATACTGCAGAAGTCGAGCATGAACAGTGCTAAACATGCTCAACATGTCTATTAACATGTTTCACTTAACCAGGAATGGCATAGTTGAGAATGAGGCGTCGGACTAATTTTCTCAAGTCAGTTACAGTTTGAGTCAATGTTTTGAAAATGAAAGTGAAGAATTATTCAAGTTTGGAGATTCTTAGATTTACAATTAGGAGTGTGTCTAACCCCTATGAACCAATCACATCATTTTCCTTTACAAAATAGCAGAGTACTCAAACCCTACAGATAGAAAAACACAATTTTTGCAAGTGTTTAAGCAGGTTAGACTTCTATCTGCATCTTTTTGCAACTTCATCATGCCTTGATGTCCGTGATGCTAAAAATAAACTCCTCTAGCAGTCCCTATCATTTAGCAAACTGCCAACACTAGTGCCAATTGGTTGTTTGTGGTTGTACTTATTATTCATTCAGTTTAGATCAAAGAATATTTCTGAATAATCTTGTTTTGGTTTATCCGTTTCCGTCTCACAATGTTCTGTGCATGCATATGTGTTCCTTCAGGGGGGAAATGCTGATCAAAGAGGTTTCTGACTGTGCATTGTTCAAATAAAACAGACTTGAACAGGGAGCTGAAAGATTATTTATTAAATTGTGCAGAGTAAACATGGAGTGAGATTGTGGTTTCTATGTGCTCCACTGTGTGCGTCTAGAACTGGAGGACGACGCGAATGCTGAAAGAGAGGCATGGGATTAGATTGAGGACACAGCATCACATTTAAGGCTTTAAATACTGTACTGATACAATTGACTGTCATCTACTGAAGGACGGTCTCTCAGGGAGTAAATTATTTGAAAAAAGAAATTCTGCATCACACTATTCATCACATCTCAGCTTTGTCCTCAATAGAGGGCAGCAGGGACGCCTTCTGAGGCCTTCAGTAGACAAAACCCAGAGAGACACCCGAGCAACAAGCACATTAACATAAACTTCAAAATCTGTCTTACCATTTTCCAGCATGCATGAGATCAAACCCATCAGTGATCTTCTCAAAGGGCAGAGTGTGAGTCACAAATTCATCCACTTTCAGTTTCTTATTCATATACTCCTCCACCAGTCTGGGAACACTGTCGACACTCTTGTAACCTGGGAAAAGTGTAAACGGATTTATGAAGTAGAAGAGAGGAGTGATGTGTGCTTCATCAGTGTTTTTTTCCAACAAAAGAAACACTGGCATGGCAGTACTTCAATGACACTCAATCATTACTCAGAGTATCAAAAAAAGTGAATCAAAGAACATGTTATGCAAATCTGATAAGCACTGTTTGTCTGTGTAAATGAGCATTATGTGAAGAACGTGAATCATCTTTCATTCAATACAGACCCATTTAGCAAATGGTTAAATATGAGAAAGCAAACAAGGCGTTGTGCTCCAACTAAATCTACACCCACATATATTTAAGCCTGACTCACAAAACATTTATTGTATAAAATGAATGATTAGTTCTTTACATCACTGTACAGCTTGTGCTCATAACGTATCCTTGCATGAAAGCTGGGTGCTCTCTCTGTTGCACAGGTTTCACTCAACAGTTACTTTCATCTCAATCACACCCACCTTTTGAAAAACAGTACAATGATGAAATATGTATTCTTCTTGGATCACAGGTTAGACTGTATTTGATTTAGGTACCTCCTCAAATCATCTCAAAGCAAACTGTGCTCACTACATATGGCTTGTTGCCAATTCATTAACTAGCTCATGGGGGAATGTTGGGTCTCTTTAAATTAAAGAGTACAGTCTAGACCTGTTCTATGTGAAAAATGCCTTGAGGTGACTTTTGTTGTGATTTGGCGCTATATAAATAAAGATTGATTGATTGATTGATTAATTGATTACCTCCAAAGGCAGTGCCCTTCCAGGTGCGGCCGGTCACCAGCTGGAATGGTCGGGTGGCAATCTCTTTCCCAGCTGCTGCCACACCGATGATGACGCTGGTGCCCCATCCTTTATGGCAGGCCTCCAGGGCTGCCCTCTGTCACCAAGAGACAACATAAGAGCAGTAACAGGTCAGTCTGATCCAAACAGCACCACAACCTCAGCACAGTATTTATGGTTATAGTTTATCTTAAATGTACTCTTTTTAAAATGTATATCAAAGGGTCATAGAATTTGGGTGAGGGTTGGGGGTTTTTCTCACTCTAGCAAGAATTTAATTGTTGTAAAAACACTAAACCAACCCCCATTTTCATAAAGCCATGTCAGCTGAGCTATAATTGTGAGCCATGAAAGATCATGACGTTTAGCATGGTTCATTCAGTATGCACTGGAGCGGGTCAATAATATTGGATTATTATTTATATGACCGTAATCCTACTCACCATGATTGCCACATTGCCCACACATTCAAAGGAGTAGTCAACGCCTCCATCTGTCATCTCTACGAGGACCTCTTGGATTGGTTTGCTGTGGTCCTTAGGGTTCACCACGTCTGTGGCACCAAACTCACGAGCCGTTTTAAACTTGTCGGGGTTGAGATCAATTCCAATAATTTTGGTGGCCCCGGCTACTTTACAGCCCATGATTGCTGCGAGACCCAGTGCTCCCAGACCAAACACAGCACAGGTTGACCCAGCCTCCACCTGCAGGGTGAAGAACAGGAGAGGAAAGAACAGCTCAGCACGTCTTTGCTGCTACATGTATTTTGCAGGTGCATTCTTCTTCAAGCTGACTGTCATGAGGTAAATACTGCAGGTACATGCAAGCTCATACTAATAAATAGGCGTACAAAATTTATAGTCAAAATTATAACATATGCCACAATACCAAAAAAAGACTGCAGCCATGCTAGCAGCTCTGTCAAGCTGTTCTTTAATAGTAACAGCAGTGCTTTAAGCTTTGACAGCATGTTCACATGCCCACCCCGACAATAGTGACATGCTAAACAATGTTTACCATGATTCAGCATCTTACTTTATCCAGTTAGAGTACTAAGATTTGCTAATGAACACAAAATATAGGGTAGTTGAAGCTGATGTAAGAAGAGAATTTTGGAAAAATGTACTTTTGGACTTTGATCATGCTTTATTAAAGCTTGGGGATTATCAAAATGAAATAAAAAATTCAGGAGGACACTATTGTCATTGTCAAGTTTCATGACAACCAAGCAGTTATCAAGAGATTTCATTCAAAACCACAAATGTCAATCTCATGGTGCCACTAGAGGAAAATTCAATTGATCACCAAAGCCATTTAGATACATCAAACAAGGAACATTTCATGGCAATCTATCCCATAGTAGTTGAGATTTTTGGACCAATCCAAACCAACCGAGTGACATGGCCATTGCTCATCTTGAGCTGCATTCTTAAAGTGGCTAAAAAGTACACCAAAGGAATCAAAAATAGTGCCATATTAGGAGGATTAGAGTTTTTCCCTGTCTTCCATATATATATCCTGCGGAATAAAGTGTGAGTTGTGCAGAGAATGATAGGATTAATGATTGATTTTGGACCAAAGATCAATGACCCAGAGCAAAGGTGATTTTGTTTTTTCCAGCATAACTAAAATATCCACCTATCATGTGACTGAAAGGCTATGCTAGGTAGGACAGTTGTATACAAGTACAAAATAACCTCTGCTTTCTAATAACATGCTAACTTTCACTCAGACACAAGGGAAACAGAAAGAAAGAACACCAAGAGCTAGATATATACATCCCAGTAATTAACCCAAATGCAAAACCTCTGCGAATCCCTGAGCCATGAGATTTAAATCATGGGTAATATTGCCCAATGGCATGTCCGGACTACATAAATGGAGGACTTTGGTGCTAAGAAAGTGTGCTGTCCAACATTTTCCATTCACATTTAATTAATCATTCTCTTTTGATTTAGTTTTATGACTTTCAATCATTAGACACTTATCTTGGGTACAATAATCTATCACAACAAGATGAACAAGCCTATTTAGAACAGTGCTAATAAAGCAGTATACAGTATGTAGGCTAACACTTGTGACTGGCTGTGTTGACTGATTGTGGCACAGTGACATTGGCGAGGAGGCTGACTCACCTTGGCAGTGTTCAAAGCTGCTCCATAGCCGGTCGTAATACCACAGCCCAGCAGACACACCTTGTCCAGAGGGGCTTTGTGGTCCACTTTGGCCAGGGAGATTTCAGCCACCACTGTGTACTCAGAGAATGTGCTGCAGCCCATGAAGTGGAAGAGGCTCTTGCCCTTGCAGGAGAAACGGGTGGTCCCATCTGGCATCAAGCCTTTGCCCTGAGTGAGCCTGGGGAACATCACACAAGCACAAATTTAGCTGCTCTGATGTGCACACACAAAGCAAGATTGATTTTTAATTTAACAGCTGAACTGCAAAGCTGCACAGAGTAGGACATTTACCTGATCTTTTGACACAAGTTGGTTTTGGGGTTCTTACAGAACTTGCACTCTCTGCACTGCGGGACATACAAGGGTATGACAGTGTCACCTGAAATACAAGCACACTGATATATTTGAACACTTGCACTGCAGTAATCTTTTGGGGTATGTCAGAGAAGAGAAGAGAGGAGAAGATAACCTGGTTTAAACTTGATGACTCCCTCCCCGACACTCTCCACAATACCAGCACCCTCATGGCCCAGCACTGCAGGGAAGACTCCCTCAGGGTCGGAGCCACTCAGTGTGTAGGAGTCAGTGTGACAGATCCCTGTGGCCACAACCTGAAAGATAGGATTGCAATCTGATGCATGTTCAATCCATTTAACACTAAAGTCTTATTTTAGGATGAAAATCTGCTAAAATATGTGGAATCAAACAGTGGCAGAGAGTAACTAAATACATTTAGTCAAGTACTGTACTTGACTACAATTTTGAAGTACTTGTACTTTACTTGAGTATTTCCATTTGATGCTGCTTTATACTTCCACTCCTCTACATTTCAATGGGAAATATTGTGCTTTTCTACTCCAATACAATTATTTGACAGCTTTAGTCACTTTTCAGATGAAGATTTGACACAATGGATAATATAACAAGCTTTTAAAATACAACACATTGTTAAAGATGAAACCAGTGGTTGAAAGAGGTGTGTAGTCAGGGTAACATTTTAGATGTCAAGTAGTGAGTTCTCCCATGATTTCATTCCAATAAATGTTCAAATGATCCAATATATCAAACATCAAAGATTAGAGAAAAAACTGATTTGTGTATGAGAACTTTTTTGTTTCTTCTTTCCTCTCCCATTAATCATCTCACCACCCCTCACATTTATCTGGCGACCCTTTGGAGGAGCCCCACCCCTCAATTGGGAACCACTGGACTAAACTCTTGTACTCTTACATTATCTGTTTTTATTATAAGGCACTTTGTAACTTTATTTGTGCAAGCAGCTATTTAATACTTGTATACTTTAAGTAGGATTATTCACGCAGGACCTTTACGTGGAGTATTTTTAAACAGCTGTATTGGTACTTTCCCTGAAGCAAAGGTTATTAATGCTTCTTCTATCACTGGAAACAAATCAGCTCAATTAGAAGTATCATTATTTTGCAAGAATACAGTACAGGGATTCGCTTTTTAAATAATATAAGGAGTAATAACGAATGGTGCAAAGTCCACTGTGCTGTTGAACTGTGTACACTAAATGACTAAATTAACTACAGATAAGCATTTAACAGGAGCTGATAAGTGTACGGTTAAGGCTATAAACAGTATACAGGATCTAAGATATACTGTTATCAGCATGGTTGTTTTTTTTTTACAACCGCCATTGTTACAGCCCTGCATTTATCTGATTGCCACACCTTTGTCTTGTACACACCATCAAATTCTAAATGTAAATTGCAAACAAATCGTTACCTTGAGGCGAACCTCCCCAGCTTTAGGAGGCGCCACCTCCACCTCCTCCATTGCGAGGGGTTTCCCGGCCTCCCATGCTACCGCAGCTCTGCAGCGGATGACCTAAAACAGCCAACAGATTCAGTTGGCCTGTGATCACTCAACACAACAACTCTCTGGGCATTTAACTCATTCAGTGCCATAGAGGAAGTAGCACGGTTAAAAGGGTGGAGGAAGACAAAATACAACTTTCCCCCTTTTACTATAGAATGTAGAAAACAAGATCAGTTCTTAGATGTAGTTCTCAAAAGGGTGGATATAACAGAACTATAAAAACCTGTCTTTAAGAAAGATTTTCCCTACTTGTGCAGTCATGTTGCAACTAGCTAGTCTTAACTAGGACTTAGAAAATGAGTCATTGGAGACCTTTTGCGTGTGCCTTGGAAGACACACAGTATTTTCTGTCCATTTCAGATTGCGAAACAGTGCAACAGAGGGATTGCTTCTCTTTTTACAGATGTTAAATGATAACTAATGACCTAATAAACAGCAGATTCAAGCCCCTCTTCCACATCCTTCTTCCTGAACTGTAAACATCCCCCTTTTGTATAAACACTTGACAGAGCAGAGGACAAGTCCTGACAACTCTAGCAGTGTTCTTGTGCGTAGAACAGCTCAAATTCATTGAAACATGTAGAGAAGTTCATTATTCTAATGCGAATCCATGTGATGAGAAGTCAGCGTGCTTACCTTCCCTGTTGTTGCCATGCTGTGTCACAATCAGACTGTCAAGGTTAAGCAAGAGTGCAAGTCTTATCGTTGTTTAGACCAATCACAAAGAATGGACCTGCCTCTGTGGGCTGTGCCTAAACACTAGCTGTTAAACTTTCCACAAGGTTCATTTCCTCTTTCATGTGTTTTAACAGAGGTGCAGAAGAGCGTCGGGAAACAGAAATATATATAGTTATAAAAGATCTATAAATATGTTATTATATAAGACCTATGTAAAACAACCAGTTCAGAATTGATCAACCAGTGTAGATGGGCTGAAGACAGATTGTATAGTTAAAAAAAAACTTTATTGGATGGCTACTGATAAATAAATCAATAAACTGAGATTAAACAAGGCCAAAGCCGGGGGAGCTGAGAGTCAGTTGGATAGGGTGAAATAGGACATCTGTGGCTGGGTGTGCTCAACTTCTCTTCCCCGTGTGTGGCAAAGCCAAAACCGTCTCGCCAAGTACTGCGGTGCTGTTGTTGGTCACAGTTTCGTCGCTGGCCGGTCGCTGCATCAGTGTCGCACTGTATTCTATTCTCTGGCGGCAGCAGCTCTCCAGACATCGACTCAGCCGTTTCATGTAGTGAAAACCAGCAGCAGATTGAGCACACCCACACTCTGCACACAACAGGAGACAAGCGAACTGACTGAGCCATTTACAATAATCATTATTTTCCACCCAAACTATGCACACAACGGATTACAAAGAACAGCCTACATAAACATTCAGATTCTATAACTGCACATGAAAAAAAAGCAAATTTAAGACCTACCTTTTTAATTTGGCTTTCAATTGAATTTTATTTATTAATTAAACTGCCTTTTATTTTCAATTTTAGCCTGTTTTACTATTCTGTTAATTCTATTTGGTCGTTTTCTTCTTCATAACCCACCTTTCATGTCTGTTTTACTTTATTACTTTTACTGTTTTTGTCACAGCCACCCTGTCAAATTTGCATTTACCCCAACTCTGCTCCACTCGGCCAGTCAGCCACACCCACCTCATCAGCCAACTCTGTTCACCTGGACTTTCAACTGCACCCTATCAGTAATCAAGCCACTTTATATGATTCTCCTGACCACTCACTCATTGCCAGATTATTCTTTGTTTCTATGCAAGATTCTCCAGCGCTGACCATCGGTTTGACTTTTCGGTTCCGACTCTGCTCAGACCTGACCATCCTGCCACGTCTCTGCCCTGGTAAACACCTCAGCCTTCCGTCCTCGACTACGAGTTCAGCTGTACCTGATTTCTGTCTGCCTGTCCCCGTGGCTGCCTGGCGTTCATGTGCTTTGATTTTGCCGTGTGAATTTCCATCAGTCCTGCTTTGTTATTACTGTTTGTCTTCGGGGTTGTATCTGGTTCTGATCTTCCGTTTTATGAACTGTACCTAGATGCTATTCTCCTGTTCTCCACCACACCTGCCATAGACGTATAATACATCTTAAACTATACCTGTGGTGTGTATGTGCTGCTGTTGGGTCCTACCACCTCCACCCCATTACACTTTTATTCATAACATCTCCTATTTTACTCACTTTATTCTATAGTGACTTCTTTTTATATAATTTAATTTTTAATGTTTAATCCTATACCTCTGGTGTTTCCTCATTGCAGATTCTTGAGTTATGATGGCGTTCCATGAGTTCATGTGTTTAATTATTATTTTGTTCTGAATATGCAAAGCACTTTGTGTTACATCGCATTGTGCTTTGCAAGTCTGTACTTGCAAACAAGAGATGACTGTGTGTGTGTGTGGCTGGTCAAGTAACTGCAGATTGGAGGTCACACCCAAGCACACCTGTCAGCCCATCACCATGCAATTCCCCCTAAACCACATGTGAATGCCACACCCACATTACGTGCTCAAACATTCTGCACTCAAAATCAGAACGATACAGGTCTACCGTGTTACATCTACAATATACCCACCTACTGCTGAAAGCTCCCTTTGGTCAACAGGTTTTCCAATCCACAACTCCAACCACAAGCTTCTGAACCTCTACAAGGGCACTAAGCTTACCCAGGTGTTGCCTCCAACCCCAGTTACACAGAACAAAACCCAAACCATAATATGCAAATAAGGGAACCTTCTTATGACCCACCCTCCGTAGTTGGTCGTGTGCCTCCCAGGTGGCAAACGACCAACTCCTTCCCAGATTGGTCCCTCCACTCAGAGTGCCAGGGAAACCCCATACAACAGGAGGATTATCACTGTCAATATCAACAATGAGAAGATTTTGGCAGTGACATATACACACACACACAACAAAACCAGAACTTAAACAAAGACCCCATATCTGTTTAGATAATTTAAACACTTTGACATGATTATCTGTTTTATTTGAACACTAAAGATGATTCTCACAAACAATCTGCACATTCTCCACTGAAAAGTATTCATGAATTGTTCAGGGTTAGGCATGCATATTGTGCATAATTTGTAATATGTCTTTATTATGTGCATTGTGTAATTCAGTATAATGAAGTATAACATGCTTGAGTTACTTTGGGGTCATTAAAACACAGCTATAGTTTTATTTTTAAAATATTTTTTCTGGCAGACACCTTTTTATTAGCAGTAGAGAGACAAGAAATCACGGGACAGAGGGGTGATGTGACATGCAGCGAGGGTCCTCCGGCCGGGAAACGAACCCGGGGTCCGCTGCGTATGTGGCGCGCCCCACAGTTATAGTTTTAATGTGGAGAAACACTCAGGACGGTACGAATGCTGTGGAGCAAAAACAAAAGGGAAGTTAGCAGAACTGCACCTATTAATACTTGAATTATTAGTACAGAAAAAATAAGTGTAAATAGAGTGTAAATCTACCATTTGCTGTGCTTCATCAGTTCAACAGCATCATTGACCTGGGCCAAGGTCATCTTATGAGTGATGAACTCATCCAGCTTCACCTTCTTGTCCAGGTAAGCTTGAACCATCTTGGGCACGGCATCCTTACTCTTAAAGCCTGAGCCACAAAGCACACAACATCACTAAGTAAGAGCATAAAGAGTCTTAACATAGTAATACCAGAATACAAAAAAATTGCAGAACATAAGCCTGCAGCCATTACCACCAAACAGACAGCCTGTCCAAGTCCGCCCAGCGATGAGCTGAACAGGTCGGGAAGCAAAATCGTGCAAGTTTGTCCAGCCAACTATCACGCTGACACCCCAGCCTTTCACACAGGACTCCAAGGCACTGCGCTAGATTAGGAAAACAGCACAGAGTAGGTGGGCTTGTAATAAAGGTGATCGTTTTAATAGCTGGGTAAAGTCTTTATTATATTTCTAAATTAAATTTTTCTCACCATGAGTTCCACATTCCCAACACATTCCAGGGAGTAGTCCACTCCTCCATCAGTCATCTCAGCCAGCACTTGGCTAATGGGTTTGCTGTGGTCCTTGGGGTTCACAAACTCAGTGGCACCAAACACCTTGGCTTTCTCAAACTTTTCTGGGTTGACATCGACAGCAATAATCCTTTTGGCTCCTGCAGCCTTGCAGCCCATGACTGCAGCCAAACCCACAGCTCCCAGACCAAATACAGCACATGTAGAGCCTGGTTCCACCTGCAGAGACAAAGGCTCTGGTCAACATGGCATTTTAGGTTTGTCTTCTTAGTCCTCCGTTTTGTAATAATGAATGCAAAGGCTTTCTTTGGCAAAATGAGTAAAAGGAAGGAAAACATTTGTTTTGATGTCACAAATATGGCTAGTTTTACAGCCACTAAACTGATCCACAAAATGTTACTTTATGTTACTCCAATAATTTTGATCAAGGTATGGGGCTTCAATGACCCATGTTAGGCTGTTCCTAACACTTAAACATACTCACACACCTTAGCAGTGTTAACTGCGGCTCCATATCCTGTGCAGACCCCACATCCAAGGAGGCAGACTTTGTCCAGAGGGGCAACAGGGTCTATCTTCGCCACAGCAATCTGGTTAACCACAGTGTACTCAGAGAATGTACTGGTTCCCGAAAACTGCATCGGCTTCTTGCCCTTACAGGTTAACCTGGAGTCTGGTTCTTCCATTCCATCACTACGAACAATGGCCCTTTGCAAGAAAAAATTGTTGAGGTAATAACCCAACCTTAAATAAGACTTGAATTAACTCTTGTATTATTAGATGGTTCCAGATCTAGACTTTGTGTGCTGTGGTATTGTAATGCGAGTGCTTATTTAGCTCACCATGTGTTGTCACACTGGTTGGTCTTTGGACTCTTACAGAAGTGACATTCTCTACACTGGGAGAGAAACAGAGGGATCACCTTGTCTCCTGAAAGAAAGAAAAAAATCATTAAATTTAAGGCCAACTTGTAGTGAAAAAAATAGTTTAGTTCCCCAACAAACTCCCCTAATTCCCCATATTGTTGTTTAACATTTCTTTTAATACATAGATTAATGAGATATAATCCATTGATAGTGAGCTTTAGAGGTGGTGGTCAACATATTTCAAACTATGGACAGAGCCAGGCTAGCTGTTTACGCTCTTTATGCTAAGCTAAAAACATCCCAAATTTAGCTTCATACTTATTGTCCAAACATGAAAGTGGTATTCCTCTTCTTATCTCAGAAAGAGAACCAATAAACGTAAGTGCCAAAATGTTGAACCATTTGAAACTCGCCTGACTGAAATTCGGTGACTCCAGGCCCGACACTTTCTACAATGCCAGCTGCCTCGTGGCCGAGGACAACTGGGAAGCCATCATTACTCTCACTCCCCAAAAGGTGGTACAGATCCGAGCGGCACAATGCGGTGGACACAATCTGCACCAAAGACAATGAAAACATTTAGGATTGAAGGTTCAGGCTGATGTTGTGTTAACTCTCAGTGGAATTGGCACTACTAGCACATTGTATTGCACAATTGCAATGTCAATGTCATATTAAACCTCTGCAAAATTTCAGTCCCAGAATATAAAGGTGAATGATGTCACTTTGACTGTATGTATAGGGAATACATGGACCACATTCACAAGTGCAGTAAGATACCAATCACAGTGCAGTGTGTGTCTTGATAGTGGATGTTTCTTACCTTGATGCGGACCTCGTTGGCCTGAGGCGGGGCTACCTCAATCTCCTCAATCACCAACGGCTTGTTAGGCTCCCAGGCCACTGCTGCCTTGCACTTGATGACCTAGAAGGCAGTAACAAACCACATGAACTTCCCCAGCACTGGGTTTGACGATAACAATGGGGGTTGGGGGGTGTGTCTGTTAAATCATACTCGATGGAATTTTTTTTTAAAGTGTCACAGTGTCACAAAGTGGTCTCAATCTCTCTCACTGAAAAAGCTGCTCCTATGAAAAGGAGCATTGTTGACACAAACATGAATTTAATTAGGATATTAGAATAAATAATAAACCACAGAATTTATCAGTTGTTAGATTTTATATAGATTTGATAAATGGTGGTTTGCCTTGAATTTGTTTGTCTTTTCTTATTCCATTGTGGAAGAATGACTGAATTGTTTGGCTTACACTATTTTCTTTTTCTTTTTTTTCTTTGTTATTGTATGTTACATAGGTAAAATTCAAACATATATGACAAAAATTATTGCCCACATGTTGGATTATACCTACCTTATCAGCTGTGGCCATTTTTGGAGCAACGATTAATGGGAACAAGCAAGACAGGAGTGGGGAGAAAACAGCAAAAGATCTTGTATAAAACTGTTTGGCAGACATTCAGATGGGTAGGAACATTTTTTCCTGGTAGAACATTGATGTTATCATTGGTTAATAATCTCTTCCTTCAGTTCCTTGTTGAGATCTGTTGCCTATCCAAATCTAGAAAAACCGGGCGGACCAGAGTTAAGACAAACAAGCAAGAACCACCATAACTGAGTGAAAATCAGCTCTTTTTTTTTTTTTTTACACCAAACTATAAATCAATCAGTTGTTAGATTTGAATTTGTTTGTCTTTTTTCTTCCAAAGTATGATTGAATTATTTGGCTCCCACTATTTTCTTTTTTTCTTTGTTATTGTTTGCTCATTAGCTTCTCATCTTTGCCAACAGTTGCGTAAACACTGACTGGAAAGTTTCAATATGTGTAGCAAATCAAACATGAGATTACTGAGGCAAAAGAGAGAGGCAGAGACAGAAAGAGGGGATATTTGAAGGTTTAAAGTGCAGAACTTTTACATTGAAATGAACATCCGTTACATTCGAGCCCTGGCCAAAATATGCTTATTCAAAGTACTATTAGGTATCAACTTGGTATGACATTCATCATACTCCAACCATATCAGTACTGCATACGCAAATACACAATACATGATCACATAATAATCGCACAATATACATTAAAGTTATGTTAATGTGATATTGTTACATTGCTATTTTTGTCTTTTGATGTGTGTCACATACACAACACAGGTGTTTTAAAGATATGTTACATAGGAAATATTCAGACATATATGACAAAAACATTACAGACATTGATATAATAGCCTAGGTGTTGGATTATACCTACCTTACCAGCTGTGGCCATTTTTGGAGCACAGATTAATGGGAACAAGCAAGACAAGAGTTGAGAGAGGATTGCAGCTGCCAGACAAGAGTCGGGAGGAAACAGCAAAATATCTTGTATAAAACTGTTTGGCAGACATTCAGAAGGGCAGGAACTTGTTTTTGGTAGAACATTGGGGCTATCATTGGTTACTGATCTGTTTCTTCAGTTCCTGGTTGCCATCTGTTGCCAAACTATTTTCTTGAATAAACAATAATTTTCAAGTCAAAACCAGCAATCAATACTTTAAAGGGATCGATTTAAAGTTTGGCAAATATGCTAATTTTTGCTAATTTAGATGAGAAGCTCGATATCACTCCCCCCCCCCCCCCCCCCCCCCCCCCCCCCCCCCCCCCAAATCTCACTAATTGATATCTCATTTAATTTAATCTGCAAAAAAACTCACTTTTTCACATTCATATTTCATGGAGCATTTTATCAGCAGTTGCTAGGCAACCATCACATCCTGCAGGAATTCAGTGCTCCCAGGCAAGGAATAGTCTTGTCCTTTTTGCACATATAACATGTTAACAAGTGAGCAGTAGAGGTGCTTATTGGACGTATGTATGTGTGACATGTAAAAAATAATTTGGCAGCCCCTTTTTCCCCTCCTCAGTTTAGGTTCACCAACATCAGTGATGCCAGTAAGTGAGATCTTACCTACTACTTGGACTAAGGAAGCTGCTTCTGTGTCTCATTCTGATGACAGCAGCCACACTGAACTGTAAGAAGACCTTCTTCAGGACCTTCTTCCTACTGTCTTGCTACTGCCCCAGACACATCTGACCAATGAGTGGTGTGGACATTCTCTCCTGGGTTTTACTGATGCATTTTGATTTCAATCACATTTTTTCTATGTGAAAAGAAACCACACCAAGGGGAAAACACAACAGGTTTACCCACTCATCCATTGATTCGGACCAGAGCAAATAAACTATACATTTAAAAACATCCTTAGAACCTTTAAAAGAATGTGATGCATTTGTGGGCCTGGTAGAGGCTCCCTGAGATGGAAACTCATGAAACCACCAGCCTATGGCAACTTCCTGTTCATATAAGTCATCTGGATGAGGAACAGCAGCAGGTTGTTAGAGACATGCTGTATGAGAAATCTCAACATTTACACGGGATGATATTGGATGAATCGCCAGTTTACACATGTCAATCACTGCAAGAAAACAGTCCAGTACAATACCTATGCCTCTGTTCTTAAACCACTTCACGACTTGTTTGCAAGGGGATGGACTGCTAAATCCATCTGCCTTATGCTGCCTTATGCAAGAAGGAAGGTATCCGACTTTGCATTGACTTTTAAATCAAAAGACAATCCCAGACAGGCACCCCTACCTTGCATACAAGACCTCTTTGACACCTTAGGAGGTTACTGGTGGCTTTTGATCCTTGACCACTATTGAACCGTTTGGCTTTATGATGAATTACATTACATTAATAATGTTTCCAAAGAGAAAAGAAAAGAAGAGAACTCTGGAGCTTTTTCGTGGCTGAGCACTACAGGGAAGACTCCCTCAATAAAGGCCTATGACCTGACCCATGCTGAATCCATTTAGAACTTACTCATGCTACTATCTGACATTGACAAAGATAAATGGGGGGAACTCAATTACAGACATTTAAAAGGTAAGCCCCTCTTACACAATGTAAATGGAAATATTTTCACATGACCAGGAATAGCTAAGAGTATGCGTTATATTCTAAATGATGCAAAACTGACTAAAGTACAGGGCATTTTAGAGGAGTTGGTCATTACACACTGTAAATGATTAAGTTAATCATTTACAGTAATAAAACTACATTAACTTATCTTTGCTGTCATTTTTACTAGAGATAGACAGAGTTTTATAACTTCCACAATCGCATGATTACCTTGACCCTTTATAGGGCACTCGTTGAACTTGGTAATTCGAAATTTCAACCCTAGAGAGTTATTGGGGGAATTACATGAAAAACATCACAGAGAGGCATGGGGAGGCTATTTTGGATGTTTTTAGGTTGATGTCTGGTTTTAATTATGTTTGATGTGTTATTCTCTGTAAGGTGACCTTGGGTGACTTGAAAGGCGCCATTAAATAAAATGTATTATTATTATTATTATTATTATTATTATTATTATTATTATTATTATTATTATTATTTGTGAATGTTAACTACTCTTGAGGTGAACCTCCACCTCCTTCATCACAAGGGGTTTCCTGCCTCTCATGCTACTGTAGCTTTGCACTGGATCACCTCTAATACAAGAATTTCAGCTAGCTTGGCATTGCTCAAAATAATAGCTCTGCACACTTGTGAAAAGTGAAGAGTAGCCAAACGTAATTAAGATGTGAAGACTAATATTAAACCAACATTAAATAGTTTTTAAAGAAGAAAGTGAAGTGTAATATTTTCACTATAAAGTTTGTCAGCTGTCATTAAGTACATGCTAACTCGATATCAACTCAAGCTGGTGTTAAGCGGGTATAACCATGTTCATCATCTTAGTTTAGCGGTTTAGCATGCTAACATTTGCCAGTTAGCACAAAACCCAACACAGAGGCTAAAGGGAATGTCATTAATTTTTCAGGTAATTGGTCAGAAACCAAAGTTTTGGACAAATGAGAAATTTCAACTGCTTGTGGTGTTAGTCAGAGGAGCACCAATATTATTAGCATTCATCATCTGGGAACCATAACTGTCTGTACCAATGTTTGCAGGAAGATGTTGAGATATTTCACAGGGCAAATTAAATATTTTAACTGCTACTGACGCTTGCACAAACAGTAAGGCCCAGCCTTTGGGGAACATAAATCTCTGTATAAAATGTCAGGGCAATCCACTTAGTAGTTGAGTCATCAGATTTGGATTCAAATATTTCTAACTTCTGACTGGTGCATGTAAATATGAGCCCTGCACACATTAAACCAGTGAGAAGAGCACAGACAACAACAAAAAAAACATACATGGCAGAAACCAGTGTATTTTCAGGGGACCCTGTTGTGTTTACAGGAACATGCAACTGAGATGGACTCTGATACTTTGGATTTTTGATTAAAGACACTACACTCCCCCACCAGTCGGTGGCTCTGTAATACTATGAATAGGATAAAGACTGCTGCAAGAATGACAGTAGAGAACAAGAGAGCCAAGAGTCTGGTGTGGGAAGCCATGTATACTACTGATGTTAGCTGTGGATGGAGTTAAGTTGGTCAAAAGTTCATTAGTCTCCTGTGATGCACTCACCAACATAACAGACTCACCATCACTCATAGTAAGAAGAACTGAGAATAGAGAAAAGGGTTTTTCAGAGCCTTTTAAACAAAAAAGGTTTTATTGGGTTGCTCCTGCTGCTCCTTAAATATTGTCTCCTTCAAAATGAAATCTTGGCCGAGAATGCAGAGGCACTTCTGGGGACAAATCTTGGAGCTTATCACAGCAGAATACAACACTGTCTGCCACGTTGAGCAACCAGTGATATAACTCGGGCTGCTCTGGGTAAATATGTGCTAAAACTGATTGACTGTCAAGAACCCTTTTGTCACACTTAACAAAATGCAGAACAATTTAGTAACATGACAGACAAGTCAGTAAACACATAAATGGTTTGGCTATGACATCTAAAACAACAAAGCCAGACCACAAAAAAGGAAGCCAACCATTTTATCTGTTTAGTCCATTTATTGTATATTATTATTTTTGAATGAACACTGCAGATTACTCCCACAATCAAATCTGCACATTTTCCACTGAATATTGTTAAGCATGTTTATTGTACATTACTTGGAAGATCTCTTTATTATGTGCATTACTTTGGGGTCATTTAAAGCAACACGATGGTCTTATTGTGGAGAAACACTCATGACTGTCCGGATGCTGTGGAGCAAAAACAAAACAGAAGTAAATAAACTTGCTCTTATTAACTCTTCATCTATTAAGTTAATAAGTAAATCATGAATAGTGGACAAAGTTTAGAAATCTACCATTTGCCGTGCTTCATCAGTTCAATGGCATCATTGACCTGGTTCAAGGTCATCTTGTGAGTGATGAACTCATCCAGCTTTACCTTCTTTTCCAGGTAGGCTTTAACCATCTCGGGCACGCCGTCCTTACTCTTAAAGCCTGAGCCACAGAGAATATACACATAATGTGAGAGTGCCTATAAATCTTACTCCAGGTTGAATGATTACATCTACAGGCTTTGGGTTATAGGACAGGGTTAGTTAGTGTAATCAGTCAACGGTGATTGTCAAATTTGACTGATGGGTGCCTCACCTCCAAACAGGGAGCCCTTCCATGTGCGTCCAGCGATGAGCTGAATGGGTCGGAAAGCAACGTCATCCATGTCTGTCCAGCCAACCAGTACGCTGACACCCCAGCCCTTCACACAGGACTCCAAGGCACTGCGCTAGATGAGGAGAAAATTCAATGAGTCAGTGGGTGCATAGCCTTAAGGTTTGAAACTGAAGATTGTAGTTTTAATGCTTCTTCACTTCACTTCATGGGAAAGAATCTTCAATATAATAAACTGTCTTGTACCAGATTACATCAAATATCTATGAAAACCTTTCTATCTCCCTTACCATGACTCCCACATTCCCAACACATTCCAGGGAGTAGTCCACTCCTCCATTGGTCATCTCAGCCAGCACTTGGCTAATGGGTTTGCTGTGGTCCTTGGGGTTCACAAACTCAGTGGCACCAAACACCTTGGCTTTCTCAAACTTGTCTGGGTTGACATCGACAGCAATAATCCTCTTGGCTCCTGCAGCCTTGCAGCCCATGACTGCAGCCAAACCCACAGCTCCCAGACCAAACACAGCACATGTGGAGCCCGGTTCCACCTGCAGAGACAAATGCTCTGGTCAACATTTTAGGTTTAATTTCCTGACTGCACAATGGATTAACAAACACTAGCTCTCCCTGGTTACTGTGTATGCTTCACCTCAGATGTCTGACCTAAGAAATTATTGCAGAGTAGTGTGGGAGGTTTCTATTATAGCAGTTAAAACCTTCAGTGAAACCTGCCTCAGATTTGTAATCCAGTAATATTGCTTTATTGTGGATGTCAGCCATTAACAATACATGTTAGACAATCCCCAATGGCCAAACATACACACCTTAGCAGTGTTAACTGCGGCTCCGTATCCTGTGCAGACCCCACAGCCGAGGAGACAGACTTTGTCCAGAGGGGCAGCAGGGTCGATCTTCGCCACGGACATCTGGTTCATCACAGTGTACTGGGAAAAGGTGCTGGTTCCCATGAACTGTAGCACCTTCTTGCCCTTACAGGTAAACCTGGAGTCTGCTCCTGCCATCACATCTAGGCGATCAGAGGCCCTGAAGAAGATCATTTATTGAAGTAAAAATAAAACCCAAGAAGAAATTTGTGCATTGTGACTGTCCTATTAGAGGGTGCAATGGATATTTGTGAACACAATCAAATCCAAAGAGCACCTACAGTAAAGTTGCTCCACTGATAAAGACACATGGATAAAATCCATAAGATAAAAACTATCAAATAAGCCTGTAACTTTATAAACACATTCTGGTTGCATGAAATCATAAGATGAAAAGGAAGAGATGAATGGCTGAAGATGAACATTGACTGAGCTCACCATCCACTCTCACACTGGTTGGTCTTAGGGCTCTTACAGAAGCGACATTCTCTACATTGCCATATGAACAGAGGGATAACCTTGTCTCCTGAAAGACAAAAACAATGTTGTCAAATGACTGCCAAATACATTTTAGGCTAGTATACAAACTAACAAACCAATCAAATGTGAAACAGAGTTGTAGCCATAAATATCCCTTGGTCTAACAGGGAAAGAAACACAAGCAATTACACAAATTAAACGTTTGAAGTTGTAAGGTTTAACTGACCTGGCTGAAATTCTGTGACTCCAGGCCCAACACTCTCTACGATGCCGGCTCCCTCGTGGCCAAGGACTGCTGGGAAGCCGTCTTTATGCATACCTTCAAACAGGTGGTACAGGTCTGTGTGGCAAACCCCGCTCGCCACAATCTACAGCATATACAGTCTTAATACAATGTAGGCTTTTCTGGTTACATGTACACACAGAAACATGATTATCCCATTACAGTCATGTGTGTGGCTACATAATGAATTTTATTCCAATGTTTGTTCGCCTTTTAAGTTATGTGGTCATGTGTGGTTCTTGCCCACATAGACTTTACAGCCAAAAGCATGAACTAAAAGAGGGTCAAATGTAGGGGTTCACTCTCTTCGGGGTAGTCGAGTCCAAATAATGTGCTGTAACCTCTCACTACTATAAACTACATTCCTTCACTAATTCTTACTCCCAAGTGTAGCACACTACAGTCCTGTGTATGTACATGGGCGTGTCTTGATAGTGGATGTCTCTTACCTTGATGCGTATTTCGTTTGCCTGGGGCGGAGCTACCTCAATCTCCTCAATCACCAAAGGCTTGTTGGGCTCCCAGGCCACTGCTGCCTTGCACTTGATAACCTAGAGGGCAGACAAACCACATGAAAAAACATAAGCATGAGATCTCAGGAAGGCTGCCGCTTTTCACATTTTTCACAGGATGAGTTTCCCCAGAGGTACTGTGACAGTTTGCTGAACAGTCTTCAAGCACTGACTCAAGTAGCATGTGTAATTTGAATTGAATTTACCCTACATCAACCTGGCACGGGTTGAGAGATTTCAAAAATCTCATAGTATTTGTTATATTATGAAAGAAAAAACAAATCTCTCAAACTTTTGAACTCATCTTAATGTACTCAATTCTTCTGCATCTCACACTGAACGAACA